>NC_138768.1:578963364-579448364 GCF_965119305.1 Pelophylax lessonae | reverse complement strand
GCTGGGTCGATACTAAAACTGATATTTGTGTTCGTTCTGGTTTCACAGACGGTAACGGTATGGGTTAAGGTTTTTCGGGGTAACCTGACCACTGAGCTGGTTCCACTGACCTTGATTGAGCTCACCGACCAAATGTCCCAGGCCCTGGTGTTCCTGTGCGATGCGGCCTTGGGCGCGGCCCCTCTGGTTGCCAGTGTGTCAGCGGTAGGGATTGCCATATGCCGCATGGTGTGGCTGAAGAGCTGGTTGGCGGACCAGGCTTCGAAGAAGGCCTTAACATATCTCCCTTTTCTGGGTGAACGGCTGGAGACTCCTTGGATGAGTTGATTAAAGGTTTAACAGGTGGCAACAGTACTATTCTCCCCCAATCCTTCTTAGGCAAGGCGCCCCGTGGTAGGCGGGGGTCCTCTTTCACGGCTCATAGGCTTCTTTTTGTGCCTCAGGGGCACAAGAAAAAGGTAAACCGTTCATGGCCCCTGGAGGGGGCAAAAAGGCTTGGTCGGGTGAGCCCAAGACTAGCCAGTCTGGCTCAGCGGAAAAGTCCTCCTCTGCATGAAGGGACGCCCTCACCAGTTTCTGGCGTGGGGGGGGGGGGGTGAGGGTACGTCTGCGTTGCTTTTCAGGACATCCTTGATTTAGGACAGATTGGTCCACAAACTGATTTCGTTGAGGGTACAAGATCGAATTCAGGTCTCGACCAGCAGACAGATTCTTTCCCTCAAATCTTCGTCTGTCTCAGGATCACTTGCGGGATCTCCGGTAGGCAGTGCAGTGATTGTGCCGGTTCCTCCGCAGGAACTATTTTGAGGTTTCTATTCAAACTTGTTCACGGTGCCCAATAAAGAGGGCAAGGTGTGTCCAATATTGGACCTCAAGTCTCTGAACCGCTATGTGCGGGTGCAGAAGTTTTGGATGGAATCCATTCGGTCGGTGGTAGCGTCTTTAAGTCAAGGGGATTTTCTAGCCTCCATCGACATCAAAGATGCATACCTACACATCCCTATATACGAGGGACATCAGAGGTTCCTCTGTTTTGCAGTGGCGGAGGAGCACTTTCAATTTGTGGCGTTATCCTTTGGTCTCGCCTCCGCTTCCAGAGTCTTCACCAAGGTTTTGGTCCTGGTGTCGGCGTTGCTGCGCAAACGAGGGATCACGATCCTGGGATATCTTGACGATCTTCTGCTGAGAGCACACTCTCAACCAGCCTTGTTGGGCGACCTGGAATTCACAGTTCAGACCCTTCAGGAGTTCGGGTGGACCATGAACTTCAAGAAATCTGCACTGACCCTGTCGATGCATCTGGATTACATGGGACTGACTCTGGACTGCTCCTTTGCAAAGAGTCTTTCTTCCCAGGGACAAACTTCAGAAGTTGTGAGAGCTCCGGTTGCTGAGGGACAAGGATCTCTCCTCTCTACGGACATTGCATGAGAGCCTAGGTCTTATGGTGTCGACTTTCGAGGCGGTCCCATTCGCTCAGTTTTATTCCTGGCCTCTGCAGAAAGATTCAAGTGGAACAAGGATCCACAGTCCTTATGCCTCGCCTCGTACACACGTTCAGTTAATTGTACAACTTATCGTTCACATTTTGTTGCATGATGCTAATATCAAATTCCACAATGCATACTTAGCGTATCATTTTTTTTTTCTTCGTACGATTCTGTAAAAGCTTCCTGTTTGTGTAGATATGTATCAGATGGTGCAAAACAAAAACAATGGCAGCCAGGCTTTTTCCGGGTTATTTGTGTTTCTGATCATGCGTGGTCTTTGTCTATGGATTTTTTTGCGGCTGCATAGTGTACTGATTAAACGATTGTCGTTTGCTAGGCTTTCGTACGACATAAATTTTTTTTGTCCTTTCGGATTTTGTTGGACAAACTGTCGTGATCGGCTGTCTAAAGCTGTGTACTAACGATCAGCTTATCGTGCGATCAAGTCTAAAGCTATTTTTTTTCGTACGATTATCTGAACGTGTGTACGAGGCATTAGACAGGATGATATATTTGAGCCGCCTCACGAGATCAACACTCTCCTGGTGGCTTCTGTCGCCTGCCCTGAGTCAAGGCAAGTCCTTTCTACCGCTGTCGTGGATGGTGGTCACCACGGATGCCGGATGCCAGCCTGTAGGGCTGGGGTGGAGTGCTGGACAATATCTGTGCCCAGGGACTCTGGTCAACAGAATCTTCCTTACCGATCGGTGTTCTGGAAACCAGAGCGATCAGGATTTGCCTGCTCCACTGGACGAATCGGCTACGAGGTTTTCCGGTTCGGATCCAATCGGACAATGCCACGGCTGTGGCCTACAATCAAGGGGGCACCAAGAGGGCCCAGGTGGCTGAGATTTTGACATGGGCCCAAGGAACATGTTTTGGCTCTCTCCGCAGTTCACCTTCTGGGAGTGGAGAATTGGCAGGCGGATTACCTGAGTCAGGTTCTGGATCAAGGGAAAATGGTCCCTTCATACGGAGGTATTTTGTTGAAAGCCAGGTGCTGAGAGAGAGGTCTCTGAGTCTGAGATTCCTACCCTGTTGAGGGCTAGTAAAGCGACTTCCAGGAAGATTTATCATCGTATGTGGAAATCGTAAATTTCGTGGTGTGAATCGCAATCTTTGCACCCTCGCTTGTTTTCAGTTGCAAGGGTCTTGGTTTTCTTGCAGAGAGGAGTCGAGCAATGGTTGGCTTTGGGCACGATAAAGGGCCGGGCGTCGGCCTTGGCGATATTTTTTTACCTTTTATTCAAGGGGTGCGTCACCTGGCTCCTCCAAGAAGATCCCCATTGCCTCCGTGGGATCTGAATTTGGTTTTCTGTTCTTCAAAAGCCTGCTTTTGAGAATATTAGAGACACAATTCTCTGCTTTCGTGGTCTCAGAAGGGTGCCTTTTTGGTAGCTATTACTTCTGCTCGCAGAGTGTCTGAGTTGGCGGCGTTTTCCTGTCGGTCGTCCCATAGGGAGAAAGTGCTTCTCGGACCTAATCCGTCTTTTCTTCTTAAAGTGATGTCTGATTTCCATCTGAATGAAGACATTGTTTTGCCTTCACTCTGTCCTCAGCCGAAGCATCCCAAGTAAATTGCATTGCATTCTCTGGATGTGGTTCGGGCGATCAGGGTTTACCTGTCGGTCACGGAATCCTTTCAGAAATCAGATTTTTTGTCTATACTGAGGGATCTCGTAGGGATTTGGCTGTGACTATATCCAGATGGATTCGGCAGATGATCATTCAAGCTTATTCATTGAAGGGTCAGGTTCCTCTTTTCCCTGTAAAAGCGCATTCTACTAGGGTGCTGAGTGCCTCTTGGACTTTTCGCCATCAAGCCTCTGTTACTCAAGTATGTAAGGCCACGAGTGGGCTCTTCCAGAAATGCAGACAAGGCTGCCCCTACATGAAGGGACACCCTCACCCATATCTGGGGTGAGGGGGGACGTCTTCTCTAGTTTCCGGATCAATGGGCCTAACTGGTATAGGATACGTGGGTCCACAGTTATTCGGTCAGGCTACTAGATTGAGTTCGGTCTTATCCTCCGGAAAGGTTCTTCCCTTCCAACCTGCACTTGTCCCTAGATAACTTACGGGTCTCTTTGGGGTAGTGCAAGACTTTTGCCTTAGAGAGCCAGTTCCGATTTGGAAAGTTTTCAGGGGTTTTTACTCAAACCTCTTTACAGTTCCCAGGAAGGAAGACAAGGTACATCCAATTCTGGAGCTCAAGGCGCTTAACTGCTGGTGCAAGTACAGAAGTTCTGCATGGAGTCCATTCACACAGTAGTGGCGTCCCTACGTCTAGGGGTTTTCTTCTCGCTTCTATCGACATCAAGGATGCATACCTGCTCATTCTAATATGTGCCAGTCACCAATGCTTCCTCCGTTTTGCAGTGGGCAAGGAGCATTATCGGTTTGTGGCGTGGACCTTTGGTCTCGCCCCTGCTCCCCGTGTCTTCACAAAAGTGTTGGCCCCAGTGCTGGCATTGTTTATCAGTGGGGGATTCCGGTACTGGGGTACCTGGACAATCTTCTGCGAGTGGAGTCTCCGACTGCTCTGGTGGACAACTGGAGATTGCTATGCAAACTCTTAGGGAGTTTGGTTGGATTCTGAACCTTCAGGATTCTGCTTTTTTTCTGTCCATAAAAACTGGACTATCTGCGTCTGATTCTGGACTTGGCCTCAGCAAGAGTGTTTCTTCCTCTGGAAAAACTCCAGACATTGCTGGTGGTAGTTCAGCTTTTGCTGTTATGCAGATGGTCCTCCCCTCCGGGCTTGCATGCAGGTGCTGGGCCTTTTGGTGTCCACCCTCGAGGCAGTCTGTTTGCACAGTTCCACACTATCTCTGCTAAAGAGATTCTGGTGAAATGGGACAAGGATCCACCTTCTTTAGAGGTGGCTTCGTTCTCTGGCACTTCGACAGAAAACTCCCTGTACTGGACAGAAAACTCCCTGTACTGGATGGTTGCCACCACAGATGCCAGCCTGTCCAGGTGGGGAGGCGTCCTCAGCACAGATGTACTCAGGGGGTCTGGACTCTGACAGAGTCCAGACTGCCGATTTTAATGTTCTGGAACTCTGAGCAATCAGCTTTTGGCTCTATGGACAATTCATCTTCAGGGGTGTTCGGTACGAATTCATTTGGACAATGCCATGGTCACGGTCTGTCAATCACCAAATGGGCACAAGTAGTGTCCTGGCAGCGTGGTAAATAGCCGGCATTCTAAGGTGGGTGGACCAATTCGTTCTAGCCCTCTCACATTTCTGCCACGACTCTTGTGCAGGATCAAAGCAGAAGGGGGGTCCAGTCCAGACTGACCTCGCCAGTCTTGGTATGCTGATTGGGTACGGCTGGTCGCCAATGCTCCTTGGGGGCTTCCTCTCAGGGAGGATCTGCTGTCCCAGGGACCAATCGTCCATCCTGCTTTAGTCGCTGGCTCTGATGGCTTGGCTGTTGAATGCCAGGTGCTGAAGAATGGAGGTTTGTCTGAGTCTGTGATTCCCATGCTGTTGAAAGCTAGGGAATCTACTTCTAGGAAGATCTACCTTCGTACGTTTAAGACTTGCATTGCATAGTGAGTCACTTGGGATACATCCTCGCTCTTTCTCGGTGGCTTGGATCTTAACCTTCCTTCAACAAGAAGTTTAAGCAGAAATTGGCCTTGAGTACATTCAATGGCCAGTTATCAGCTTTGGTGGTCTGTTTCCAACTACCTTTGGCCTCACACTCGATGCGTGCTTGCCTTCTGGGTGAACATTTGGTTCCTTTAGTGCGGGGCTCCGTTACCACCCTGGGATTTTAGTTTGGTGCTTTCATCTCTACAGAAGCCTCCCTTTGAAATTATTCGGGAGGTTCGCTGCTTGCGCTGCCCAGAAGGTGCCCTTTTTTTGG
This sequence comes from Pelophylax lessonae, assembly GCF_965119305.1. Classification (NCBI taxonomy): domain Eukaryota; kingdom Metazoa; phylum Chordata; class Amphibia; order Anura; family Ranidae; genus Pelophylax; species Pelophylax lessonae. Next base: position 579,442,996 of record NC_138768.1, on the reverse strand, counting down.
TGGTCATCACCTCTGCGTGCAGGGTGTCGGAACTGGCGGTGTTATCCTGTCGTTCACCTTGTTGGTGATTGACAAGGATAAGGTGGTGCTTCGCCCCTGTCCCTCGTGCCTTCTAAGGTGGTCTCTGACTTTAATTTGAATGAAGACATTGTGTTTCCTTCCCTGTGTCCCAAGCTAAACATTCAAAGGAAATTTACCTTGCCTTGGCTGTGGTCCGGCCAATTAGGGTGTACCTGGCAGCTACGAGTCTTTTTTAGGAAGTCAGACTCTTCATTTGTGCTCACATGACGGACCTCGCAAAGGGATGTCTGCTTCTTCTGTGACCATTTCCAGATGGATCAGACAGACGGTGGTTCAGGCGTATTGCATCAGGGGGTCAGGTTCCTCCTTTCCTTGGTGTCTCCTGGGCTTCCATCATCAAGCGTCAGTGATGCAGGTTTGCAAGGCGACCACCTGGTCGTCGGTGCACAGTTTTACAAAATGTTTATAAAGTGGATGCGTTGGCTTCTGGGGATGTTTCTTTTTAGGCTGCAAGGTTTTGCTGGCTGCTGTTTAGAGGACCTGGTCCTCTTTTTGAGGGTGTTTTTTTCAGGTGAGCTCCAGTTCGTGGTCCTGGTTGGCTATGGTTAGCCTGGGAATTTTTTTCTGCTTTTTCCCACCCCTCATATTTAACACTGCTATGGGATGTCCCAATGGTTAATAAGAATCAGGAGCTGTGTCCGTCAATAAATGAAAGGGAAAATGGGTTTTTTGATTTACCATAAAATCCATTTCTCTGATGTTTGGCGGACACAGCACCCACCCCTCTGTGGAGTTCGTTTTCTTACAAGCAGTGTCAGAAGAAAGCCGAGTGCCTATAGCTGAGTGGGCGTATACCCCCTCGGACTGCCCATAAGCGTAGTCGAGTGTTTTCCTGCCTAGTGTCCTATTTCTGTAGGGGGCAATATAACCCAATGGTTAAGAAGAATCAGGAGCTGTGTCCGTCAGTGAAATCAGAGAAATGGATTTAGCAGAAAGTTAGAATTTTTTATTTTTTTTAATACTAGTAATGATCAGCAACCTTATAGCAGGACTGCGATATTGCGGTGGACAGTCTGACTTGAACTGACACTTTGTGGAAACCAGTGACACTAATACAGTGACTGACACTGGCTGGGACAGGGTTAAACATCCAGGGTGATCAAACGGTTAAATATGTGCCTAACCAGTGTTTAGGTGTACAGTGTGTGGCGTTTTTACTAAGGGATGTGCTGGATTTTATGTCCTGCTTTGCAGGGAAACCAAATTCCTCACATCCCTGCTGACAGGACAGCGCTCTGCAATATATACATATGCAGATCTCCGTCCCGTGTGTCTCCTGATCAATCACAACAGAAGCGGCGTGGCCTCACTATGCGAAAAATGAAGAATCTTGTGTGTGTATATATACGAAATTGTGCACAGAACGTCCACCCTGTAGCAGTAAATCTGCTTTAGGGTGGTCTGCACACAGTTAACACAAACCTCAAAATCTTTTCAAGCAGTTAATATATAGTAGTCTCTCCCATCATTCAATGACCGGTTTCTGTATTTATTTTTTTTGTTTTAATACCAGGCCGTGGAGAAACGGATCAAGGGGAAATTGATAACCGCCGCATGTTTAGATATCCTGACAGCCACCAGCTTTTTGTTGGTAACCTACCACATGATATTGATGAGGGTGAATTAAAGGAATTTTTCATGAGTAAGTATACATTTCAGTTTTGTTTGAAGGCCTTCTTGATTTTAAATAACTGCATCAAACCTTTTTCTCATAGCACTTCTATCACTAAATTTTTGCATGATCTTTATATTTCCCATTCATGACAAAAGTAGATAAAGTATTAAGGTGCCTAACAGGAAGCTGCTTGGGTTTTTGGGTTGAGAAATAGAAAAGCCCCTGTGTCCAAATTCCCTGACTACACAAGTATGGTATGGTTCTATTAGTGCGGCTTATGGTAAATGTGCACAGCAAAGTCGTAGAGAATGCCTTTATAAACATTTGTTTTGTGTAAAGAGTAAGCCAAAGATGGGGGAAACCCTGCAATGCATGGCCATTTACATGTCACCTAGCTTTATTACTGCTAGATTCTCATATTGGTACCCTCTTTTATGCATAGGCATATTCATGTGCTATGAATGCAGTGGTGTTTACCTGCTTAACTGCTTCCCACCCAGCCAATATTGACAAGCAGCTGGGTGCTCTGTTATCCTGGGAGGATGCCTGGTACCAGGCTGCTTGATTGGCCCAGGTAGCATGTTATCGCTGTGACCAATCACATCAATCACAAATAACCGTCATGAATGGCTTTCATTCATTACAGCATTGTTTACTATTATCTCTACAGTGAATATAGTTTTAACTAACACAGGTAAGTTGCTGCCAGCACTATAAAGTGCTTTTACTTTGCTCAATATAATCTTAAACCAAATAGAAGTGCAACACACCTATTAAACATAAAGTGCAAAATGTTAATATTAATCTGAATATGTCACACCACAGTATTACAGCCCATTCACACTGCCGCGACAGGATTTTGTGGGGCGACCTGTGAAGTCGCGGTGCACAGCGTGCACCGCGACCTCGGCGCGACTTGCACGGACTTCATATAATTGAAGTCAATGCAGGTCGCCCCAAAGTAGTACAGGACCTTTTTCTAAGTCGGAGCGACTTGTGTCGCTCCTATTAGAACGGGTCCTGTACTATTCAATAGCGAGCGACCGACCGCGACTTGTCAGGCAACCAAGTCGCGCTAGTGTGAATGGACCCTTAGAGCCCATTCAGACAGGAGCGACACGACTTGCTGGGGCGCTGTGCACCGCGACCTCGGCGCGACATGCACAGACTTCATATAATTGAAGTTAATGCAAGTCGCCTCCAGGTCGCCCCAAAGTAGTACAGGACCTTTTTTCTAAGTCGGAGCGACTTGTGTCGCTCCTATTAGAACGGGTCCTGTGCTAATCAATGGCAGGCGACCGACCGCGACTTGTCAGGCGACCAAGTCGCCTGACAAGTCGTGCTAGTGTGGATGGACCCTTACCCTCTATACCAAAAATCCTTATAATTGATAATCCACCAGTGCTCTCTGGCTGCTCATCTCACGCTATGACTCCTGTTTTCCCTTTAAGTGATATAGTCAGGTCTGCATGGCATGCCATCCTTCTACTTTCCCTGAATCAACTCCCCCCCCCCCACCTCTTAAATGTGCTCGTGGGAAGATGGAATATGAAACAAAATAAACAGCATCTAGTGCTCTTCGTATGCTGATAAAATGTATTATTAAAAAATGTGATCACACTTACAGGAAATGGCACTTGAGCCGTGCCAGCTGAATAAGGCTCGTACAATAGTATTGGCTGGCCGCAGGATTAAGTAGACACTTAGGCTCCCCCCATATGCGTTGTGTCCTAGGGTGTGGACTCCCCATCCCCCCCCCCCCTATCATGTAGTAGCTGTAGCCAATGAAAGCAGTCAAAATAGTAAGCAATGAGTCATGAAAGCCATTTGTGACAATGAGGCTCCATTCACACCTGAGTGTATCAATTTACTGGCGTTTTTTCAGGCTTTCTCTTACGTCCTCCGACAGTCGCCGCCCCTTCATAATCTTCACCAATGGGTAATTGACCTTTGCTCCGTAGGAGTAGCTAGGCAACAAGATTTGTTAATATCAAAGCTTTTAGAATATCACACCCCTAGGGGGCGGTCCCCTCAGTCAATACCTCCCTGCTTCCAGCATTCTCAACTCAGTTTTCAATTGCCTAGCTTAGGAGTAGCTGGCTGTTCCTGTGCTGGGGCTTTCAGTCTTAGCCTTCTATCCTCTTTTTGATTTTATTTCAAGTATTTTTCTCTTTCTTTTACTTAGCTGTTTTTTTCTCAGCATTAGTTTAGTTTTCTTCGGATGAAGATGATCATGCGGAGCTGGGTCTCGGACTGGCCACCCTGGATCCCAGGGCTGAGAGCCAGGGGTTTCCCCAGCCTGCCATCGAGCGTTCAGCTCAGGTTTCCCTGGCATATTGAACGACCCATCCCTGTTCGCTGCAGGGATGCTGCCTGTGAGGTGGCTACCTCACCGGACGCCATTTGCGGTTTCGCACCGCAGTCCACTGCGTCCTGGCTGCGACACTCCCTGTCCTCGGTACAGCGGTTTGGTCGCTAGAAAAGGCTCCCCACGCCATCCGGAATGGTAAGTGTTTTTCTATGTGGGGACCTGTCTGTTTGGGTGTCAGTCTGTGACTGTGTGACCCGCATGTCTGTGTAAGTGCTGAGCTCCCTGTCCGATTCCTGTGATAGCTGCCTTTCTGTGGGCTGCGGGGGGGGGGGGGGGGCTCCCACTCTGCTGTGTGAGAGGTATGGGGCAGACTGGGCTCAGACATGCTGTGCGGCCCGCCATTTTTTTCGGCAAACTGTGGTGACCGGCCCTGTGTGGTACAGCGCGGTGTTTTGGCGCCAAACGCCGCCATTTTGGCGGCGATCGCTCATACAAGCACATGTCGGCGCCATTTTCTTATTGCCAAAATTCCCTCAGCTGAGCGGCCATGTTTGTGAAGCCTTCATAGGCTATATAGGGCGGTCAGTCATTGCATCACTTCCTTTTTCACTGGAACAGCGATCGGTGGCAGCAGCTGTGTGGTCTCTCCAGGTTTTTACCTTCCTTTTCCTGTATTTCCTTGCTCAGTGCTCCTTATCCCTGCGGGGGTCGGTACGTCCAGTAGTGTGCGGTGGGCTGCGCTCGCCGCGGTCTTAAAGGGGCAGTCCTTTCAGTTGATACTGGGGCATGGATTCTCAGGATTGCAAGTTTCCTCCCACCCTGGTGGGGGGCCAAGGGGCTGCTGCATCCCCCGAGGGGGCTGATCTGGCTGCTGTTGTAGCGAACTTGGCTTCTCAGGTGCAGATGCTAATGGCTGATCGATCCGCAAAACGGCCCAGGTTGTCTTTCCTCTGATTCAGAGGGCGATGGGGCTGCTATAGCTGGAGTGCCCTTCTCAGGGTCTCGTTCATCTCTGGACCTTGTGGGGTCTGAGGGGGAGGCTGAGGTAGGAGTTGATACTTCTCCCCCTGGCTCGCCTGAAGAGCTTGCACTCATGGATGAGTTGATTACTTCTATCAAGGAAACACTGCGTCTGCAGGATGAACCAAGTCCTCCTGCTTTGATGTCCTCTTATGGGACGCAAAGGAAACGCAAAACAGCGCAGGCTTTTCCCTGCCCTGTGGAATTTCAGCGCGCTGTTGCTGAGCAATGGCGCAATTTAAAGAAGCCCTTTACTGTGCCAAGTAAGTTCAAGCTGCGTTATCCATTTACACCCACCACTGATGAGCGTTGGTGTGTGCCACCTCAGGTGGATCACGCGGTGGCAGTTTTGAATAAATCTACTGCGATTCCTGCTGAGGATACCCCGGTGTTCCGGGACCCTACGGACTGGAGATTGGAGTCTTTGGCCCGTCATGCTTATACGGTTGCTGGTTCTATGCTGAAGCCTATTTTTGCTTCCATTATGGCAGCCCAAGCTATTGCGGATTGAACGCAGGTGCTCAGGCGCACCCTGGTGGCTGACTCTGCCCCGCCGACAACATTGGCTATGGTAGATCAAATTCATCAGGGTGTCATGTATTTGTGCGATGCGCACTTGGATTTGGTCCCTTTGGCTGCACGCCTCTCCAGTGTAGCGGTGTTGAACCGTCGCCTGATATGGCTGAAATGTTGGTCGGTTGACCAATCCTCTCGCTAGACTCTAGCTAATCTTCCCTACGCGGGATCTCGCCTTTTTGGCGAGTCTTTGAATACTCTGATAAAGGGAATTTCCGGGGGTAAGAGCACTCTCTTACCCCACACTCACAAGAATAAGTCGGTTCGCGGTAAGAAGAATACCTCGTTTAGGCCCTCTCAGGGGTCCTTTCGTGCCTTTCGGTCGCAATACAAGGGCAAGTCCTTCAAAGGCCAAGGCTCCCAGAAGAAGCCGTGGGCAGGTAAGCAGAAGTCCGGCCAGTCCGGGTCCGCTGCCCATGCCAATTCGGCCTGAAGGGGCGCCCTCACCCGGTTCTGGGGTGGGGGGACGTTTGCTCAGTTTTCTTCAACCCTGGCTGGCCCACATTCGGGACAGGTGGGTTCAGGATTCTCGGCCGGCGAGCAAATTTTTCCCCTCAAATCTTCAGCTGTCTCCGGAGCGTTTGCAGGATCTGCACCTGGCGGTGCGGGACCTGCGGGCCCAGGGAGTGGTGGTTCCGGTGCCTCATCGGGACAGATTTCGGGGGTTCTACTCCAATCTGTTCACTGTGCCCAGAAAGGAGGGCAAGGTACGTCCGATTCTGGACTTGAAAGCTCTGAACCGCTTTGTGCGGGTTCGCAAGTTCCGCATGGAATCCCTGCGCTCGGTGGTGGCTGCCCTGGTTTCGGGGGAATTCATGGCCTCCATCGACTTAAAGGATGCGTACCTTCACCTCCCCATTTTGGTCACCAGAGGTACCTTCGATTCGCCATTGCGGAGGATCATTACCAATTCGTGGCGTTACCCTTCGGTCTCGCTTCGGCTCCGCGGGTTTTCACCAAGGTGCTTGCGCCGGTCCTGGCTTTGAGAGCCCAGGGCATCTCTCTGTCTTGGGGTATCTGGGCGATATCTTGCTTCGGTCTGCGACCAGTCAGGGCCTGGTGAACGACCTGTCCACCACGATGCAGACTCTGCAGGAGTTCGGTTGGACGATAAATTTTCCAAAATCAACGTTGTGTCCGTCGGTTCATCTTCCCTACCTGGGGATGATCCTGGACTCTGTTCAAGCGAAGGTCTTCCTGCCGGAAGACAAGCTCCGGACACTTCAGGACGAGGTCAGGTCCCTCAGGGACACTCAGTGCTCGTCCCTCCGGACATGTATGAGGTGTCTGGGATTGATGGTCTCGGCTTTCGAGGCGATTCCCTTCGCCCAGTTTCACACGCGGGGTCTTCAGGCAGAGATCCTGGCCAAGTGGGATGGGCGTCCGCAATCTCTGGATCTGTGGATTTCGTTGAGCCGCCACACCCGAAGGGGTCTTTTGTGGTGGCTCCAGTCCCCGGCGGTGTCGGGGGGCAAGTCCTTTCGTCCTTTGTCGTGGACGGTGATCACCACGGATGCCAGCCTGTCGGGCTGGGGTGGTGTTCTGGGCGTTCTGTCCGCCCAGGGAACTTGGTCGGAGGAGGAATCCTCCCTTCCGATCAACATTCTGGAATTGCGAGCGATAAAACTTTGCCTTCTGCATTCGTCGGAACGGCTTCAGGGCCGTCCGGTTCGGGTTCAGACGGACAATGCCACAGCGGTGGCCTACATCAACCATCAAGGGGGCACCAGGAGTGCCCGTGTGGCTCGGGAAGTAAACGACATTCTGTCGTGGGCCGAGACGCACGTCCCAGCGATAACGGCTGTGCACAATCTGGGGGTGGAGAACTGGCAGGCGGACTATCTGAGTCGCCAGACCCTGGACCAGGGAGAGTGGTCCCTTCATCCGGATGTCTTCCAGAAGTTGTGCGCAAAGTGGGGTCTTCCGGATGTGGACCTGTTCGCGTCTCGTCTGAACAACAAGGTGGAAAGGTTCGTGGCAAGGACGCGCGATCCGCGGGCGGACGCCCCGGACGCGTTGGTGGCGCCCTGGCATCAGTATCGCCTGATGTATGCCTTCCCTCCGATTCAACTGTTGTCCAGGTTCCTTCGCAGGTTAACCTCGGAACCGCATACGGTGATTCTGGTGGCACTGGACTGGCCTCGCCGGTCTTGGTACGCAGACCTCGTAAATCTGGCAGTCGACGCTCCATGGCGTCTGCCGCTTCGGGAAGACCTTCTGTCGCAGGGACCGATATTCCATCCTGCTTTACAGTCGCTGGCTTTGACGGCATGGCTGTTGAGAGCCAGGTCCTGAGGGATAGGGGTCTCTCCCCGGAGGTCGTCCCTACTTTGATTAAGGCTAGAAAAGCTTCTTCCGGTAAGATATACTACCGTACTTGGAAAGCGTACTTCGCTTGGTGTGAGTCCAGGGGGTTTTCTCCGCGCTCATACTTGGTGTCGAGAGTGTTGGCTTTCCTCCAAACTGGAGTGGACCAGCGTTTGGCGCTGGCCACGATTAAGGGTCAGATTTCTGCGCTGGCCATTCTTTTTCAGCGCCCAGTGGCGTCTAATTCGTTGATTCGCACTTTTGTTCAGGGGGTTCGACACTTGGCCCCTCCTAGGAGGGAGCCTTTGCCTCCATGGGACTTGAACCTTGTTCTGTCCGTGTTGCAACATGCTCCTTTTGAAAAGATCAGGGAGATCTCGTTGTCTCTGTTGTCCAAAAAGGTTGCCTTTTTGGTGGCTATAACTTCGGCTCGTAGGTTGTCGGAGCTGGTGGCTTTGTCCTGCAGCTCTCCCTACTTGGTGATTCACTTGGATAAGGTGGTCTTGCGACCTAACCCTTCCTTTCTTCCGAAGAGGATCTCGGAATTTCACCTGAATGAGGACATTGTCTTGCCTTCGCTTTGCACGAAGCCTAAGCATCCGAAGGAGGTGGCTTTGCATGCCTTGGATGTTGTTCGGGCGATCAGGGTTTACCTGTCATCGACTAAGTCCTTTCGCAAGTCGGATTCCCTATTCGTCCTTCCAGAGGGACCTCGGAAGGGCATGGCGGCGTCGGCTGCTACCATCGCCAAATGGATCAGACAGACAATTGTGCAAGCCTATGCTTTGAAGGGGAAGGTTCCTCCTTTCCCTGTGAAGGCGCACTCTACCAGATCTCTGAGTACGTCTTGGGCCTGTCATCATCAGGCTTCTGTGGCCCAGGTGTGTAAGGCGGCGACTTGGTCGTCCGTTCACACCTTCTCCAAATTTTACAAAGTGGATGTTCAGACATCGGCAGATGCTTCCTTTGGCCGTAAAGTTCTTAGTGCGGCAGTGCCTTAGGGTCCCTTGTTTGGGCCCTTGGCTGTTTGGGTGTTTTTACCCCTGGGTTACTTGTTCTTCCTGGGTTGTTGCTCCTGTTGAGCACGTTTTCCTGTTGCCAGGTTGGTTCTCTTAATTTGGTAAGGTTCCTTTCTCTGATGTGGGTACTGCGTTGCTTTATGCGCGGCTGCGTTTTTTTTCCCACCCCTCATGTCTACACTGCTCTGGGACGTCCCATTGGTGAAGATTATGAAGGGGCGGCGACTGTCGGAGGACGTAAGAGAAAACGGAATTTTTGTAAAATCTTACCGTAAAATTCCTTTCTCTGAGTCCTCCGACAGTCGCCGCCCCCGCCCCTCTTTTGGGGTTTGTTTATGTACTCTACTGCTATGCTACCAAACTGAGTTGAGAATGCTGGAAGCAGGGAGGTATTGACTGAGGGGACCGCCCCCTAGGGGTGTGATATGCTAAAAGCTTTGATATTAACAAATCTTGTTGCCTAGCTACTCCTACGGAGAAAAGGTCAATTACCCATTGGTGAAGATTATGAAGGGGCGGCGACTGTCGGAGGACTCAGAGGAATTTTACGGTAAGATTGTACAAAAATTCAGTTTTTTTTTTTTTAAACATTTTACAAGCTTTTTTAAAAGCTTTATAGAAGTGAATTACAAGCATTTTACAGCTTCGGGTTTTTGATCAGCCAATAGAAAGCACTAAGGGGAGGAGAGGGATTGAGGATTAGGAATGGAGAGCTGCTTTTTGGGTGTATTACAAGCGTTTTCTGCTCAAGTCAGGTTTCTATTGAAGTCTATATGGCCAAAAATGCTTATCTGCGAAAAGAAGCTCATGTACTTTTTTTGAGCTTTAGGTGTTTTGCTTTAGGTGACACAATGCTCAGATGTGAACAGGGGCCATGGAAATAAATGGAATTTTGCTTGTTGGATGTTTTGGAGTATCAGAGCTGAGCATTTTACAAGCTACAAATTAGCTATCGTAGTGTTTTAAAAAAAAATAAAAATTCTGATCACTTTCCCAGAGCAGTACAGTGTTGCTGACACTGCACTACTCTGGTGGTGGTATGTAAAAAAATAAATTGAAAAATCACCACTGTCACTGATCACCTCACCAGTTCGTGTCATTGATTGCCGCACCAGTGCTAGTGTCGCCATAAGGCCTTGTTCACATGTGCGATGCTCTCTAAAGAGCCATCCATCAATCAAAGCCCTTGTCGCTAAATAAAATGGTTGACTTAGTCTCGCACGATGTTTGATTTGCTTCTCTTTAAAAATTATACCCCATGTCGCATGGTGCTTCAAAGCTTCCATAGACGTCTGACAGCTCACTTACAGCACCTGCAGCTTTTGAGGCTTTTAATCAGATTTGGCTTTGCTTTGTTTTGGTCATATTGCAGGTATGAACTCTCTCGCGCGCACCCACACACACCATCTGCCAAACTTTTTTTTTTTTTTTTTTTTTTAAAAAGCATGATCAAAGAAAAGGCGCTGCTCCCCCTACCTAGTGAATTTGTAGATGAATGTGGCCTCCAACAGCATAACTCCCTGACCTCTGTGACCAAGCCCCGATGAGTGGGGCATGGCTGGAGCAGCGCTGGCTGAGGCCAACTTCATCTACATACTAATTCACTAGGTTGGGAGGGGGGGCGGGCCTTTTCTTTAATAATGTTCTTACACCTCTGAATGGTGTACGAATGCCGACTCCCTACACTGCAACCAGTGGGAAGATCGGTCTCCGTTTAGAGCCGCACTGCAAGTTTAATTTGGATCACTTCAAAAAAGCATTTTGAAGCGATATACGTTTTAATGTGTGTTGAAATTGAAGCAAAGGAAATGTCCCCTTAGTGCTCTGGATCTAGACATGTACTCGCGATAGAGCCCATATGTTTACATAAATTTTTGACCAGGTAATATTTTTCATTTGCTGCAGATTATGGAAATGTAATGGAACTTCGGATTAATACAAAAGGTGTTGGTGGAAAGCTTCCCAACTTTGGATTTGTTGTGTTTGACGATTCTGAACCTGTTCAGAGGATTCTGCTTGCAAAAGTAGGTTTATTTTTGTTTAAAAAAACTGTAAACTTGAGATGCTTTTGTGCTGTTATCATTTTCTGTATGGAACATAGAGTTTTAGGAGGCTGCCATTGTAGTCACTGGCAAATGTATTCGGGCTAATATGACCAAATGGTACATTAGTTATGATACACCTATGTATTTACATGAGTCATACTGCATTAAAATGAAATAAACCTTGCATTAGAAAAGTCAAATGATGGGACCTTGTGATTTTAAACCACAAATGTGTGCACAAAATCAGTCAGAAGCTGTTGTGACGCATAAATGCACAGCAAATGCAGACTTTTTCCTTCTGTTGCTCTGGAACAGTGATCCATCTATCAGAATTGCTAGGAAAAGAGCGGTTTGTGCCAGGTTGGAAACTAAAACTCTTTCCTGCAGTCTTCCTTGACCATATAAATTTCAGCATTATAACAGTAATGTTGCATTCCATACTAACGGATATCAAATACAGAAAGGTTGCTCCAATACTTTTTTACATATTCCTGTGGTTCAAGTAGATCTAGACCCAAACTGAATAGGTTTTAGTTTTTTTTTTTTTTTTCGCATTACCCTGTGAGGCTGATTTTCATCATAGTTACATAGTTACATAGTTAGTGAGGCTGAAAAAAGACACAAGTCCATCCAGTTCAACCTATGTCATCAGCCTGTCCCTGCCACTTTCTTTTCACAATGCCCTCCCTCCTGCATCAGTTTAACCTCATTGCTTAAGGCGATGTTAAACCCCAAAACAAAAATGTTATATTTTACAGCTTATCAGTCCCTAAATGTGGTGGCTGCTTTAGTTTTCCTTTTTTAGGCGTAGCCCTTAATTTTTCCCTGGCGATCTGCCAGTAACACACTTCCCATCTTAAGGTGGCTACACTCCATTGGAGGAGCAACAGGCTGCTGCATTGTCAATCTGGGTAGAGGATATTGTTGGATGCACTAGCAAATTTTAGATGGGTTTGACAATCAAACAAAAACTGAACTCCATCAAACACTTTAAAGTAGAGCAAAATTTCTGCTGTAAAAAAACAGTGAACAGGCAGGCTTTTATTGCAGAAGAGACATGCAGTGTCTCTTCTGCAAAAATTGTCCCTACTTGCTTGTTCACTGTCCTCTCTAGCGCTGTAAACTAAGATGCACATATGCAGCTCAGCTTAAAGCTCCGTGCTGGTCTGAGTACCGGGATGACTAACTCCTGCACAGGAGTGATGTCTCCTGGTGGCCATTGAAGAGGCACTCAGAAGAAGATGGCACTGGTGAGGGTTTGTTGAATAGGAGAGTTATCACCCTTTAGTTCCACTCCAAACAGTTGCACGGCCATTTTTTTTTTTTTTTTTTTCTTTTGGGGCTTTAAGGTTTTGCATAAATGAATAAAAGCTGACAATTTTTTCTCAACTTGTTAACTGAACACTTGTGCTGTACAGCTTGGTCTGTGAGAAGAACACTTACTGGCTGGATCATCAGGTAGAAATGAAGAAAACAAATGTAGCTACCGTATTCTAAAATTGGTAAGCTGCAATATATAAAATTTGTTTCTGGGTTTAAAAAAGTAGAGCCAAGGCTATTTTGCCAACCCCCGCCCCCACTCTCCTGAGGATCAAAGGAGTGCATTTTGTTCTAGTCTCCTGTGACCACGATTTAGCCTACTGACATCACACAGCCAGTCCAGACACTAGAAAGATCCCAACTTTAATGTTGGAATCCACCCAGATGCCTGGACCAGCAGCTGGCTCAGCGCCTCAGTGAGCTGCTGAGAGCCTGACCCAGCCACTCCAACCCACTCCACAGCCTGGCGCTCCAGTGAGCTGGAGAGGCAGAGCAGGGAGCCGCAGTCACAGGTTGTATGCTCACTGAAGACCAGGAGCTGAGCAATCAGCGGTTCATTTTCTTAGAGGCAGCGTGGGATAAATGCTGCATCCACTTAGGCGAGGTATGTATGTTTTTTTTTTTTGTTATTTTTATCCCCGACTTCTATTTTAATGCCACTCTAAGCCTGGCTTCCTTCTGATGACAAAGGTGGATCATGCCTATGCAACATGTCATAGCATGACAGATTATGGTCTCAGCCAGAGGCTCATATGACAGAGCGACAACACATGACCACAACTGAAAGAAAATTGATGTATGGTAACAGGAAGTGACCTGATTTTAATAAAACTGCAGGTTTAAAAAGGTTTGACAACCACTTTTGTAATTCCATTGCCATGTTACTTTTTTGATCGATTATCTGTGTTTTTAGTGCTGTGGATAGCTTCAAATGCTCCTGGTAGAAAATAAATGAACTTGTGCTTTTCTTTGAATTTCAGCCAATAATGTTCCGTGGTGAAGTCCGCCTTAATGTGGAAGAGAAGAAAACCAGAGCAGCCCGTGAAAGGGAAATTCGCGGTGGTGATGACCGCAGGGATATTCGCCGCAATGACCGTGGTCCTGGGGGACCCCGTGGAGTAATTGGAGGTGGAATGATTCGGGATAGGGATGGAAGAGGCCCTCCACCACGAGGGGGGATGGCACAAAAGCTGAGCACAGGAAGAGGATCCGCTTCTATGGAAAACCGCTTCACTAGTCAACGCCGCTGAAAATAAGTCATTAAAGTAAAGCCTACAGTGGTACATTATTCGTGGTGTTTGCATTCTTGTTAATTTTAGCTTTGGAATGTGACACAGCTCTTTTTTTTTTTTTCTTTTTTTTTCTCCCTTCCCCATACTTTCTTTGATGTGAAGACATCTTTTGTTTGCAGTTTCAATTGAGGTGACTTTTTTTTTTTCCTTTTGCTGTTTTTCAGCAGCATTTAAGATGTTAATTTTACACCCCGAATTAAATTAGAAGGATTGAGATGGCCATTAGCACTGCAAGTGATTATGTGGACATTGGAGGCTCATGTCTAGTAGAGTTCGGTATTCAAGTATTATCGTTTCTTCACTGGAAACAAAAATAGTGCAATGTTGCCTCCTGTATTTTTTTTTTTCTGAAAATACCTTTTTGCATAGAAGAAAGTAATGGTTAAGCTCTTGTCCAATGCACGAACGATCTCCTCTTAACACGGTTGTAGGAACCCAGATTTGTAAGTTGATGGCATTTGGTTTGTTGTACCACAAACTCCTTGGTGCAAATCCTATCAATAAGTTGTTTCTCTGGAACTAATTTAAATCTGAACATTTTTAGAATTGGTCTGAACCTATTCCAGTTCTTTTGAAGGGGATGATCTGCAGTGGTCTGTTTTAATACATGAAGAATTTTTGCACTTGCCCATCCAAGATACCCACGTGGCAGGCTGCTCGTCCAATATTATCCTGCCAAACCTTTCCCTTTTTTCCAGCTTTGTACAGAAAACAACAAAATGACAAATTGTACTCAACTGTATTTAGTTTTCTGGTAATGTAATACGCATGATGGTGCCTTCTATGAATTCATCATTCCAGTCTTGCTGGTGATTTTGTACAGTGAATGAATCCTGTGCTGCAAAGCCAAACTGCTTCTGTACATTCAAGAACCATTGAAAAGCCTGCCTAACCAAACTGCAGTATCTGTACATTAGTAGATTTTTTTTTTTTTTTCCCGAATAACTTAGTATGATTTTTGCTTTGGTCCACCTCTAACAACAGTTGGTATCTGTTTACCAATGTTGGGAGCTACAGTATGTGGAAAGGGCTAATGGTCATGTCTGTATTCTGAGCCCTAGCTGTAACTCTTCAAAGGGCACATAAAGTGAATAATCTAGGTGCCCTGCCTATGTCAAGTTGCACAATTAACCTGTTCATGTCCCTTGAACCTGGAAGCAGAGGATGTTCTTCAGTGCTCCTAGAAGTGGCCAACAGCTGTAAGTGTATGCACTTTACAATCTCATACAGGGTTTTTTCCTTGGCTAGTTTTCCCTTTTTTGGCACAAATACTTGGAAAACTGCCCCAAGCCTAAGAGGTTTGCATTTTCCTTTAACCCCTGTGTAATATTTTATGTAGATTTTCTCCAAGTGGAACTTTGGGAAATAACCATCTTGAATCCTCCTCCTGCTTTGAAGAGAACATTCCAGTAATCTACAAATGTAGCAGAAGATACTGACCGCCTTGTGTAGTGATCATTGATGCTCTGCAGGAGAAACCTAAAGCTGCCTCTGGAAGTGCAGGAACCTTGTTCCCTTTTGGAGTCCATACGTTTAACAATGCACATGGCGAAACATGCTGCTTTTGACTTATGCAACTGTTTGCTGAGCCTCCTCTGAAACTAATGATTGTGCACAAAAGTATTTTTCCCTCCAGTCAGCTAGGCTAAATTGGACTCTTGGGATATGTTTAATTTTTTTTTCTTCAGTTTCCTTTCCTTTTTATTCCTTTTTGTTTTGTCACTTGAGGTCTTCTGTTTTTGATAGCAAGTCTTGCACTATTTCATACATTTCTGGGACACAGATTTCTCATGGTTATAATTTTATATATACATATATATATTTTGTGTTATAAAAGTTTTGCATTTGCAATCTGTTACCTGGAAGTATTGTACTTGAATTCCCTACTATAACAGCTAAACTTTGGACTGGTTTTTAACGTCATTCCAATCTCTGAACGGGAGGTTTGCCAGCAGTTCTGTTCCTTTTTTTATTTTTATTTTTTGTTTTCCTCTGTTAATGTTGAACTCCTATTCCAACCTGAACTGTGTAACGGCAAACTGAATGGGACTAAATCAAAGTGTAACATACCACACTAGAGGAGCATCAGAGCCATTAAGCTTTCAAGTCTGCTTCATGTCTGAATACCTTGAATAAACATACATCTGAGATGTTTACTTGGTGATTGTTCACCTACTTTACTGTGTACATTTAAGTGTTATTGTCTTAAACTTTCAGTAAATGTACCTCATCCAACATGGCTGCAGTTTTCCTTTTCATTATTGTGTTGGGCAGATAATTTGTTGTAGTATCTTCTCATTGCACTTCTGTTTCAGCACAATTGGCGTACTATTACCTAGCTGTAGAAGACAGTGGTGAATGATTTGCCATCTTAATTGCTGTAATGTGTTTAACATTATGCCAGTAGAAACTAGTCTTTTTTTTTTTCTTTTTGGAGCGCATTTTTACTTTTGTTTCCATATTTTGAATGTGTTGAAATTAAAACCTTCAACAATAAACTACTGATATCTACAGCAGTGGCTGATTTCCATACTTCGTTTCAAGGCCTTTCATTAAGTTTTGTGTGTATAAATATTTTTTTTGTTTAATAATTGACATTGGCAAACCTTAAATGTATGTTCTCTGTGCTTGCAGTAAAATGTTTACACGACACCAAGGTAGCAAGCGGTCATCCCAGATCAGCTCATATTGCACAATACCCTTTGGTTTAGCTGTCTGGTTGTCAGTCCTTTGTTTTCCAAATGTGTCTCCCCTGTTAGTTTCTAATGAGTGGAAGATCAAGGTCTGTACCATTTGCAGATACACTATGGCCGAACATATATTGCCTTTCAAATTGAGTCCCATAGTAACTCAATTATAATGACCATGGTTTTGAAATGGTGTGTCAAAACAAGTATAGGTGTGATGGTTAGGTACCCACAAATTGTATCTTAACTGTACATTACAGGACACAGGAACTTTTTGTTTTCATTTTTTTTTTTGTTTGCCAGCATCCTGAAGAAAAAAATTTTTGCTCTCACACAAGTATGGTGAATGATGGAGTCACACTTGAACCCCCTTCCCTTTCTCAGTAGTTTTCAGTCCCCTGCTGCACTGGCCAAATTTCAATACGTCTGGCCAGCTTTAGACCATGCTTTTATATGCTGCTACTTTCTGGTGACTGAACACTGGCAAAGCTTTGCCAGGAATGCTCCCTAAAACCCTAGTACTCCATATAACCCTGCCCACTCTGAGTCTGGAGTATTTCAGCAGTGTCCTCAGGTATTTCTTATTGAAATGTTTTTTTTATTATTATACCTAATCTTTGACCCTGCTTATTTGCCTAATGGTCCACTAGCCATTCGGGATCTGTTTATTTCGATGCACATCTTGGGAACCAAGCCTGGACCCTTCCGCAGGATGCTTTGGGCACTGGATCCTAGATTACATGTGCAACGAGTAAGTGTCACAGGGTGCTTTCCAGGGATGTGGTCCATTCCTATGGGCTCCCAGACCCTTCAGGGATATGGCCACTGTGGCAGACAAAGTCTGGACCCTGAACGGGACCAGCGACGTGGGGAAGGTAAGACCGTATTTCCTTATACCTTTTAGATAATGGTTCCTGGCTGTTTCTTGTTGGGTCATTCGTATTCAATATATTCTATTTTACAAGACACACTGCAGTACTAAGCACACAAGCAGTTTGACCGCACAGGTTATGGGGTAATTCTAATTTTTAGCCCTAGCTAGGATTCTCTCTTTATTCAACTTGGAGGTAATGTTGTTATAACATCTACCTATTCAGATTTGGTTATTTCTTTAACTTCATTACTAGAAGTTCCTCTGACTAGTGACGTGGTGCTCGTTAGACTCCTAAATGCACCCTTCCAGCCACCATTTTCCTGCGAAGATGCAAGCAGAATGTTTGCTATTGCACCTGTTGCCTGAAAACTCAAACACCTGGTTTGTTGTGATTCCTTCATACTGCACACCCTAAAACCCCTTAATCTGCATCCATATCCTGAAGTACCTCGCTTAACTATGGTGGTTTACAGCTACAGAGGGAGTGGATTCATATGGGACTCTACTACAGGCCCTAAGGAAACTCTATCTCTGATTGATAGCAGTTTCCTTTTTCCAGAGCAAGGGCATAACACTGACACTGCTCCTTCCCTCCTGATTCAAGCTTTCCACAGACAGGCTGTAAGGCAGACTTTTTTGCCACTATACCTGATTTATTACAAGGGCTATCGCTAATCATGAAAACTGGTTTCCACCAGCCAAAAGCAATCTGCTTGCCCCTCACGCTATGTTCATGGGTTCCAACCTGAACTGCCTAGCACACTTGCATGTATAGAAGGTAATGGTGATTTTTTTTTTTTTTTTTTTTTTAAGTTAATGCTTCACCTTGCCATATGGTGGATTCCTTTGAGGCAGTGTGCACTAGTCACTGGCTAGATAAACCTAGTTCAGCTCCACCTCCACATACCCCATGAGGTACAAAAGGGAAAACTTAGTCTTTCCCTAGTCGTGTTCAAGCTAATTGGACTTTATATATGTTTGGCCTAGCTGTTGATAGGATTTTTGCCCTTCCTGGCAATTTGCAGTCTTGTACCCTTTGGAGAAGGATTTTCAAAAGAATTGGACTTTCCCTGTGGGCCCAGCCATTCTTGCATTAAATGATCAATTTACTGTTTCTGTTTAAGACATTACCTCCTTTAAGGATTCAGTCCATAGGTGTTTGAAGACTCCTAAAGTCACCCTTTGCCTCGTCAGGTCCACTTTTGCGGCTTTTCACCTTATCAATTACCGTAACTATTTACACCTCCCTATTTGCTTGTCCACCTCTATCTTACACGTATATTAGGTTTTCCCACGCTTGTCCTCTTCTTCTACAGGTCCATTTGTAAACTTTCCAAGTCCCCTAGGCCTATATACAAACCATCTACACGCTAATGTTCACCTTCACTTCTGCAGGTGCTAGAACGTCTGTCAGTGGCATTAGGGTTTTCTCATTTCACTTCATCTTTCCGAGGTACACAAAGGTGTACTCCACTGCTTTTTCTATGCCTCCTACATTTTCTTTCTACATAATGCTTCATGACCTTGTATCTTCACATTCACAGGGGTTGGTAATTCTTTCCCTTTTCTGGAAGAATTACAATGATTTTCAAATCCACACAGGGACTCTTGTCCGTCTAGGGATGCATGTCCCATCATGCTTAAAAAAACAAAAAGAAAAACCTCCTATTAAAATTACTGCAATAACTTGAGTTTGGCATGATTGCCTTTAGACCTGCAACTATGTCTACCTCAGAAGCTAGGCCTCTGCCTGGATCTCCTGTAAATCTGAAAGATTTTCTAACTCTACAGCAGACACAACTTTATGGGTTTTACCCCTATCCACCTATCAATGTACCTTAAACATTGTTGGGATAAAAAAAAAAAATCACCATACTCTGTTGCTATATTAGGTTAGACTCCTAGGCCTGTTAGAGGTCTTTGAGATACTTTGATCTGAATTTTCAGAGCATGAACAAGTGTCTGACCCATATACTCCAGGTTCTCTCAAGATGAAATATTTAGTCCATTTATGATAGTTTAATGGGAAAGCTAAACCATTGACCTTCAACTACTCCTATTTGGAGCCCCAATAAGAACCAGGAAAAAGCATCCACCTTGGACACCTGCACACACCATTGTACTGCCAAGGGTGTCTAGGTCCAATCCTGACATGTTTAAGAACATACTTTCATTGCCACCCCCTGGTTGCCCCTATGTGAGAAGTCTTCCTGGATTATGCTGACAAACTCTGGGGCAGCCAGTGCCTGAATTTTTCCCACCCAGGTTCTCTGGTACCCTCCTAAATTGGGGAGGGTAACTCCCATTATCTGGACCCCGTTTTACTGGTTTCACCTTGGTTTTTGAGCCTCAGGCTCAGCTCTGAGCTTTTGCTACGTCTTTTCTTCCTGTAGAAGACTTGTAGACTGATATTGCTTGCCTTATAAGCTGAGAAGACTGACTTAGTACTGGTATTGGGCACATTGCTCCTGTTTCTTTTTTTTTTTTTTTTTGTTAAATACTTCCATTTATGAATCTTTTTTACCAATCACATGTGGTCTGTAGGTGCCTCAGTACTTGCCTAGCTCAGCTGTATAGCTGCTGTACATAATTTGCCCAGTGATCTACCAGCACATCTCATGGATACCTTAAATATAATCTACAATATACCTACAGTTGGGTCCATATGTATTTGGACACAGGCACAAGTTTCATACTTTTGGCTCTGTATGGCACTAGAATAAAACTAAAATCTAACAATTCAAAAATACAAATTAATTTTAAGTGCGGACCTTCAGTTTTAATTCCAAGGGGTTGAACATAAACCTCAAGTACAAATTTTAGGAACTGCGATCGTTTTTATACACAGCCCCCCCCCCCCCATTTTCAGGGGCTCAAATATAATTGGACAAATGAATATAATCCTAATTGAAATGTTCATTTTTAATATTTTGTTGAAAATCCTTTACTGGCAATGACTGCCTGGAATCTGAAACCCATGAACATTACCAAGGGCTGGGTTTCTGTCTTTCTGAGGCTTTGCTAGACTAGCTGCAGCGGTCTTCAGTTCTTTGAGTCTTTTTGCCTTCAGCAAGTGAAATGCATGCTCAATTGGGTTGAGACCAGGTGATTGCCATTGCAGAATATTCCACTTCTTATCTTCAAATCTCCTGGGTTGCTTTTGCAGTGTCATTGTCCATCTGTATTGTGAAGCTCCATCCAATCAACTTTGCTGCATGAGGCTGAATCTGGGCTGACCGTATATCTCTAAACACTGCAGAATTCATCCGGCTGCTTCTGTCTTCTGTCACATCAAAAAACAATGACCCAGTGCCACTGGAAGCCATGTGTGCCCATGCCATCACACTGCCTCTACCATGTTTTACAGATGACGTGTGCTTTGGATCATGAGTTATTCAAAGCTTTCTCCCCCCTTTTTATTATTTAATTTCCTGTCATTTTGGTACAGATTTTTCTTGGTTTCATCCATCCAAAGAATGCGATTTCAGAACCAGTCTGGCTTTTTTTTGTTTTTTTTGACAACGTCTAATCTGGCTTTTCTATTCAGGTTTATGCATGTTTTGCACCTTGTGGTGAACCCTCTGTATTTCCTCTTGTGAAGTATTCTCTTGATTCTAGATGGTCAATGATATGCCCACCTCCTGGAGAGTGTCCTTCACTAGTCTGGATGTTGTGAATTTTTTTTTTCTTTACCATAGAGAGGATGTCCAGGCCTTTTTATGTTGCTTACCAGTGCGTTGAAGCCTTACAATGACCTGTTTCACTTGCATGGACAGTTCCTTTGAACGCATGATGTAGGTTCACAGCAATAAATTCCAAATGCAAATAACACACTTGGAGTCAACTGCAGACCTTTTACCTGCTTAGTTGATGAGAAAAATAACAGGGTAGCCCACACCTGGCCATGAAACTGATTTTCTTTTTTTTTTTTTTTAAGAAACTGATTTTTATTCAATTGTCCAATTTATTTTGGTCCCTTGAAAAAAAAAAAGGGTGATGGCTATTCTTAGGAGCTGTAATTCCTAAACCCTTCCTCCTATTTAAATTTGCATGCCCTCAAATTAAACCTGAGTGCATGCTTTCAGCTCATATCCCTTGACTATAGCTTGAATGTTTTGGTAAATACCTGAGAAAATCTAGAATTGTGCCTGTGTCCAAATATATATGGACCTAACTGTATTGTAATGAAAGGAAAACCTCCCAGAAATGGTTTCAATTTTTCCATCACACACCTTCTTTGCCTTGGAAAACACCTAGCATAGGGTTCTCTGCGGGTCTTGTTTCGGCCTTGTGTGATTGTTATTTAATTTTTAGCACCCCAGCTTTTGAACTTCTGGCGCACCCTCTGTTGCAAAGTTGCTCCTCTGTGTTTCCTGTTGCAACCTTCTGTATCCCTCTGGGACGCGTCTTGCATTCATTTTTCATTTAAACTTTTAATTCGTTTTCCATATATAAAACAGAGGAGAACCAATTCACATAAAAATTTCACATTTAGAAAGGAAAATTTCACTTATCCCCTCTTCCTGCCTAATCCCCATTTCCTTCACCCACCCCACCCCTAATTGCGCTGCCCACTCTACTTCCTCTCAGTCCCCTGTCTTTCCTCCCCGTCTTCTATCATTATTTCAGTTCTTTCCTTGTATCCATCTACCCCATATACTGGCAAATCTTTCTGCTTGATCCTCTTCCCCACTGATTAAGAAAAAAAAATTATGTATATATGTATATATATATAATATGTATATATATATATATGTGTGTGTGTGTGTAATATATATATATATATATATATATATATATATATATATATATATATATATATATATATATATATATAAATATTATAATATAATATAATTTTTTTTTTCAATCCTTTTAAACCATTCTTTATTTGTGGGTTTCTCTATCCTCCATTGAGAGACGCAGCTTCCATACTACTTATCCATTGGGTTATGCTGCCCCCTGCAGTAGTTTTAGGCAGGAAAAAAGTGATTCTCCACGCCCATGGGGCTGTCCCCACAGACATAACCCCGCACCCTCTGCTGCAGCAAACCAGTTTGTTTCTGCCTAGTGGAAGGAGTAGGCTCTAGGTTTCCTGCTGGGACTTCGGTCTGTTTTGTTCTTTTCAAAATTTTTGACTCACTTTAGTTAGGGTTTAGGGGGATCTACAAGCAATGCCAGCTGGGGTTTCGCACTGGATAATCTAGATCCTTAAGGTCCCATCAGCCTGGCCTACGAGTGTGAGCAGGTTATATTCTGCACTAGGCCTCACCAGGACGGAGCTCCTTTCTGGTTGGGTTGAGCCTGCGAGTGGATGTCTCGCTGGGACGCGATGACCTGGAACGCCGTGAGTTGCAGAGTACCCCTTGGCTGGCAGCACCCCCACTCCGGGTGAGAGGTGGTTCTGCCCAAAGCGGAGCACACCCAGTCCATGGTATGGTGAGTAAATGTAGCCCCCCTTGCCCCTCGGTGGCCTTGGGAATGTGAGCTTTCTCCTGGGGATTATAGGACCTGGACTTCCTAAAAGATCCCTATGGCCTGTCCGGTTACCCGGCTTGGTGTCCTGTCCCCCCTTCCCGCCCCCTGGGGGGTGCTGCGGCTGCGTCTACTGGTAGATCCTTTCAGCCTTCATATTGTGGGTCCCTGACCGCATGGCACGCCGTGGGCTCCGCCATCTTTAGCGTGGGCAATGTAAAAATATTTTTCCCATTGATGTGTATAGGACAACCATTTTCCCTGTGCTTCCTATTGAATTGCATTGGCAGCCGTTTGTGTAGCCCTTTGGAGCTACATAGGCAGCGTGACCTTTCACATACCAGGCTGATGTCATTTCCTGTGACCAATTCAGGAGGTTTCCTCTGAAGGTTCTACAGTACTGGGGTCTTTGTGGGCATATCCCTGCACACTCTGCTGTTATATATTTAAGGGGTACTCTGCAGACCGAGGCGATCGGCGGTGGAACTGTAATCATCGTTTTTAAAGTGACAGTACTCCTTTTTTCGGTTGCATTGAATATGGAGTCCCAGGCAGTAAATTCACCCTCAGACCTACTTAGTGCGACATCCGGATCGCAGCCGCTGGCCACAATTTCAGCAGCCCTGGAAAGCCTGTTGACCAAGGTCGATTTTGTTATGAAAAAGGTTACTAGCCGAAAAGGACCTCTGCCTTCTCCATCATCGGCCCTCTGATTGAGAGGCTATGGTCGCCACAGATGCCTCTCTACCTGAGGGGTCACTGTCCTCATCAGATGGTGAAGAGGACCTGTCTTCAGCTGTAGTGCGAGAACGCGCTTTGGTGGAAGCCCTGATTGTTTCAGTAAGGGAAACTTTAAAAATTGCAGATGAGCCCACGCCGGCGGGGACACGGGTGTCTTGGCTCTCGCAAGACCACAAAATCGAGCAAGATTTTTCCTTGTCCTGATGATAATTTTCATGATATTGTTTAATGACCAATGGTGGCGCATCAAGCACGTGCTAGTAGTGCCTAAGCGCTTTAAACGCGGTTATCCCTTTGCGGCGGTTTTCAACCCTTGGTCGGTACCGCCCAAGGTGGATCATCCTGTTTCCAGGTTGAACAAATCTACTATAGTGTCTGAGGAAGATTCCCCAGGTTTATACGGATCAGGTGGAATCCCTTTCCCGCCATCTTCATATGTTGGCGGATTCTATTCTCAAACCGTTTTTTTGTCTGTATTAGTATCAGACGGTTACAAAATGGATGAAGGTTCTGAAGGGGAACTTGGATCCTAACATTTTTCCCCCTGAGCTGATGGAACCAGATGGCCAAGGCCCTGGTGTTCCTGTGTGTTGCTTCCTTGGATGCTGCTCGCCTGGTGGCCAGAGTGTCGGTTGTGGGGATTGCATTAAGACGCATGGTTTGGCTGAAGAGCTGGTCGGCATACCAGGCTTCCAAGAAAGCCCTGACAGATCTTCCTTTTCTGGGAGAGCAATTATTTTGTGACTCACTGGATGAGTTGATCAAGGGTCTGACTGGTGGGAAGAGTACTCTTTTTCCTCAATCCTCCAAAGGTAAAGCGCCCCATACTAAGCAGGGGCCTTCCTTTACAGCTCATGTTTTTTTCGTGCCTCCGGGGCGCAAGAAAAAGGTAAGCCGTTCAGAGCTTCTGGAGGGACTGAAAAGTACTGGGGCAAACCCAAGACCAGTCAGGCCGGTTCTGCGGACAAGACCTCTTCAGCATGAAGGGGCGCCCTCACCTTCTTCTGGGGTGGGGGGACGTCTGCATTTCTTTCAGTAACCCTGGACTTCCTTCATTCAAGACAAAATGTGTTCACAAACTGATTCGTTCCGGGTACAAGATAGAATTTCGGTCCTTGCCAGTGGACAGGTTTTTTCAGTCAAATCTTCACCTGTCTCCGGATCGTTTGAAAGATCTCCATGAGGCTGTGCAGGATCTCCTTGCTCAAGGAGTGATTGTGCCAGTTCCTCCGCAGGAACGCTTTCAAGATTTCTATTCAAACCTGTTCACGGTGCCCAGAAAGGATGGCAATGTGCGTCCAATCCTGAATCTCAAAGCTGTGAGCTGCTTTGTGCGGGTGCAAAAGTTTCAAATGGAGTCCATTTGGTCGGTGGTGGCTTTCTTGAATCTGATTTTCTGGCCTCCATCTATATCAAAGTTGCGTAATTTGCACGTGCCCATCTTTGAGGGATATCATCTTTCCTCTGCTTTGCGGTGGCAGAGGAGCACTTTCAATTTGTGGCTTTAACCTTTGGTCTCGCCTCCGCTTCCAGAGTTTTCACCAAGGTCCTGACCCTGTTGCTGGCCTTGTTACGTCGGAGAGGAATTTGTGATTTTGGGATATCTGGAAGATCTGTTGCGAGCAGACTCATTCGGATCTGTTGGGCAACATCTTAATTACGTTCCAGACCCTTCAAGAATTCGGATGGACAATCAATTTAAAAAAAAATCTGCTCTGGCGCCATCTGTACGGGTCACTTATCTGGGGCTGACTCTCGACACTGCTCTGGCGAAGGTCTTTCTTCCGTTGGGAAAGCTTCAGAAGTGGCAAAGGGCGATCAGGTTGATAATGGAAACCAATCAGTCTTCCCTACGGACTAGCATGAGGCCCCTGGGTCTGATGCTATCGACCTTCGAGGCGGTCCCGTTTGCTCAGTCTCGCTTGAGGCCTCTGCAAAAAGATTCTGGCAAAATGGAACAGGAACCCTCGGTCGTTGGACCAGATTTGTTTGAGCCATCAGACGAGATTGGCTCTCTCCTGGTGGATCCAGTCGCTAGCTTTCTGTCAGGGCATGTTTGTCCTGCTGCGATTCTGGATGGTGGTCACCACGGATGCCAGCCTGTTGGGCTGGGGTGGAGTGCTGGGGAAGCTTTGTCCTGTCGTTCACCTTATTTGGTGGTCCACAGAGATAAAGTGGTTCTCCAACCTAATCCGTCTTTCCTCCCTAAGGTGGTGTCGGATTTTCATCTCAATTAGACATTGTGTTGCCTTTCTTATGGCCTAAGCATCCCAAGGAAATTGCCTTGCATTCTCTGGATGTGGTTCGGACGATAAGGGTTTATCTGACGGTAACTGCGTCTTTTAGGGGATCAGACTCTGTTCTTACTGGAGGACCTCAAAGGTTTGGCTGCTTCTGCTGTGACCATATCCAGATGGATCAGGCAGACGTTTGTTCAGGCTTATTCACTCAAGGGTTAGGTTCCTCCTTTCCCTGTGAAGGCTCATTCTACTAGAGCGCTAAGTGCCTCTTTGGCTTTTTGCCATCAGGCCTCAGTAGTGCAAGTTTGTAAAGCAGCGACTTGATCGTCTGTGCACACCTTTACAAAAAAGGTAGGTTTGTTGGCATCTTCGGATGCTTCCTTTTGGCCGCAAGGTTTTGCAGGCTTCAGTTTCATAAGAGAATTTCTCTTTAGGGTTTTTTTCTCCTGGGTGAGCTCCTGTTGTTCTTAGTTGAGCTTCATGCTACTCAGTGGGATACGTTTTTAGCCTTTGGAGTTTACGTTACTATTTGGTTGCGTTCTTCCCACCGATCATGCCTAAACTGCTTTGGGATGTCCCAGTGAATAAGTATGGAAGCTGCATCTGTAAATGGACGATAGAGAAAACTGGATTTTTGTAAGAACTTACCGTAAAATCTGTTTCTCTGAAGTCCATTGACAGATGTAGCACCTGCCCCTCTGTTATGGCGATGGTTTTTGTATCTTTTACTGCTTACAACGAAACTGGTTTGCTGGAGCAGAGGGTTTATGCCTGTGGGGACAGCTCCATGTGCGTGGAGAATTTATTTTTCTGCCTAGAACTACTCCTGCAGGGGGCAGCATAACCCAATGGATAAGAAGTATGGAAGCTGCATCTGTCAATGGA
Organism: Pelophylax lessonae; assembly: GCF_965119305.1. NCBI lineage: Eukaryota > Metazoa > Chordata > Amphibia > Anura > Ranidae > Pelophylax > Pelophylax lessonae. Next base: position 579,416,508 of record NC_138768.1, on the reverse strand, counting down.
TTTCAGAGAAATGGATTTTACGGTAAGTTCCTACAAAAATCCATTTTTTTTATTTTTTTTTTTGGTATTACTCCCTTAATAATGGTATTACTCCCTTAATAATTACATTTAATAAATATGGCACTACTGTGCATTTTGTTGTTTTTTGGTCTTATCTGTATTGTGAAATAAGCAGTACCATGGATCATCTAAAATCTCTATTCCCGTTTTTATCCATCTATACCAGTGGTTCTCAAATACGGTCCTCGGGACCCACCAACAGGCCAGGTTTGCAAGATAACTAAATTACATCACAGGTGATCTCATTTGCTTCTCAGTGATTGCAGTATTCTAGTCTGCATCCCCCAAGGTAATACTTAAAATCTGGCCTGTTAGTGGGTCCCGAGGACCGGAGTTGAGAACCACTGTTCTATACAGCTGTACCTCTTGCCAATATGCCCGATCTTACAATCCCACCAAAGATGTGCCCTGGTGCCTTTTTGAGTACATCCCCTCCAACACTGGACTTATCTAGTTGATACTTTTGCGCCTTATCCGGTGTAAAATACCATCTTCCCAGGCTTTTGTAATTCAGTTCTAGCGTGCTTATATCCACTGCCAGCTTGTGTACAGCTTTTATTACTCTATTTACTTGATATTCTGTTATATGTGTCCCCAACTCCTTTTCCCGTTTTTGGTTCTTCCAGCATCGTAAGTATGTATATATGTATATGTATGTATGTGTATATATATATATATATATATATATATATATATATATAATGTGTGTGTGTGTGTGTGTGTGTGTGTGTGTGTGTATATATATATATATATATATATATATATATATATATATATATATATGATTAATTTTATTTTTCATTTTTACCTGTGAATTACATTGTTTTTCTATTGGATTCAAAATCTCCTCAGATCTCTTTGGTTGTTTTAATTTTAAATACCTCCATTCATCTTATTATATCAACTCGTTTGTGTTTCAGTTCTTGATATGTTGTACAAATTTTCCCTCCCCCCCCCAGTTGTGCTTTTTTAATCTATTCCCCAAAACCTATAAATCGTGCCCAAAACCTTAAAAACACTTCGAGTCATTTCGTGTGTGTTTCCGTCAAATTCTATATTGTTGTGGTATACAAATATTTTTGTTTGTTCCACTTAGTGTATTTTCTATCCTTGCCCAACTTTTATCATTTTTTTTTATTAGACCACTCTATCATTCCTTGTCAATATTATAGCATTTTAATATTGTTAATGTCTGATACTGCTAATCCACCCTGTACTTTACTTTTACTAAACACAGAGAATTGTACTCTAGGCGTCGTCTTTTGCCATATATACTTTAAAATATCTTTTATTTGATTTTTTGAGGCAAGGCAATTGGTAACATCTGAAACTTACACACGATATTTTTGGGAGTATTACCATCTTCATCATATTTATGCGTCCCACCCACAATAAGGGTCTCGTTCATCAAAATATTTTTTTTTTTATTCCTGTTTTTATCTCATTTAACAAACGGATGTCCTTTACTTGGTATAGATTCCTGAGGGTCAATGGTAATTTTATCTCAGTATTTTAGTCCCCCCCCCCCCCCCCCCCATGTAAAAGGGAATTCCCTCTAATGCTAGCTCTTCTTTACTCACCTTTATATTCAAGATTACCTATTCTACAGGGTTAATCTTTAAATTTGAAAGTTCTCCATATTTCGGTTCCTTAAGTTTGTCAGCATAATTCTGGGGTTAGCTATATAAAACAGGACATCGTATAGTAGCCAAAAGTGGCTCCAGTGATAGCATATATAATAAGGATAATGAACATTCCTGTCTTGTGCCATTAAACATTTTAAAGGATGACGACGGGTTCCCATTCACTTTTACTGATGCTGTTGCGTGGTTATATAGGGTTTTGATCCTCTGGGCCATTTTAGGACCTATTCCTAGATGTGCAACTCTATCCACCATAAATCCCCAATCTACCCTGCCAAAAGCCTTTTCGGCATCCATTGACAGAAATATGATTGGGGATCCAAAGTTCTTTATTTTGTGCAATAGAGATCTTGCCCCGTTGTCTTTGCCTTCCCTGTCTGGGAAAAACCCAGTCTGATCTGTAAGGATCCATCTGGGCATTACTTCCTTAAATCTAGTGGTTAAGATTTTTGCATATAGCTTTGTATCAGTATTTAACAACACTTTTGGTCTATATTTGATTTGAACACAAAGTTGCATCCTTTCCTTCTTTAGGTATAATTTTAATATATGCCTGCAATGATTCTTTCCTCTCCTAATTTATTGATATAGCCACACATTTTTGGTATTCTTCCCCCAAATTTTTTATACGGTCGCACCGTGAATCCATCTGGTCCCGGGCTCTTTCCTGTCTCTGTACTCTTTATAGCTGCTCGGATTTCTTCTTGCGTTATTGGTTCCTTCAACTCCAACAATTTTTCTGGCGCTATTTGGGTAAATTTGCTTCCTTTTATTGTATTTTTGTTTCCTTTTTCACAATTACTGTTGCATGGTCTGATATTGTTAAATTCTGCAGAGAAAACCTCTATAGAAATATCAATCTATGTTCCACCGATTCTATAATCTATCCTTGAGTACGTCCTGTGCACAGGGGAGTAGAACGTATAGTCCCTTGCCCAGGGATTATTGGGCGCGCCATCCATCTACCAGTTGACTTTGGTACAATTCACTGCCCTTAATTGAGAGTTCCCAGTGCACCCTGACGTACAATCCACCCGTGAACCCATGCAAAAGTTCAAATCTCCTGTAAGAATTAATTTACCCTTTTTGAAGTTCATTTGTTTCCCTAAAATATCCTTCAAATACTTTTTTTTTTCTGGATTTTTATGTGGGCTATATATTTTGCCAGTGTACACTCTGTTCCTTGCAAGTTCGCTTTTAAAAAAAAAAAATAATAAATTTTCCCTCCGGGTTTACTTTCCTCTCTTCTAGAGTGAACTTAACCTCTTTTACAAACCCTATTGCAACACCTTTTGATCTTTTAGTGGGTGAGTCGCCGTAATACCATGTAGGATAATATTTTGAGTATAATTTAATATTGTCACGTGTCAAATGGGTCTCTTGTCGGAATATAGTACCTGCAGCATACCGTTTAGCTTAATACCTTGTTTCTTTTCTGGGGTATTCAACCTTTTTACATTATGTTAAAAAAATGTAATGTCATATTATCTTACCCTGTCTCTTCTATTGCTATCCAATGGCAAACTCAGATTTCGAGAGATCTTGAGAAAACCAAAAAGAGGAAACTAAAACCAAAGGAGAGGGGGAGACAAGCGACAGAGGTGTTCTGAGTGCTAGGCACCCTAAGTTCCTCCTCCATTCCCTACCCACCCAATACCAATGATCTTTGGTGTAGATGTTTTGGCCAACCTCCTGGTCCTCTAGCAGGTTCATATTATTCCTATTGGGAATCTTCTTTACCCTTCTCTTCTTCTGGGGTGATGCTCTACCTAGTGCGCTCCTGGGGCCCACTCCCCCTACCTTTTTGGTGGATAGGGTCCAGAGCCAGCCAGATTTCCAGGTTTGCCATCAGTTTCTTATATTTATCCCTCCCACTCCTCTCTCCCCCTCCCGGTTTAACAAAGTCCCTAGACTCATTGTCTTCACTTATTACTAGTCCAGTCCTTTATATAAGCTTACGTTTCCTTTCTTAGAGATAAGTTGCCACTGATCTTCTTCCCCTGTATTTCCCTCAATCTTGGGGGCTGTCCAACATTATATATCTATCATAGGGATATCAAACTTTTTTCAGAAGACTGGCAATGCCTCTGAAAATCTCAGTTTTGCTGTACATCTATCCTTCCAGCCTACTAGACATGCAGGAAACCCCATATTCTACCAAATATCATGAGTTTTCATCAGCTCCTAAAGGGGGGTTTGATTTGTCCTTCTCCCTAATGTCTCTTGCGATAGATCTGCAAAAATCTGAAGATTTTCACCTTCGTATTTCATTGGTGGCTTCCCCTTCATAGAACCCCCCCCCCCCCAAAAAAGTTGTTTTCTCTATCGCTCATTGACAGATGCAGTCCTCTTGATTAATATCAAATTGGGTTATACTGCCCTCTACAGGAGTAGGACACTAGGCAGAAGGAAAATGTTCTGGCCACACCTTAGGGGCAGTCCCAGAGTATATCCTCTCTCTCCCTGCTACAGGATGTCAGTTTTTTTTCTGTCTAGTCCTAAAGGGGAGAAGTATCCCCCCGGCAGTATCAGATTTGCTAGAGCAGATTATACAAGGGCTACATTTCATCTGTGACGCTGCCCTGGACGCCACTCCCTTGCTAGGGCGTGCATCTGTTTCAGCAGTGGTCCTCAGACGTGTGTTGTGGTTAAAGTGCTGGTCGGCGGATCAGGGTTCCAAAAAAGCTTTGACTAATCTTCCTTTTCAGGGGGATCGCCTGTTTGGGGCCATCTTGGATGAGATTATAAAGGATCTCACTGGGGGCAAGAGCACTTTTTTTTGCCACAGACTGCTAAGGGTAAAGGACCTCGTAACAGACGAGGACCTTCCTTTTCCGCTCATAAAAAGTTTGTTCGTTCCGCTGGGGCGGGCGATAAGGCGAAGCCCTCCAAAGCCCCTTCAGGGGGTTTCAAAGGGCGCTGGTCGGGTAAACAAAAGTCCGGCTCAGCCAAACCTGAAGATAAGACCAATACAGCCTGAAGGTGCGCCCCCACCCATCTCTGGGGTGGGGGGACGTCTTAACCGGTTTCCGGATCCAGGGCTTTCCAGAATCCCGGACAAAGGGGTTCGTGAGGTCATACGGTCAGGGTACAAGATCGAGTTTCGATCACTTCTACCGGTGCGATTCTTCCCTTCCAACATTCGACTATCCCCGGATCGCTTAAGAGCTTTTCGGGGGGCAGTAATGGACTTGATGCAACAGGGAGCGGTAGTTCCCGTTCCCTGAGCAGAACGTTTTCAGGGGTTCTAGTCAAACCTATTCACAATACCCAGAGAGGAGGGCAAGGTGCGTCCAATTCTGGACTTAAAAGCACTCGATCATTTTGTCCGGGTACAAGAATTCAAGATGGAGTCCATCTGAACAGATCTGGGCCTAACTTTGGAGACATCCTTGGCAAGGGTGTGTCTCCTTACGGAGAAGCTCCGGAACATTCAGTGAACGATTCGGATGTTACTGTCCGTCAACTGGTCTTCCCTTCGGATAGGGATCCTGGGACTGATGGTGGCCTTCTTAGAGGCAGTACCGTATGCCCAGTCTCATACCCGAATTCTCCAAAAGGAGATTTTTTTCAAATGGAATCGGAATCCCGATTCTCTGGACAATCGGATCCGGTTGAGCGAGCGGACCAGGGAGTCTCTGGTCCGGTGGCTTCGGTCTCCGATGCTCAGCCAGGGGAAGTCATTTCTTCCGATAGAATCCAGGTTACTGATAAATGTATTGGAACTGAGAGCGATCAGACTTTGTCTGATTTACTGGATCGAGCAGCTTCAGGGCAGCCCGGTTGGGATCCAGTCGGACAAGGCCACGGCCGTGGCTTATGTCAATCACCAAGGGGGCACCAAGAGTGCCCTGGCGGCCATAGAAGTTGCCAGCATTCTTCATTGGGCGGAACGGGTTGTTCCGGCTCTCTCCGCGATATTCACTCCGGGGGTGGAAAATCGGCAGGCAGATTATCTCAGCCGTCAGATTCTGGATCAAGGGGTATAGCCTCTTCAACCAGAGGTATTTCACCAGCTGTGCCTTCATTGGGGCACCCCGGGGGTGGATCTGTTGGCAGTTCGGCTCAACAGGAAGGTGCGGAGGTTTGTAGCCCGCTCCCGAGATCCTCGAGCGGACGCAGCAGACGCGCTGGTCGCCCCGTGGGGACAGTATCAGTTACTGTATGCCTTCCCTCCTCTCAAGTTGCTGCCTAAACTTCTTCGCAGGATAGCGGTGAAGGGAATTTCAGTTATCCTGGTAGCTCCGGACTGGCCTCGTCGACCCGGGTACGCAGACTTGGGCAGGCTGGTCGCGGACGCTCCTTGGAGACTTCCTCTCAGGGAGGATCTGCGGTCTCAGGGACCGATCTTCCATCCTGCTTTACAATCGCTGGCTTTAACGGCCTGGCTATTGAGACTCAGGTGCTGAAGGACAAAGGATTGTCAACTTCAGTTATTCCTACTTTAATTAAAGCAAGGAAAGCGACTTCCAGAAAGGTCTTCATCGCACATGGAGGTCTTATATTGCGTGGTGTGAATCCCTTGGTTTTCCTCCACGTGCCTATTCGGTGACCCGAATCTTGGATTTTCTGCAACAGGGGTTTGAGCAGAAGCTGGCCTTGAGTACTGTCAAGGGTCAGGTTTCAGCATTAGCAATTTTCTTTCAGAAACCTTTGGCTACCCATTCCTTGGTGCTGAATTTCATCCAGGGGGTGCGGCACTTGGCTCCGCCAGTGCGCGTGCCCTTACCACCCTGGGATCTTAATTTGGTGTTGTCGGTTCTTCAGAAACCTCCCTTTGAAAATATCAGGGAGATTCCCTTGCTTACGTTATCCCAGAAGGTGGCCTTCTTGGTGGCCATTACTTCTGCACGCAGGGTGTCAGAACTGGCCGCATTATCTTGTCGTTCCCCATATCTGGTGGTTCATAGGGATAAGGTGGTTCTTCGTCCGAATCCATCCTTCCTTCCTAAAGTGGTTTCAGAGTTTCATCTGAATGAGGACATTGTATTGCCTTCCCTGTGTCCTAAGCCCAGTCATCCTCGGGAGTGTGCGTTACATTCCTTGGATGTGGTTCGGGCAATCAGGGTATACCTGAAAATTACGGACTCATTTCGTAAAACGGATTCACTTTTTGTGATCACGGATGGCCCCAAAAAGGGGTTGCCTGCATCTGCCGCGACTATCTCCAAATGGATCAGACAGACGGTTGTACAGGCTTATTCTATTAAGGGTCGGAATCCTCCGTTCCCTGTTAAGGCGCACTCCACTCGGGCGCTCAGTGCTTCCTGGGCCTTCCGCCATCAGGCATCTGTGGTCCAGGTTTGCAAGGCGGCTACCTGGTCGTCGGTTCATACCTTTACAAAATTTTATAAAGTTGATGTGATGGCATCGTCGGATGCCTCTTTTGGCCGCAAGGTTTTGCAGGCCGCAATTTGAGGAGACCGTTGGTCTACCTCGAGGGTTTTTTTTCTGTTGGATTTTCAGTTGGGTCTCATCTTTTTGTCTGATGAGCCTTTAAAACTTCTAGTTAGCACCGGTTGGGCCTTCTAGATTGGATTTTGATTTCTGTTATCCCACCCCTCATTTGTGGCACAGCTTTGGGACGTCCCAATTTGATATTAATCAAGAGGACTGCGTATGTCAATGAGCGACAGAGAAAAATGGAGTTTTGTAAAATCTTACCGTAAAATCCTTCTCTTAAGCTCATTGACAGACGCAGTACCCGCCCCTCTACTTTTGGGTTGGGTTAAATTCTCTGACACTGCTTTGTGACATAACTGACATCCTGTAGCAGGGAGAGAGAGGATATACCCTCTGGGACTGCCCCTAAGGTGTGGCCAGAACGTTTTCCTTCTGCCTAGTGTCCTACTCCTGTAGAGGGCAGTATAACCCAATTTGTTATTAATCAAGAGGACTGCGTCTGTCAATGAGCTTAAGAGAAAAGGATTTTACGGTAAGATTTTACAAAAATCCATTTTTTTCCATATTTTTGAATTCTTACAATTATCTCTTCGGGTTTCTGCTTATATTCTGTTCGGTCTTCTAATCCTGTGTGCCCTTTCAATCCTTATCTGATAAGTTTCTCCTCTTCCTTTTTTAATAGGTTAAAAATGTCTAATTTTTTCATATTGGATCCTCTCCATGTGGCTGTTCTTGTAGGCCACGGATTCTCTGATTTCCCCCCCCCCCCCCTCCTGTTTTTTCTTGATCTTCCAGTTTGTATGCCAGCTCCCTTTGCAATACTTCCATTTCTTCTTTTAATTTATTTATTAGTTGTGTTTGTCTTTCTGCGCTCTTTTCCATATCTTCTACTCTCAAAAGAATATGTCCCAAATTGTTATGTATTGTTGCGAGCTTCGTTTTTTAAGAAGTTTTCCAATGCTGCGAACATGGCCGCTATTTTCATTTTTGTTGGCAGTTGGTCTTTGCTCTTCTTTCTGACTTATCTCTGAGGCACTTTCAGTTCTTGTTCCGTCCTAAACTGACTCAGAGTTCATACTTATTGTTCTGTTTTGCACATTCTTATCTTTTTTTTCCAGTTTGTTTTATGCAATTTTTTTTCCACTGCCTGTTGCTCGGAGCTTCCTTCTTGGGACTAATTTTTCCTGCACAAACTTATTTTAGGGGACTTTGTGAGTGCCCCTCCTTTTGCTGATTTCCCTCTCATGTTTATGGATCTCTCATTCTGTTTTCTTACTATCTGCTCCCTTCCTTATTTACAGCCCTTTGATATTTTTTTTCTTTAAAGCTTTTTACAAGTATTCTATATCTACGACACCACGTTGGACCAGTCTGTAATATTTTATTACCAAATTACATGTAAATTAGAGCGGCTGCCATTCAAAAAGCGAAATGAAGTTCAAAAATAGGATTCACCACTTCTGGGCTGGAATTTATTGGGGTGGGGGGGGGGAGAACTTGCTGTTTAACTCTGGGTGCTTTCAGGTGTAGTTTGCCTGTCTTTGTCTCCTGTCGCAGCCGGTCTCCCAGTGCTCCCGCTGCAAACCAGCTTGCTTGGCTTCTGCTCTTGCAGCTTCAGGCTTCTGATTGAACTCCTGAGCTTCTCCGGTCATCTTCGGATGTTTCTGGTCACTCTTCGAGCTTTTGGTGCCCCAGCTGAGTCCCCGATCTCAGCCGGAGATGTCGCCTCACGTGAGCTTGCTGACCCTGTCTGACACCACTTCCCCCTCCTTCAGCGCTCGGGTGGGTTCCACTTCATGGCGGCGAGGGGTCCTTTTCCCATCTCACACAGCGAATGAGCTTTCTTGGGGGCAAGCAGGGGTGAATGAGGAGAAAGAAGGAATGCTCTGTTCCACACTAAAATGACAAAATGTGGTGTCTATCCTCAATTTGAACAATATTTTTTTTCAAACCCAAGGAATGTAATGGAAAATGTAGATGCAACGATATAAAAAAAAGATATATAATCTTTATTAAGCATATATAAAAGAAGCACAGTATGTTGTACTAATATCACAGATTAAAAAAAAAAATAAAAAAAATTCTTTATTATTAAAACCTATATGGTGGCTGTGAGCAGAGTGGTATGCAGGAGAAGCAGCCAGACACCAAAAACCGGACCCAGACACCACAAGGGATTAGGGCAAAGCTGAATGATATGGTCCCGCTGGGAATAAAAAAGGATGATAAGACATCCAAAAAATATATCACAAGGATGTATAAAAGGAGAGGACAATTACATACACTGTCAAAAATACAATAGTATAAAGCCCCTAGCTATATATACCCTAAATAACAGCAAAAATAAAATAAAGTTACCTGAATTTTGGATGGGTGTTGAGGATCAGTTGACCCTGTATTGATGAAGATGAGGCGAGACCTCCAATTTAGAAACCCCACGATATCCCTATATCTAGGGCAAAGCAAACAGGTAAACTGCTCCTGCAGTCTTTTCAAACTGCAGACCAGACAGGAACAATAATAAAGATTTCAGTCCTTGCAAAAATAATAGGAGTGAGATCAATTATTAACAGTCATACAAAGGAATACAGAGAAATGGAAGTGCATGTGTGTAAGGGCCAGTATAAGGAGGAGGGGATCTGCCCACCAATCGTCTAAACAGCCAATCCCTAGATTGGGCCATGAGAATGATCAACTGGGAGCCCAAAAGTGGAGGGGAGCCTCCGCTTGTCCCCCGCAAACATTTCCCAACAGTGCCAAGGGTCGCAGGGGGTGAACGAGGGTTTAGAAGGTAAAGCTACGGCTTCATTTTAGGATGGCTCCCCCGGTCTTGCCTTCATTTTAAATTCTGAGTATCACCCCAGTATAAGATTTCCTTATGAACGTAAAGCCTTTTTCTGCTTTTGGCTCCTAGCGGCTGTAGTGCTGTCTGGATTCTCCTTACTTCTGGGAGCCCTCTTTCCTATGCTACATTACGACAAAATATCTTCGAAGTTAGCTGCTTTTACTTCCCTGAGGCTTCCTCTCCATGTCCTGCATTGTGTCTAAGAATTCCTGATTCACCTTGAGGATGGAATCAGGCAGGTCATCTATGCTGTCTTTTTGGGTTTGTTTTTGTGGGGCCATCTGATCCTATGTTCATGTTTTCATATATATATATATATATATATATATATAATGTGCATTTTTTTTTTTTATCTTTTTGCCTGGTGGCTGGTTGGTCTTCCGCTGATGTGTGCTTTTGTCTTAAGCTGCTTCTGGCAAAGTTTTGTTAGGATTCATTAACCCTTCTTCCCATCAGGATTTAGGACATTTTTGGCTTTTGTTGCCCACCCTTTTGAATTATTGCGTGGTGACACCCCATGGTCTAAAGAAAGTTTCTCTGTCCAGTATGAATACGATGTTGGCAAATTTTTACTTGCCTGTAAACTCCTCTTTTCTCTTAAGTTCTCTGACAGTTGCCGCCCGTTGAGTCAGCCTTCACTAGTGGGTAATGGCGCCCTCTGCAGGAGTAAGCTAGGCAGTTTGAAATGCTAATAAAAAACTTTCTATACTTAGACACACCTCTAGTGGGGCTGTCCCCCAGTCATTATCCTGATCCAGTTATCACTGTTCCTCAGTTTTATGCTGCCTAGCGTCAGGAGTAGGCTAGATCTTCCCTGCTGGGACCTAGAGTTTCAGTGCCTTTGTTTTTTTTCTTAAAAAAATGTTTTATCTTTTGAAAATAGCTTTTTATTTCTCTCACTATCGCTAGTCAGGGAATTTCCTGGAGGACTACAAGCGACAGCAGAGCTGGTCCTCGTACTGGATAATATAGATCCTTATGGAGTCCCAGCCTGCCAACGAGCGTCGCAGGTCACTGGTGCGCCCAGGCCTCGCAACGATAATGCCCCTCGGGATGGGGACGAACCTGCGGAGGTCCATCTTCGCCGGGGGTGTCTCAACTCCGGGAATGACTGTGTGTTGCTAACATCCCTCCTTGGCTGACGGCACCCCCACTCAGGGTGAGAGGTCTCCCGTATCAGAGCGGTGCCCGCATTCTCTGGCTTGGGGAGTTCTACTACCCCCTTGTCCCTGGGACTAGGACCTGTAGGGGAGTTCTGTGGGTCCACTCTTAGGGGATGGCAGTGCTGGTGGTCTCTGTGATATCGCCCTTCTGGCCAGCGTGGTAAGTTTCCCTCCCTCCCTGGCCCTGCTGAGGGATGCTGTGCGGTGCATTGCTGTACCTGGGGGGCATGGGGGCTTTATAGCGTTCAGGGGTTCTCTCTGGGGTTCCCTGTGGTGGCCAGATAGTGCTTGTGTGCTTTATTTGGTGCCGTTTAGCATGCCCGTCATCTTGGGTGAGGGCAGGCTGGCTGGGCTCATTGTAAGGGCAGCAGCCATTTTAGCTCCCTATTCTGGTGCCGATCAGGCGCCATCTTGGGTGTGGGCAAATGGCTAGTAAGGGCGGCAGCCATTTTGCCTGTGATTCCTCCCATTGACTTTCATTAGGCACCATTTTTTTTGTGGCTCCTGGCGGGCATAGGCCTCTAGGGGGTGAGGTTACTTCCTCCCTCCTCTCCTTTTCACTGAGCAGTGTGTGGAAAACACTGACGCTGTGGGGGATTTTTACTGTTTTCTCGGACATTATCCTATTAAAACGTTTTTCTCTTGTGGCTATTACCTTCTCTGAAGGGGCTTCACAGGTAGTGCAAGTTGCGGTGGGGGTCCGGCGGGAACCGCTGTTTTAAAGGGCCAGCGTCCCATTAATTTTAAATTACAGTAATGGACTCCTAGGATAACAATTCCCTCACAGACCTGGTTGTGGCTTCAGGTACTCCTTATACCTACTTATATGCTGCTCTTGCGACTTTGGCGTCCAAAGTGGATCTGCTGATGTCTCAACGCACTTGCCACAAACAGCCTATGCCCTCGCAGTTTTCTGACTCAGAGCACGATTTGGTTGCCACAGACAAAGTCCCACCTGTGGGGTCCCAGTCTTCCCATTCACATGGTGAGGGGGAGGAGTCTTCCTCCATGATGGTGCGGGAACGTGCCGCGGTTGTTCCGCTCATTAGCTCTGTTAAGGACACTTTACATCTTGTTGATGAGCCCTCCTTGTCGGGTAAGCGGGTTTCCTTCGGGTCCTGCACAGCCCAGAAGTTGGGTCAGGTTTTCCCCTGTCCTGAGGAGTTTCACAAAACCGTGAACGACTAGTGGGGTCACATTAAGCATATGCTGACGGTACCTAGGTGGTTTTCATACCGTTATCCTTTTGCGGATCCTGTTGATAACCGTTGGACGGTGTCACCTACGGTGGACCACACGGTTTCTAGACTATTTAAATCCACTTTAATGCCATGGAGGACTCCCCGGTTTTTCAGGATCCAGCAGATAGGTGTGGGAGACGCCTTCCCGCCATATCTACTTGGTGGTGAGCTCCCTGCTCACACCTGTGTTCGCTTCGGGAATGGTTTCCCAAGCTGTCGCGGAATGGACCGGCGGGGCACTAAGAAGTGCGTTAGTGGCGAAGTCGGTATCTCCGGCTGCCCTGGACATGGTGGATCAAGTGACCTGGGCCGTGATGTCTCTGTGTGCCTTGGCCCTAGCCGGGGCCCCTTTGGTCCTAGGCTCTCTGCTTCCTTTGGTTCGCCTCCCGTACCTGGGGATGGCCCTGGACTCCACTCTGCCGGTGTAAGTCTTTCTCCCGGAGGACAAGCTCCGGACCTTACAGGGTGGGATCAGGTCCCTCTGGGATGTCTCCTCTCTGCGGGCCTGCATGCGATCCCTGGTTCTGATGGTTTCAACTTTCAAGGCTCTCCCTTTTGTTCCGTTTTGACACGAGAACTCTGCAAGCACAGTTTTTTGCCAGGTGGGACAAAACCGCCTCAGTTGTTGGACAGGAGGATTTCTCTGAGCCACCTCCAAAGATCGGATCTTTTTTTGGTGGCTCCTGTCACCAAATCTGACACAAGGCAAGTCCTATAGAAATAAAACAATCGGCGCAAACAGAAACAATGACAATATAACCAAAAAATTGCAGGCTGGGCACTACAGATAAACCACTATTATCCGGAACAATCCATAAACCAAAAGTGCAGCGCAGCTTAAAAATAATAGTAAAGTCCAAAAGATCCAAGAGGTGCATGTGGGAATGGAAATCAAAAGGAACCCTCCACCGGTGTAATATGCACCGCGCTCACCTTCTATCAATCAGCACCTGAATCAAAAATATCCAGATGGCAGAAAGGACTCCCACATTAAGTTCCAGATAGCCACTTCCTGATACAGAAATCTCCTCACAGAATGCACACTCCGGCCAAGACCATACATCCTGCCCCTGTTCTTTTCATGGTAGAAGTGCTCACTGTTTAAAAACTTATTTAAGAACACATAAAAGCCACTCACATTAAGATGATGAAACTAACTGTGGCTTGCTGCGGCTTCCGGCAGCCAGTGACAGGCAGCTCCACATCCCATACGCGTATCGTCCAATCGGGACTTCGTCAGCACCCCTATTGGCCGACACCCCTCCCCACTTCGGCGGAGAGGGGTTCTGTCAGGAGATGGTGCCCCCCTCCTTCCCTGGCGGATTTTGGGGTGGATGCGGGCCCCTCCCTAGGACAGTCGGACTCTCACAACCTCAGGCTTCTCTCTGTCCTGTCACGCACCCCCCACCTACCTGCCCCCCCCCCTCACCACTGGGGCTATTGGGACCTTTGTAACTACTCCCAGGGGCTGGGACGGAGCTTCAGGCCGAAAGTGAGGGCGGGGTTGGGGGTTGCGGCGACGGACGAATGATCGTGCGGGGGGTGGGGGGGGGGGTTTACCTGTCACTTCAGGGCCCACCTTCCAATCGATTCCTTCCAGGAGGCTGGGGTGTCCCCAAGAGGGTCATTTTTTTGTAGCCCATGTGCTCTCCAAGATTCAGCGACCATACTGCGGTAAATTTCTAATATAAATCACTGGCGGCCATGTTTTGAGAGTTCCTGGATGTGGTTTTCTGGATGGAGCCCCTCCCTATACCCTAGTACTGATCCTCAGATCTTTCTTTCTGGATCGAGATTGCTGCTGACATGTGCTGTGCAGATGTTCTGGGCCTCCAGGTGCATCTTTGGTGTAGGGTGGTGAGTCTGGAGGGTCTCTGCTGGGGGTCTTCAGGGCGTTCTGCCTGACCTCTTGGGGGCGCTTTTTGGAAAAAAAGAAAAAAAAAGTTTTTTTTTTTCAACTTTTTGCTGACGGGTTTCCCTGGTGTAACATGAACCCTGCAGAACATGTGTCCCCACCTGACCCCCTCAAGGGGGCCGCAGGGCCCTCCGGATCCCAGCTGTAAATAGATGCTTTCGGCAGTCCTGGAATTCGTTTGTGTCCCGGGTGGAGGTGACCATTAAAGGTCGAGGTGCCAAAAAACGCCCTCCGCCTACCCCTGCCTCATCAGATTTGTCAGATTCTGAGTCTGATTTAGCCACTGCAGACGTGGGTCTCCCTGCTGGGTCTACTACTTTGCGCCCTGTCTCTGACAGTGAGGATGGCATCTCTACCTCCGCCACCGCGCAAGAAAAGGCGCTGATGGATGCACTGGTTGTATCTGTGCGTAAGACCCTAAAAATGGAGGACGCAACTGCGACTGAGGCGCAGGTTACGTTTGGCACTCACAAGCCATCCAGAGCGGCAAAGGTTTTTCCCTTTCCCGCCTATTTTGACAAACTGCTCAAAAAAGAATGGGACCTCCCAAAGCGTTCCCCTGGGGTGCCAAAGCGGATTGCTAGACGCTACCATTTTGAGGAGTCCCTTATAAAGAAGTGGACTGTGCCACCTACAGTGGACCCTCCTGTCTCAAAACTGAATAAAGCTACCATGATTCCAGTGGAGGATCCCCCGTCCTTTATGGATCTGGCAGATAGAAAGGCGGAGTCTGTGGGCCGCAATATGTACTGCCTGGTGGGGTCTGCACTAAGACTGATGTTTACTGTTGCCCTTGCCTCGCAAACATTGAATGGGCTAAGTTACTACGCCGTGACCTGGAGAGGAAACATCTTCCTCCTGCCTTTAAGGAGCTGTTGGACCAGCTGGTGCAGGGGCTGCAATTTGTTTGCGATGCCGTGCTGTAGAGCTGCACGATTCTGGCCAAAATGAGAATCACGATTTTTTAGCTTGGAATATCACTATTCTCTCACGATTCTCTGTGTAACAAAAAAAAAATTGGGATAACTTTACTGTTACGTTTTTTTTTTTATTCATTAAAGTCTATTAATTGCGTTTAAAAGACTGCTGCGCAAATACAGTGTGACATAAAATATTACAACAATCGCCATTTTATTCTGTAGGGTCTCTGCTAAAAAAAATATATAAAATGTTTGGGGGTTCTAAGTACTTTAGCAAAAAAACTGATTTTAACTTGCAAGCAACAAGTGTCAGAAAAAGGTCCAGTCTTTAACCACCTCAATACCGGCCCATAGTACATATACGTCCTGAGTTTAAAGCTAAATACCGGTGTTATGGCAGCAGATAGCTGCCATAACCCTGGTATTTTTTTTAAACTGCAGGCGATGGGCTTTCTGATAAGGGTGGTCCCAGTGGCGGATTCGCCGCGAGATCACCCTCCGGGATGGCGGAAGCGGTGCCCCCCCCTCCCGCCGCGTCCCGGTCCTTTTCCCCGCTTACCGGACCCGCCGGCAGCGGGGAAAACAATCGGGTCCCGGATCCTCACAGACAGGATGTCGAGTGAGGGCAAGCTTGCCCTCACTCGACTCTATTGTCTTGGAGGACTGGAGCGACGGCAAACGTCGTTGCCGAGCAACCGACTTAAAGGTCCCTTTTTTTTTGTCTTTTTTTTTTTTTTTTTTTTCCTTTTCAACTTTATTAGTGTACTTTTTGACCCCAGATCTCACAAAAAAGAGGTCCTGTTGTGCCTATTTCTAATACAAGGAATGTTTACATTCCTTGTATTAGAAATAAAAATTATCAATTTTTTTTTTTTTAAAAAACGGTGTAAAAATAAAAAATAATAAATGAAATAAATAGTAAAAAAAAAAAAAAAATGAAAGCGTCCTGTCCCCGTTAGCTCGCACGCAGAAGCGAACGCACACGGAAACCCCACCCACATATGTAAACGGTGTTCAAACCACACATGTGAGGTATCGCCGCGATCGTTAGAGCGAGAGCAATAATTTGAGCCCTAGACCTCCTCTGTAACTCTAAGATGGCAACCTGTAGAAATTTTTAAAGTGTCGCCTATGGGGATTTTTAAGTACCAAAGTTCGTCGCCATTCCGCAAGCGTGCTCAATTTTGAAGCATGACATGTTGGGTATCTATTTACTCGGCGTAACATTATCTTTCACATTATGGAAAAAAATTGGGCTAACTTTACTGGATTCTTATTTTTTAATTCAAAAAAGTGATTTTTTTCCAAAAAAATTGCGTTTGGAAGACCGCTGCGCAAATACGGTGTGATAAAAAATATTACAATAATCTCCATTTTATTCTCTAGGGTCTCTGCTAAAAAAAAATATATAATGTTTGGGGGTTCTAAGTAGTTTTCTAGCAGAAATAACTGATTTTAGCTTATAAACACCAAATGTCAAAAATAGGCTTAGTAGGCAAGTGGTTAAGAGGTTAAACTTCCTTTCTCCCTGGCAGAGGGAAGGAAAAGATACATTGTAATCATTTTTGTTTATAGTTACTGGGAGACTTTGCTGATAGGCGTTTGCCGGGAGGCTTTTTTTTTTTTTTCCACAGCTGTTCTCTCTGCTATGCAGCTATGCAAAGAATTGAGCATATTTCAGGTTTAGATCGTCGGGGGGGTGAATCAAGATCGCGATTTTCATACGATTAATCGTGCAGCTCTACCATGCTGGATACTGCTCCAACCCCGGCTGTCGGTTTTTGGCAGTGGTCCTTTGGCTAAAGTGCTGGTCTGCGGATCAGACCTCAAAGAAGGCCTTGACTTGATCTACCTTTGCAAGGAGATCGCCTGTTTGGGGCTACCCTGGATGATGGTCCCACAGGGGGTAAGAGTACCTTTTTCCCACAGGCTAACAAGGGTAAGGACCCTTGTCGCAGACGGGGTCCCTCCTTTTCAGCACATAAGTAGTTTTTTCGTCCCTCAGGGTCAGTCGATAAGGCAAAGCCCTTTAAGACTCTCTTGGGTGGTTCCAATCGACCCTGGTCTGGCAAACAAAAATGGAGTTTCTCCTGACCCTTCTGCCTGAAGATGCGCCCTCACCCGTATCTGGGGTGGGAGCATGTCTCTGCAGGTTTACAGACCTGTGGCTATCCCGGATACAAGACAAATGGGTTCACAAGGTCATACAGTCCGGTTCCAAGATCAAGTTTCGATCCGTCCTGCCGGTAAGGTTTTCCCCTTCCAATGTGAGACTGTCCCCGGAACGCTTACTGGATCTTTGGGCAATACAGGACCTGGTACAACAGGGAGTAATAGTTCCGGTTCCGTGGGTGGAACATTTTCAGGGCTTTTATTCAAACCTGTTCACGGTCCCCAGGAAGGAAGGCAAGGTTTGTCCAATTCTGGACCTGAAGGCACTGAATTGCTTCGTGCGAATTCAAAAATTCAAGATGGAATCTGTTCGCACTGTGGTGGCCTCCCTACATCCAGGGGGATTTCTTGGCCTTCATAGACATCAAAGATGCTTACCTTCACATCCCAATCCATGCAGGACACCAGTGGTTTCTCCGTTTTGCAGTGGGAGAGGATCACTATCAGTTTGCTGCGTTACCCTTTGGTCTCGCCTCTGCTCCTCGGGTCTTCACAAAGGTGTTGGCTCCAGTCCTGGCACTGTTATGGCAGCGGGGGATATCGGTCCTGGGTTACCTGGACAACTTGCTTCTACGTGCGGAGTCTCCCACGGTGTTGGTGACAAATTAGGAAATCACCATGAGCACTCTGGAGGAGTTTGGGTGGATTCTGAACCTTCAGAAGTCGTCCCTGGTCCCTTCCATGAGACTGAACTATCTGGGCCTGACTTTGGACTCGTCCTCAGCCAGGGTGTTTCTTCCTCCGGAAAAACTCAAGACTGCGGTTCAGCTGTTGCTGTCCAGCAAATAGTAGTTCCTTTGGACCTGTATGACAGTTCTGGCACTGATGGTGTCTTCCTTTGAGGCGGTCCCCTTCACTCCATTCCACACGAGGATCCTCCAGAAGGAAATCCTTCTCAAATGGAACAAGAATCCAAATTCAATGGACAATCAGATCCAACTAAGCCAGGTGACCAGAGAGTCCCTGATATAGTGTATTCGGTCCCTGATGCTCAAGCAAGGGAAATACCTTCCTTCCTATATATTGGACAGTTGTCACCGTGGATGCCAGTTTGTCCGGGTGGGGAGGGGTTCTCGGCAGGTTCAGGCTTTGACTAGTCCACTGGTCCGAGCACCTGCAGAGTTGTCCAGTGTGCATTCAATCGTACAATGCTACGGCCGTGGCTTATGTCAATCACCAAGGGGGCACTAAAAGTGTCCTTGCGACCTTGGAAGTGGCAGGCATCTTTCGACAGGCGGAACGCTTTGTTCCTGCTCTCTCCGCTGTTCACATTCCAGGAGTGGAAAATTAGCAGGCAGATTACCTCAGTCAACAGGCCTTGGATGCAGGGGAATGGTCTCTCCATACAGAGTTATTCCAGCAGATGTGGCTTTGTTGGGGCACTCGAGATGTAGATCTGTTGCCGTCTTGGATCAACAGGAAAGTGCAGAGGTTTGTGGCAGGCTCCTGGGACCCGCTTGCAGATGCCGCAGACACGGTGGTGGCCCCGTGGGGTCAGTATAGCTGATGTATGCCTTTCCTCCTCTTAAGTTGCTGCCAAGACTTCTTCGCAGGATTGAGGCAGAAGGGATTACGGCTCTGGACTGGCCTCGCCGAGCTTGGTACGCCGACCTGGTCAGGCTAGTCCCAGATGCTCTTTGGAGACTTCCTCTCAGGGAGGATTTACTGTCTCAAAGGCCAATCTTCCATCTTGCTTTACAGTCACTGGCGTTGATGGCTTGGCTGTTGAAAGCCAGGTGCTGAAGGACGGGATTGTCTGCTTCAGTGATTCCCACTCTGCTTAAAGCGAGAAAAGTGACTTCTAGGAAGATCTATCATCGTATGTGGAAGTCGTATATTGCGTGGTGTGTCTCTTGGGGTTCCCCCTTGCTCTAACTCGGTGGCTCGGGTCTTGACTTTCCTTCAAAGGGGAGTTGATCAAAAATTGGCTTTGAGTACTATCAAGGGTCAGGTGTCAGCCTTGGCAGTTTTCTTCCAAAGGCCATTAGCCACCCAATCCCTGGTGCATAACTTTATCCAGGGGGTGCGACACTTGGCACCTCCGGTGGGACCGCCATTGCCATATTCGGGAGATTCCCCTGCTTACCTTATCCCAGAAGGTGGCCTTCCTGATGGCTATTACTTCTGCGCGCAGGGTGTCGGAACTGGCGGCGTTGTCCTGTCGTTCTCCTTATCTGGTGGTTCATATGGAAAAAGTGGTGCTAAGGAAAAATTGCACTACATACCTTGGATGTGGTTCGGGCAAACGGGGTGTACTTGACGACTACTGAGTCTTTTTGAAAGTCAGATTCGCTCTTTGTACTCCCGGATGGCCCAAAGAAAGGGCTGCCTGCATCTGCTGTGACTATTTCCAGATGGATCAGACAGACAGTAGAGCAGGCTTATTCAATTAAGGGTCAGGTTCCACCTTTCCCTGTTAAGGTGCGTTCTACTTGGGCGCTTAGTGCTTTCTGGGCTTTTTGCCATCAGGCATCTGTGCTTCAGGTTTGCAAGGCGGCTACCTGGTCATCTGTTCACACTTTCACAAACTTTTACAAGGTGGATGTGCTGGCATCTGCAGATGCCTCTTTTGGCCGCAAAGTTTTGCAGGCTGCATTTGAGGGTGTTTTAATATCCCTTGAGGGTGTTTAATGTTTTTTTCAGGTGGGCCTCATCTTGTTCTGATGAGTCCTGTGTTGCCTGGTTGGCTATGGTTTAGCCTTGGGGAATTTTTTTTTTTTTTTTAAATATATAAAAAATTTGAATTTTTTCTTACCGTAAAATCCTTTTCTCTGAAGTTCATTGACAGACGCAGTACCTGCCCCTCTATTTGAGTTGGATTTTTATTATTTTCTCTGACATTGCTTTGATACAAAACTAACAACCAAGCGGGCAGGGAGAGAGGGTATACCCCCTGAAACTGCCCATAGGCGTAGCCAGAACTTTTTTCTGCCTTGTGTCCTACTCATGTAGGGGACAGCATAACCCTACTGATATGAAGATCAGAGACTGCATCCGTCAATGAACTTCAGAGAAAAGGATTTTACGGTAAGACAAAAATCCAATTTTTTTCCCCTTTCTTGGTAAGACAGTGAATGTCTGTGTAGAGTAAAAACATCTTTCCTATTAGTCCTGTAACACCCTACAGGTAGGTGCTAGGTAAAGGTATAGCCTTGTCTGCCTAACAGCAGGGCTGTGATTTATTTAGTCAGGGTGTCGTGGCTTCAAGGGGGAGTCTCCCCACTGGCTCCTGTGAGAGGGTTCTCATAGGGCGGTGGAGAAGGAAACCCAATCAGGGGACACATCCAGGCTTGTAACTACCCCAGAAGGCAGATTGTGCTGCATGGGATTCTGGGAGTGGGTATAAGTTTGGGGGTGGCACATGACACAATGTCTTTGGCGGGAGCAGAGTCCCAGGATGGAGAGTGTAGCTGTCTCTCCTGTCTGAGGAAAGAGGATGTCTCGAGGTGTCGCCTGAGAATCCAGAGAGTGCTGAGTTGAGCTGAGGGGTTCCGTTGTGCCAATAACGTGCGGAGAGAGAGTGGGGTTCGGTCCCAGGAAAGACTACACAGGTCGTGAGTACTGAGGATTGCCCCTGGGGGTCTGCCAGAGTTGAAGAGGACCACTCCGGAAGAGGTTCTGGGATCCAGTGCCAGCTAGCAGAAAGGGGTTACCTAGGTTGAGGACCCTGAAGTTACAGAGGGGGGTACATAGACAGTGAACCCCGAAGGATTCAAGGTTAAAGGGGGCACCTACTATTGGGCCCTGAATTGTACAGAGAGTGTGCCGGTTGGGATTTACAGTTCTACAATGTACTACCTCGAGCCAGAGCAAGGCGGGAAGGAAGTATTCAGTGACTTGTTGCAGTGTAACAGTGTCGGTGGTTCTACAATTTCACAGTCCTGGATCTTTTGGACTTTAAGTCAAGGATTCAGCACTTCTATTAAGCTACAGAGTATTTTCAGAGTTAGTGAGCGTTGGCTGGCGCCGGCTGGCGTCAAGGAAGCGCCAACGGGCATTTTTCAGGAACCAAGTCCCAAGTGTACATAGTTTTGAAGCCTTAAGGAGTATCCCACTCATTCCCTTCTCCCATCCCCTTTATCTACAATAAAACAACAAAACCAAGATGCCGCGGAGTTGTCCATGTCTCAGTCTCTACATTCAGGGCCGCAGCTCACATGGGCTGGAAAGGTAACCGGTAACAATGGCAGACCCACATCAGGCCACAGGCCTGGAAAACCTGCTACATACAGTTTATTTAATGAAAGTTTGGGCTAAACATGTCTGGTATTGCTAGCCTTCGGAAAATGTTAGCTGCCTGGATGGTTCTAGTTTTAATGTTATTTAGCTGTAACAAGCATGTTTCATTTTAATTTTAAAGTTGAACTTTGGGTGCAGCAGTAAAGACTTCAGTGTGTCAAGCTTACAGCGGAACTTTACCCAAAACTTGATAAAAATATTCACATTACTCTGCTACCAACAGTAGTGTGTGCTATAAATGGCCTCCAGCATTGTTCCAGTTTCTTCTTGCTGAAGTCTGCCATTTTGCTAAAGCCCTGAGCATGCATTAAATCTTTAAGCTCGGTTCATACTGGCATGGCTTCATTGTGGCCTACATGTGACTTCTTTAACTGAAGTCAATGCAAACCGCTCTGAAGTTTCCCCCAAGTAGTGCAGGAAGCTTTTTCTAAGTCTGAACAACTTGAGTGGCACCGTGAGAGAGAGCAACTGAGCCTATGCAGAGCTGGACAAGACAGTGCATTACTGGATTTTAAAAAGTATAGGTGCTTCCTAATGTTTTACATTTCTATACCTGCAAAAGGGGCCAGCATGAAGTGATCTAGCAGGACTTAATATTCTGACTAAAGTTCCAAGTGTAACTGAATTTTTGTTGATGGGAAAACAAGATAATCCCCGCTGGGTGATCTATATGCAATGCAATATTAAACCCAAAGACAATAATGTAATGTACTACAACCTACCAATTATTCGATATGGCTACATTCGTTTTTTCCTTTTTTTTTTTTTTTGCTCCCTCATATGTTTTCACCTGTTTATCTGGCCAGTAACACCACCTGTCAGTGTTTAAAATGTGTGTATCAACATTCACGCCTTTTATAGATTCTTCCTCAATAGTCCATATACCCTCTATGGAAAGTCAGCAAAGTCTGGTCTGAGGATGAAACCAATTCTAGGTCAACTGACAGTTGATCATCCCTCCCAAACACAAGCCTATGGGGTAGTACCCTGTGGCATCGTTCTCTATGCTGTTATAGGCATGTCTAATTGCTGCAATATGCCAGCTCCAATGCTGTTTCTTCTCTTCAGGGAACATCCGGAGCATATTTAAGAGTGCAAATCATTCTGGCTGTGGGTCTCCTTGGGGGTGATAAGGAGTTGTTCTGGACTTCTGAATGCCTAATAGGTCTTTTAATGAGTCTACTTTCAAAGTCTCTCCTTTGGTCAGAGTGAATATGTTGAGGCAGGCTGTTGTGGATGAAGAACTTTGGCCACAGTAGATGCTTGTTTATCTTTAATTGGAAACACCTGGGTATACTGGGTGATGTGGTCAGTCACTACCAGGCCATGTCCATGTGAATCGGGTTCCAGACATAGAAAGTCCATGCACATCAATTTCATTGGTCCTTGACTTTGAAGATGGCTCATTGGGGGGATCTGCTGGGTAAAGTTTTATTTCTCGGTATAGCTTGTATGCACGAGTGACAGTATCCTTCAATTTTAGCCTGCATGCAGGTCCAATAGAAGCCGTCTCTCACTAGTTTGAAAGTTTGTTGTGGCCCTAAACGACCATGATTGTCACGCAGAGCAGTCAACACCGTCTCTATATTTTCCTGCCAAAAGCAGTTGCCATTTATGTTTGGGATCATCAGAAAGGCACCATGGGTAGACCAGCCCATCGCGTAACAGCATCCAATCCCATTCTTTGTGAACTAGACATGCTTCTTTTGGAGAGTCTGTTAGCAAGAGATCTGGACATGAACCCTCCAGGGCCTTTAATGTTAAACCACAGAGAGAGAGATCTGGACATCAACCCTCCAGGGCCTTTAATGTTAAACCACAGAGAAAGTTCTCCATCTGGTCCTTTCTTAAGTATTCCTTTGAGAGTTTGGGTAGGTCTTTGCCCCTTACTTGGGAAAGGTCACAGTAGTATTTGGGAACACCTGCAGCTGAGACTCCAATGGGTTCAGCCCCTGTTCCTCCATGCTCTACTCCTTGACATAAGACTTGTATGCCTTCCACTATCAGCTGAGTCCTCTCTTCAGAGGAAGTCCCTGAGTCCTAGGGACTCTTCGACAGCGCATCCACGTCTGTGCTCTCGACCCCTGGGTGGTACTTTAGGTTGAAGCGGAACTCAAATAGGGCAGCCAACCGCCTATGCCTGGTCACATCTATTTCGGTTGTGGTAAGTATTCAGTATAGTTGAGTGGGTTATTGTCAGTTTTACCCACACAAGTCTGCACCATACAAGTAGTCTTTCAGTTTATCCACTACTGCCTACTTCAGGGCAAGGAGCTCCAGCTTTTATGTAGGATAGTTCGCAGTGATGGCAAGGCTTTTGCTCACATAGGCAACAGGTTCCCATTGTGCTCTTGATAAAACACCCACTTGGCCCCAATCTCGACATGTACATCATAAGGTTCGGTTGGATCGGCATAGGCCAGAACAGGGGCATTTATTAACCTCCTCCTCAACTGATGGAAGGCTAATTCACACTTATCAGTCCACTGGTTTTGAATTTAATCACATGTCTTCCTGGGTCCTACAGTTTTTTTTCTAACTGGTTTTGGTGAGTCTGGGCCATCGTCTTCACCCTCACCCTTCAGCAACTCATTGAGGGGCAGAGCTATCTTAGCAAATCTCTCGGCGTATATTCAAAGGTATGACCAGAACCCCAGGAACGACCTAGGCTCAGTCACATTAGTAGGTCTTGGCCATGAGGTGACAGTTTCCAGTTTCTTGTCAGTAGAAACCATTCCCTCAGCTACAACAACAAACATGTCTGAGGTAACAGAAGGCTGGAAGAACTGACACTTCTCCAGGGGCAACTTCAACCCCGCCCGCCCTCATGAAGTTTCTTTTGGGTGTTCTCCAGGCTATCTTCATGCTCAAGGGTTCTGCCAAAGACAATAATATTGGCTAGGTCAACGGTTGCCAACCAGTAGTCTGTGGATGCTGTGTCCCAAATGTATAACAATACATGCTTGTTTACACCTCATTCACTGAAAGTGCATTTTAAGCTTGTTTCAAATAAAGTTACTAGATGAATTCCCACTATGGGGGAGAAAATATCACATGTAAACAGAGGAGACTGTTCAATAGTTTCTGGATGCTTTCTTGTCCCTGTGAGGGCAAAACCCTCTGGTGAGTGCAGACCTGGAGGGGGAGCACTAGTGGAGGCACCAGTTAATCATTTGGCTGTTTGGGCACTGGTCACATGCCCATCATTGGACTGTACACATTTATGGACTTATGAATTGTGTTCATGTGTTTTTAATTATGCAATTCGTGTCCACATAGTATTTTTTGATTTTGTATGCACTCAGCACTTTGTATCACAGTACTGTACTTTATGGACATGGAAATACATTTTTTGGTCAGACATCAAAAACGTGATTGTGTAATATAAGGTGCTAAGTCATTTACCCCTTATGTAGCTTCATTTTTTGGAACAATATTAGTTTTAAGGGAAATACTCATTTATTTATACCACTGTTGTTTTGCATTTAACATCTTAAAGGGACAGCAACATTATTAACCTATTACAGGATACATTGAAATATAAATTGCACTCTCTCCTCCTAGAGTTATAACCACCAACTAGGAGTATTAAGACATCTTTGCTTTAATTGTCTCACCTGATTTTGGTAATGATCTAGTCTATGAGATATTTCACTTTTGTAAACCATCGCAGCAGCGTCATATGCACTATAATTTTTATTCTTCCTTTGAATGTCTTGTCTTTCTGAAGGCGAATTTGGTGCTAGGCACTCTTTGCATATCCCACATCAAAATCACTTTTCGAGAATATTTCCCACCATCTCAGAAGCTAGGTTTTGGCTCTTTATTTGCTCTCATGTGAGAGTGGAGTGTGCTGCGGGTAGTTTTCTAGATTTCTACGGGGATATCATATCTTCTGCTCTCCCCACTAAAATCAGAGAATGAGATTGGGGTAGCAGGATTCACTTGTCCTAACAGCATATGTATCCGTAATTTCGCAGGGGAGTCAGTAATGTTGCGAACACTGACTGGAATCTTCCTGTGACTTCGTTGTAAAGCTGTTGTTGACCTCCAACATTGTGTCCTCTCCCTAAGAATAAACTTCCAGAATAACAAAGTGTCCTGGTTGATCCCAGCTTGAATGAAGCTTGAAGACATGCCACTTACTCTGGCTGCAGTATCTTCTCATCTCTGTCTGATTGCCACAACTTCCCCACTCCTTTTGCTGGGGCTTCCTGTGCTTGAACCAGGCGCCGATACAATGGCCAAAGCATGGGGTGTACGCTATTGGTTCGGGTGTCATGCTTTGAGACAAGAAAAGTAGTCTCTTGAGGAGGTCAGTATTCCTACTATCTGGGAACTCTTATTGACTCCAGGTGGGCAAAGGCACAAAACAGAGAATGTATCAAATATCTCTAATTGCCCAGCTATGGACAGGTCAGTGGTCAGCAGGTACCCATCATAGGGTAAATTCTGAGTTCCAAGACCCCAAATCTCTAGCTCCTCCAACTTCTGTAGGGGTAGATGTTTGTTTTCAAATAATTTTTATTGTTTTAGAATAAGTATACAAAGCAAGAGCGAACTCTTACAGAAACACTTTGATGCCTCATTCGAAGGTGACACAACAAATATTTAAATACAATACACATTTTCCACCTTTGCAAGAATCCACTTGTGAGCTTTACAAATAGAGTATGTGAGTGCCTCCACAACATGTAAAACCCATTCAGTTTAGGTTAGGGCTAGTTTGCGCTGAGCAGAAAAATTATGTCCAGTCTCACTATGAATAAAACACTGTCCCTATAGAACCATATCAACCTGAATTAAATAGAGTGGAACCTAGACCAGACCTGAAAAACAGGTCTCTTATGGAGAGTCTTCCCCCCGTTGTGCTCATCTCAGGAACCTTGGGGATATTTTCTGTGGGATGTTACATATGAGCTGTGGACAACTCTCTAGAAAGAAAATGGGAGGAATGCAGAAGTAAAAAAAAAAAAAGGAAAAGAAGATACCAGAACAATCAATCTGGTCCATGAGTTTTTGCTTAAGGGTATTAGGTGTTTCCTGACATAACTGTAAGTGATCCAAGGGTCCCATGTTTTCTCAATTTTATTTTATTATTCAGAATTAAGAAAAAAAATGTTGTTAATCTTTATTCAAGATTGTTTGGCCTTAACCATGTCAAAAGGGATTGGTAGGAGACTTCCAGGATCTAGCAATAGTAATGTGTGCAGCTATAAACACAAATATTATTAGCCTTCTCACGTGCCCTGGAGCCTCGTGCACTGATTGACCAAATAGGACTTGCTGCTGGGACTTCTTGAGATTTGTTTGGGTCATGGAATATATAAATCTATATTTATGTATCCAATATCTTTTAACTTCTGGGCAAGTCCACCATATATGATGGAGAGTGCCTTCCTGCCTGCACCCTCTGAACCAGAGCAGGGAGGCCTCTTGGACATAAGAGACTAGTCTAGATGGGACCATATACCATCTAAGAAAAACCTTGTAATTGGCTTCAATTATAGAGGTAATAATGTAAGATCTAGAATTACAGCCTACCATCTTGTACTATTCCATAAGGGCAATTTCCACATTTAAATCATGTTCCCATTTTGCTATTTAAAGCCTAGACGTGTCGACACAGACAAGGCCGTATGATTCCATGCTGTCAGCAAAAGCCAATTTACAGTGGTAATGGCTGCCATTTCAGGGTGCCAGACAGTCCTTACTGCTGAAATAGAACACCTCCAAACTACCATTGGACAGATTCAGAGGGTCCTTGATATTTTTTGGAAGCAGATTACAGAGGTGGATTAATGGGTAGGCACTACTGAGGACATTTTCCATGATCATACAGTCACCCTCCGTACTCTCCAAATGAAAGTTAAGGCCTTGGAGGTGAGGACAGAAGACATTCAAAAAAGAAACCAACTGAATAATCCCCATATTTTAGGCCTGCCAGAGGGGGCTGAGGGTAACCATACTACCCTATATATATATATGTTTTTTACATTTGTTTTGGCGCGAGTGTTCATCATACCATACTACCCTATTCACTTAAAATTTGCTCAAAACGCTGTTCCCACAAGCTAGATTTTCTGGGTTTCTTGCTGTGAAATGTGCAGACTGCATGCCAACTGCACGTGGTGTCCCAGGGGCATCCCCCTTTCATCATAGAGCTTCTAAACTTCAAGGATCAGGACTTGGTCCTTACGGTTACCTACGAAAATGCAAAACCTAAGTATACCATATAGTATGCAGATTTATTCTATTTCATATTTGTCTGGCGTTGGAGGCATCCTACTACCCATGCCTATTCCTGCCACTCCTCTACCCACAGGACTATGTTACACATTGACCTGGTGTATGCTAGCCCTACTATTTTGGGCAAAGTCTGAGATATTTCCTTTCTGCTCAGGGGCTTCTCTTACCATTTGCCTATTTGATTGTCACTGACTCTGACAACTGCTCCTTCTGAAAGACTATGCAGATTTACCAGATACTGGATATCAAATACAGATGTTGAGCCTCAGACAAGCTTTCCGGGTGTATTGGCTATTTATCCCCAAATCCATCTCACCTGAGACTGTCTGGAACTCCCTCCTTCAAGCCATACACCAGTGGCCAATATCAAATCAATTATAGGAAGAGTGCAATAAAACAGCCATGCCTCCTTCTGGACTGCAGAAATCAGGGCTTAACAACTGGAATTATGATTTACAAAAACTCAAAGGCGCAGCTAGAGAAGACGCTCAGGAACATTATGTTAAAACCCACGACGCAAATCATTTTGGAATGGGGCAAAATAAATAGTAAACTTCTAGCATGGTTGGCTAGGGAACAATTGGCCACAGCCCATATTGCCAATATTAGGGACCCTGCGGGTAACCTTCTATAAGATCTCTAGTATAAACCTTTGCTATGCTGAATTTTTTTGGCCCTCTCTACACCTCTAGGGCTGAATATTACAGAGATCACTACCTAAACAGTATCAAATCTATTACATTCACAATAGCGCAGAGACAATCTCTAGACACTCCTTTAACCCTTTAGTAAGTACAGAGTGCAATAGCTGCCCTCCAATCGAGGAAAAACCCGGGCCCTGATGGTCTGCTAGTAGAATTTCATAAAACTATATGGAGGAATTTTCACCCCAACACCACAGCACCCTAACGCATTTTCTCCAAGATAGAACTTTGCCCCCATCCATGTTGGATGCAGTGATAGTTGTCATCCTTCAACCTCTAAGGGACCTGACTTTATGCTCTTCTTACCGCCCCATATTTTAAATACTGCTAAAATCCTCTCCAAGGTGTTAGCATGTAGGTTAACTGCAATCTTCCCTATGCTCATCCACCAAGATCAGACTGGCTTTATGCTGGGTAAGGGGACTGACATTAACCTGCGATGGCTCTTTACAATTATCTTGGTTTTTAAATCGAGGGAATATCCTACACTGGTTGTGTCCTTAGATGTGGAAAAAGTCTACTGTTAGGGAGGGGCACAAGGCAGAGCTACCCACTTTCACTGGGCCATTTCAGCCTAGCATTAGAGCCAGTGTCTAGTCACATCAGGGATGCGGCCTCCGCCTGGGTTCTCTGACGGAGCTTGGGAGGAAAAGGTCTCCATGTATGCAGATGATGCCCTATTCTATCTCTGTGACACAGGCCCTTCCCTGCAGTCGGCATTGGACATTATTGAATCCTTGGCTCCTTAGAGGTTGAGAGGTTTGTAATGACCTATCCTACTATTTCAAAGATAATCTAAAACCGTTATTGAAACATCTGCATCATAAATGTAACATGTATGGTCATCCCTTCCTCCTAGCCCAGTGGGACATGTGAACCTCATAGAAATGGTCTTTCTACTCAAATCTTTGTACTTTTTCCAACAAACGCCTATGGCCATTTCTATAGGTTTTTTCCAGAAAATATACTGTGTCCTCTCTTCATTTATTTGGAACAGAAAAAATCCATGTTTGGCAAAAACTATTCTAGATCTACCCCTAACAGCAGGAGCTCTAATCTTACCAAACCTTTAAATACACTACTGGGTGGCGGTTCTTGTCACTGTACGCTGGTGGTTTTCACAACCAATAATGCTATGGTCATCCTAGAGGCCGGTCTTTTAGGATTCTATTCCAAATTTAGTAGTCTGCCCTTTAGAGGCTCAAGCTCTAATCCAACTATTCATGTCCCTATGCGTACTACCCTCACAGATGGAAGCAAGCTAAAACTTGATTCCAAGTGGAGAACTCCTTCTTTGCGTACACTCCCCTTTGGGGAAACCCTAATTGACAGCATCTTCAGGACGTTTCCGACCCCCATTTGTGGGCTAGATACAGAATTAAGAATTATGCCTAGAGGAACCCTATTAGCATCTGGTGCTTTAAAACATACCTATGCCCTACCCTTTTTTATGTTTTTTTTATTATTTATTTTATTATGACATGCTGTAACTAAACAGTTCCCCGGTAGAATACAATTGATTCCTGATCCTAAAGAACGCCTCCTATCTGAGGAGGAGCTAGCCCAACCCCTTTTGGCCTTATACTCTGAATTACTTTCTACACACTGTTCTACATTAACCATACTCTAACAACGCTGGCAAACAAATGTCCCCTGATTACCTTCGGAAGACTGGGAGGAATATCTACATTACTACTTAACTGATGTAATCTCAGTCAAAATCTAGAAACAGTATACTTTATTACAAAGAGTATATAAATGCATACAAATATCATGCCCAAGATCACACTGATAACTCTCTCAAAGCTGCACTAATATTGTCATAAAATGATACTATTGAGAACCATAGATCAGATGTTACAATAAAACCATATTTAGCCAGTTCTTCTCAACATGTTTTGCGGTTCTTCCGCGTCTTCAGGAGTATTTGAGAATGTCAATTATCTGCAGAAACAATGAGTACAGCATAATACATACATAGCAATATGTTATAGAACCAACATGCCATCACTCAAAGTTAAGATATCGTACTGCTGATGGAGAAGATTTGCTTACCCGGTGAGCCCAAATGGACCAGCACGCACAGGATAGCACCAGTCAAATCCCCCAGTCGGTATGGGAGCAAAATGTAGAGGAAGACGGAGGTCTGTGTAATGAGGTAAAATTGTAATAACAATATGTCAATACTTAAGACATAACAAACAGACATACTGTATAATGTAAAGCCAAAATATATATGTACCTCATCGAACAAATTCCTAGAAATACCAAGATTGGTGGTGGGCAGAGATAGCTAAATAGATAGCATACGCCGTTTGACAGCTTCAAGATGTTAAAGCCACCACAGAGAATGGGTCTGCAAGATTAAAACACAAACGCAGGGAGATGTATCAAGTGATCAAATAGATACATCCAAAGCATCAGCTCACAGTCTAAAGAAAACCTCATAGATCTCACCTCTATAACATGAGCTATGATATACTCAGCAGTCACAATCTGCGTTTTACAGCTTCAAGATGTTATGGTCACCACAGTGTAAGGGTCTACAAAAATGAAAACAGAAATGCAGGCAGATATATCAATTGAATAGATGCATCCAAGCATCAGAAAATATTCCAAAGAAGGCCACATGGATCTCACCTCATATAGCAGGGATATTGAATTAAAATTTATGGAGGTCCGATTAGTAAAATTTTCCTCCAGCAGAGGTCCAGATTGCATTTTTGTGTGATGACTCGGATTCTTTACATCACAGCCCAGCTGTGCCGGCACGACAGCCCATTCGTTTGAATGGGCTGCTGTGTCTGCGTTTTCTACTGGGAAAAAGCCCTGGCACCCTTTTAAAAATGCAGTCGCATGGAAACTGAATGGTGCGTTTGCACCATGCAATTTCCATGTGCGGGACACCGCATTTAAGAGTCAATGGTACCCCTGCACGTTTTCTGTGCAGTTGCTTATCCCCTTCACATCTTCCCCACCACAGCACTGTTCCCCTTCACATCACCACCCCCCAAACACAGCACTGTCCCCCTTCACATCACCACCCACCACACACAGCACTGTCCCCCTTCACATCACCACACACAGCACTATCCCCCTTCACATCACCAAACACAGCACTGTCCCCCTTCACATCACCAAACACAGCACTGTCCCCCTTCACATCACCACACACAGCACTGTCCCCCTTCACATCACCACACACAGCACTGTCCCCCTTTACATCACCACACACAGCACTTTCTCTCTTCACATATGCCCACAGCACTGCCCCTTTCACTTCCCCCACAACACTGCCTCCCTTCAAATATCACCCCTGCAGCACTGCTCCCTTCATATCACCCCCCACAGCACTGCCCCCTTTACGTCCCCCCACAGTACTGTGCCCTTCATATCCCCCCCACAGCACTGCCCCCCCACAGCACTGCCCCCTTCATATCCCCCCACAGCACTGCCCCCTTCACCTCTCCCCACAGCACTGCCCCCTTCACCTCTCCCCCACAGCACTGCCCACTTCACATATCACCCCCAAAGCACTGCTCCTTTCACAGCACTGTCTCGCTTTACATCACCCCCTCCCCCACTCACACCACTGCCCCCTTAACATATCACCCCTACAGAACTGCCCCTTTCACCCCCCTCCCAACAGCACTGCCCCCCTTTACATCACCCCCACACACATACACAGCACTGCCCTGTTAATACACACCCACATAGCACTGCCCCTTGACCCCCACAGCACTGCTTCTTTCACACCTCCCCCCCCCCACAGCACTGTCCCCCTTTACATCACCCCCCACACACACAGCACTGCCCTCTTAAAATATCTCCCCCACAGCACTGCCCCCTTCACCTCCCCCCCACAGCACTGCCTCCTTCAAATCACCCCACAGCATTGCTCCTCTTTACATAAATCCCCACACCGCACTACCCCCTGTACATGACCCCTGCTCCCCATCCTTCACAAGTTCACAGCCATGTCCTTCCTTCACTTTCCTACCTTACACAGAGCAAAGAGCAGGAGGGGGGACAATCCTGAACTGAAGGCAGAGGAACAGCAGCACCGCATGGAGAGAGGCAGCCGACTGTGACTCCCAGTCAATCACCTCCCAGCAGCCAATCACCTCCCGGCCAATGTGAAAAGTTAATTCAGGCAGCTGCCTCTCTCCATGCAATGCCGGTGTTCCGTGAAAAAACCATACCCGTGAGAAAACCATACCCTCGTCACTTCCGGTTCCGCTACGGAGGGTATGGATTTCTCACGGTAGTTAAACTTGCGGCGGGTACATTAAAACACTTCGGGTGCAACATAAATCATGTCCTCTCCTATCGCTGTAACATCCCTCATCTCCGGTAATAAATATAAAAGCGGATCACGGAGCCGCGATCGCCGTCACATTTACGTCTCATACACCCGCCGCCGCTTTTATATTTATTACCGGAGATGAGGGAAGTTACAGCGATAGGAGAGGACATGATTTATGATGGAAGATGCAGGCTGTCCGCGATCAGTGTTGTTGTGTGCCGGGAAGCTTCCGCGTTCCACGGCTCTGGCTCCGAGTGCCGGAAATGACGTGTTGACGTCGAAGACTCCGCCCTACCGGTTTCGTCAAATGACGTCTACAGGAGCGGCGTCAACGTGCTGACTTCCCGGCCATTAAATAGCGTCCCATCTCCTAGCAACAACAGGGCCTCCCCCGCCGCCATATTGGTGCTGTCAGCAGAAGCCGGACCGAGGCCATCTTGTGCCTCAATGCAATGCCCGCCTCGCTAACCCTAATAGGAGTGTTTAGCTATCTGCTTTTGCACTAGCACTTATGCACTTTATTATCGCACTTTTTAAAGGCACAGGGTATGTGTGTTTCTTCACTACAAATAGTCTCTGAAAACTATGAGTCACATGTGCACTTTATAAATTATATCTATTTATTTAATATCAAGCACTTTCAACATTTTTACGTTATTTATTCACCAAGTGTATTTTTTAACACGGTAGCGCCGTTCACAACCCCACTAGCACATATTTCACTCTTTAACCCTTTTGGGTTTGGTTGTTGGCAGCTTACACCGTACCTACTCTCACTGTATATTCCATAGCGCTGGTCACCTTAGTTTCAATTATTCTCTGTGGTACCACTTGTGGTAACACCCAGACCTAGCTGCATAATGGAAATATTTAAATACATGACCTCCAGAACAGTGAATGTAGAAGATATCTTTGATCAGGATATTATTATACAGAGACAGGATATGGAAGGTTCCTTCAAACAATTGAAACATAATATGGAAAAGCAACTACGGGTCTGGTGGGACATAGTATCCTTGGAAAAGTACACTAAGGAAAATATAGCACCAAGGAGATTAAGATGGGATATATCTCCTAATGACCACGTGGCAGACCCAGTCCTATTGGACCAATGGTATGCGTTTTTTAATAAATGTGAAAAGGAACTGTTATTAATGATCATTAAGAGGAGACAATTTAAACTTAAGAAAATAGAAAGCGCCATCGTACAACTAAAAGAACAACTAGCCCCTTATGCGGATACAGCGGAATATAAGAACAAGGAGAAAGCACTCCAGGAGGCTATATTAAAATACGATAAAACAATCCAAGCCAAGAAACAAAAGAAATATAAAAGGGATGTTCTGGACTATAGAAATAGGGATGTATATAAATGGCAATCGGATGAATTATACAATGGACAGGGCACTAGTGTAGACCCTGTGAATTTGGACTCCAGAGAATCATCAGAAATGGGAGATGAAGACGAAGATGATTCGTGGATGGAAGTTGGAACGCCTAGGACTCCCAGAACCCCCATGACACCAGCAACTGGAGGAAGACATAATGGGGATAGATTTTTTGAACCTAGAACACACAATGAACGTAGGGAAAACACCCATGTGGGAAACTCAGGAACAGATAGAACACCAACCATCTCTTACAACAGAATTGATACATACAATAGGTTCTCCCCTTTAAACCAGTATCAAGACGATTATTATGAAAGCAGAGGTCCAACCCCAAGAAGGGGTTTTTTTCCCGGAGGGAACAGAGGGAGACCCCCAAGAGGTGGCAGAAGACCCCAAGGACAATATGGCAACTGGAGGAACCAAGGCTGGTCACAGCCATGGAGACGAGGGAATCACCAAGGAGGTTTCAGAGGAACATACCGACCACAAGGGGATTACCACGTAAACTGGAGAGAAAATGGAAGAAGACCCCAACAGGAGAATTACAGAGAACCCCCCAGACCAGGGGATTTCGACCCACGAAGGAGAGAAGAACCCCCCAGGTATTACGAGCATTCAAGAAACGGAAACCAAGGGGCAAACGAGGGGGGACAAAGAAAAAGAAGAAGGGAATATTAGGAAAAGGGATCTTCAATCTGAGCAATGCAATCTTTGATGAGGATGAATTAAAACTTCTAGATCTGGGCTTAAAATACGCACCAGACAAGAATTTGGATAAGTTTGAAGCATATATAGACCTTCAAAAATATATAAGGAAGATCAATATAAAGAAATTTTTTGAAATCAAGAAGAACAATGATCCCCCTCCGATTAATACTGAATTTAAACATACATCACTTAGAAATAAATCCGTTTTTAATCCAAAGAATCCACACAATGAAAATCTGGAAGTTTTTAAAAGAATGGTGGAGGAGGAAATCAGAGCCCTAAAAATTAAAAACAAGAAAGAAAAAGATATTTGGGATACTATTAGAAAGCTTGAAAAGAAAAAGGGAATTGTCATCAGACCTGCTGATAAAGGGGGAGGTTTGGTCATTTTGAACCAGAAGGACTATGAGGAAGAAATGGAACACCTCCTAAGCGCAGAAGACACGTATAAAAAACTACCAAGAGACCCTAAAGCGAAATTTATAAAAGACCTGAGGACATATATTAAGAAAGGAAAAGATCTAGAAATACTGAATACCAAAGAGGCTAAATATTTACAAATAGAAGCAGCCAGGACGCCCATAATATATTATCTACCAAAGATACACAAAAATGAAGAGAAACCTCCAGGCCGTCCAATAATAAGTGGCATCAATTCGGTACATTCCCGTTTGGGAGAATATTTAGACAAATTTTTGCAACCCTTAGTACCTAAGGGTAAGTCCTACTTAAGGGATAGCAAACAACTATTGTCGGATATCCAAAATTTAGAAGTTATGGAAGAAGATTTTCTAGTAACCATTGATGTAAATTCTTTATATACGAATATAGCACAACAAGATGGCCTGGACAGTGTTGAATGGGCACTTTTTAAACAAACTGATCTAAAAAACGCACAAGTGCACTTTATATTAGAGGGCCTCAAGATGGCTATGGAATCAAATTATTTTTGGCATAAGGGAAGATATTATGCACAAACAAAAGGAGTAGCTATGGGGGCAAAATATGCCCCCAGCGTTGCAAATATATTCATGCAAAAATGGGTGGAGGAGCAAGTTTTTAGCATTGAAAGACCCAATCTTAGATATTACCAAAGATATATTGATGATATTATTTTAGTATGGAGAGGTGGCTTGGACTCATTACAGAGCTTTTTTGATGAGATCAGTAGCAACGCCTATGGAATCACCTTTACAGGAAATTGGGATAAACAAAAGATTGCTTTTTTAGATTTAGAATTATTTAAGCAAGATGGAAGACTGGCTAGCAAAACCTTTTTTAAGAAAACCG
Organism: Pelophylax lessonae; assembly: GCF_965119305.1. Classification (NCBI taxonomy): domain Eukaryota; kingdom Metazoa; phylum Chordata; class Amphibia; order Anura; family Ranidae; genus Pelophylax; species Pelophylax lessonae. The sequence goes on along the minus strand of NC_138768.1, from coordinate 579,380,259 downwards.
ATAAAAACGGATATATCCCCATTAGGAGCTGTCACCATCCACAATGGTTAGGAAATATTCCTAAGGGACAGTTGCTACGGATAAGGAGAAACTGCAGTAACACTCAAGATTTTGACATTCAAGCAGATATGCTCATTCAAAGATTCATAGAAAAAGGATACAAAAAGAAAAACTTGGAGCATTTAAAGAGAACAATAAGGAATTTGGACAGAAAAGACCTTATCAAAGAGAATTCAAGAAAAGAGAGTCAAAATAAACATGAGTTAAGTGGAAAAAATCTTTAGAAAACATTGGCCCATTCTCACAGCTGATAGAACACTAAGAAAGATTTTACCCAACAAACCTTCCTTTGTCTATAGAAGGGCACCAACGTTAAAGGACAAGGTGGTACACAACGTGGTTAACCCACCAAAAAACATTTCTCTACCCACCAGTATTAATGGTTTTTTTAGGTGCCGAAAATGCCTACCCTGTAGGAATAACACATCCCAAAAGAGGCGAACTAACAATTTCAGATCCTATACCACGGGTGTTGAATACAAAATAAAAGATACCATTACTTGTAACAGCACACACGTGACCTATGTCATTGAGTGCCCCTGCCATATGCAATATATTGGTAGGACCACCCGACCCCTGTATGTTAGAATCAGGGAACATATAAAAAACATTAAAAAGGGGTTTGATAAACATAATTTATCCAGGCACTTTAAAGAAAAACACTCTAAAGATCCATCAGGATTAGTGTTTTATGGCATAGACAAAATAAAAGGGGATTGGAGGGGAGGAAATAAGAAAAGAATGGTATCTAGAAATGAAACCAAGTGGATTTTTTTAATGAGATCCCTCCGCCCCGATGGTTTGAACGCAGATATAGATCTGAACTGTTTTATTACAGATGTATAGTTTTTTTTATCAGTTTTTTTATCCTTTTTATCCGTTTTATTCCTTCTTTCCAAGTTTTTTAGCAAATTTTTGAAAAAACTAAATTTTAAAAAAACTCCTTTAAAGCCACTTTCGGAAATAAGTTTATAAAGATATATATTATCCTGAATATTTATATAATAATTTTGAATTATCTTTTAAGAATATTTTTTGACCCTTCAATAAAACCTTGAACAGCTTCTTATATTATAAACATTTTGTTGACATCACGTTATATGGAAAAATTATCCTCCCAGCCACTTCTCTCTCCTTTTTTTCACATAGTTTCTTTATACATACTTCTCAAAAAAGTATGAAGTTAAAAAGAAGTACTTTTCCATGCATACCCTTGATAGAGAGATTTTAAACATATAGATTAAAACCCTTGAAACAAGATTCCATTATTAGCCTTCTCATCCTACATCCTTTCTCCCCTTTTTTGGGTTTTTTTTTTTTTTTTTTTTTTTTGTGGTTTTTTTTGTGTTTTTTGTGTTTTTCCAAGAAAACATATGAAGAAACAAAAAACAAAAAGATTGGCATCAATCGGATTCTACATTTCTAATCTCTGTGATATCCCGTGGATCATAAACCTTGACTGTGCATACGAATCTCTTCAATGGAATTTGGTCCACAGTCATATTGTAATAATTCTCTTCTTTTTATCTTAAAAAAAAAAAAAATATTCTTTATTTTATTTTTTTATTTTAATTTTTTTTGTATATTAAGATTAATAACTTATCACGTCTGTGAATAACCCACATAATACACGCCGTGATATCATCAGATTGTAAACCGTTTTTTGATCCCTATTTTTGAACCTTCTCATCCAACATCTGCCATATATATGATGCCATGGTTTGTTCCCTAAGTGTGTGGTATATATATACATTTTTTTAAAATAAAAGAAATACTCCGCTTCTTATAGTCAGACTAATGTTTTTAAAGAGGAATATGCACCGTTGCTTTTAGCAATTTTAAAATATTTTTTTATATAATTCTTAATTTTTTATATTTTTTATATTTTTTTATTTACATATCTTTTTAAAAAAAATAATTTTTTTCATCAATAAAGTTTTTTAAATTGTCGTTTAAATTGATCCGAACAGGCTGTCCCCGAAATGATGAACAGATAGCTAAACACTCCTATTAGGGTTAGCGAGGCGGGCATTGCATTGAGGCACAAGATGGCCTCGGTCCGGCTTCTGCTGACAGCACCAATATGGCGGCGGGGGAGGCCCTGTTGTTGCTAGGAGATGGGACGCTATTTAATGGCCGGGAAGTCAGCACGTTGACGCCGCTCCTGTAGACGTCATTTGACGAAACCGGTAGGGCGGAGTCTTCGACGTCAACACGTCATTTCCGGCACTCGGAGCCAGAGCCGTGGAACGCGGAAGCTTCCCGGCACACAACAACACTGATCGCGGACAGCCTGCATCTTCCACCGTGAGTCACTACATTTTTTCTGCCCTTGTTTTTGAGATACGGCACCAGGGGGTTTTCGTCTCTGTGTTTCTTTTTTGAGGCACCACGCGGCGCATTAGGAAACCAGAGGAGGAAATAACCCCTACACGGTATCCATCCAGCAGAAAAGCCTCACCAGGTTGTATACAGGGTGCGACACCTAGCGGTCACGCAGGTATCTGCAGCCCTAAAGTCCTTTTTACTCACAATCATTTTCAACTGAATGTTTCATTTTTGCACATTTCTGCTCACTGCAGCACAGAACCTTTGAGAGTTTTTTTATTGTGCACAACCACTTTATGATTTGTTCTTTAGATTGGACACACATCACACATGGTATGTTTAATGAAAAATAAAAAAACCACTGCCCTATTTCAGTTTTGTGTCTTTTGTTTTGCACTAGCACTTATGCACTTTATTATCGCACTTTTTAAAGGCACAGGGTATGTGTGTTTCTTCACTACAAATAGTCTCTGAAAACTATGAGTCACATGTGCACTTTATAAATTATATCTATTTATTTAATATCAAGCACTTTCAACATTTTTACGTTATTTATTCACCAAGTGTATTTTTTAACACAGTAGCGCCGTTCACAACCCCACTAGCACATATTTCACTCTTTAACCCTTTTGGGTTTGGTTGTTGGCAGCTTACACCGTACCTACTCTCACTGTATATTCCATAGCGCTGGTCACCTTAGTTTCAATTATGATTTATGTTGCACCCGAAGTGTTTTAATGTACCCGCCGCAAGTATAACATTAGAAACAGTGCCGTGATAATTTCATGCCCACCGAGCATGCGCACTTCTCAAATTCTTTCTTCTTCAATCACGTATCCGGGGCTCTGAGCATGCGCACTACTGCGCTGCTCAGCTGTTTCAGACCGGAAGTGACGAGGGTATGGTTTCTTCACGGGGTATGGTTTTTTAACGTTACACCGGTCCCGACCCCAGTCTAGAATCGTCCCTCCTCTAGCCGTCCGCCCTGCTCTGCTAATGACAGTGGCAGAGGCTGGGAAGAAAAGTGGCAGCCAAATGGCGTGATCGCGGCGGTCCAGATAAAGCAGTAGCTCGGGCCAGACGCAGACCGCGCGGGCAGCCATTTAGTGATGCCCGTCATATACCATAACTTATGATGTACTCAGTGCTACAGGAATATCGGTGACCTGAGTGCAAGATATGACAAGGATGCAGCCTGCAGTACCTGTATCAAAGAGGAGATACAAAACACAGATGCTTACTTGTTTTCCAAGTTTAATGTGAACTGGTTAGTTTCAATCTCCTGAAGTCACACTATAAATTATCAGTGCTCCCACTAGCTGCAGCCTAATAATAGCATTACTGGGAGGTTTATTTATTGACTTGCTACATCAGCAGTAGACCTGTGTGCTTCACTTTATAACCGGGAGATCTTAAAACATGGACAGATATGAGAAAACTTCGCTGGGGGTGATGTCACCGGACCTGATTTCAAACTGCGCATACGCCAAACACATCTTTATCCTAGAGGTGGTTCCTTCAGATCCATGGGGAGGGGATTGGAATAAGTGTATTTTACAACAGGAGACACTTTAGATAGAACGGCTGGAAGCCACGGTTCCTCCTGAAATGAATGAGATGAATACATATAAGCCCTTCCTATGAGCCCTTATTGAAAAGTCTCTTTTCATTCTTTTGACCTGCATGGATGTGTGTTCTGTACACATACACTATATTTCCAAAAGTATTGGGACGCCTGCCTTTAATGCACATGAACTTTAATGGCATCCCAGTCTTAGTCCATAGAGTTCAATATTGAATTGGCCAACCCTTTGCAGCTTTAAGAGCTTCAACTCTTCTGGGAAGGCTGTCCACAAGGTTTTGGAGTATGTCTAAGGGAATGTTTGACCATTCTCCCAGAAGCGCTTTTGTGAGGTCAGGCACTGACGTTGGACGAGAAGGCCTAGCTCGCAGTCTACTCTCTAATTCATCCGAAAAGTGTTCTATCGGGTGGAGATCAGGACTCTGTGCAGGCCAGTTAATTTCCTCCTCCCAAAACTTGCTCATCCATGTCTTTATGAACCTTGTTTGTTCACTGGTCATTTGGTGGAGGGGGGATTATGGTGTGGGGTTGTTTTTCAGGGGTGGGGTTTGACCCCTTAGTTCCAGTGAAGGGAACTTTTAACATTCAACACTTACATTGAGCAAGTTTGGGTCCTGCGATCCAAGGCTGTAAATATATTTTATGCACTTCTGTTAAAAAAAAAAAAAAAAAATATATATATATATATATATATACAGTGCCCTGCGAAAGTATTCGGCCCCCTTGAACTTTTGGACCTTTTGCCACATTTCAGGCTTCAAACATAAAGATATAAAACTGTAATTTTTTGTGAAGAATCAACAAGTGGGACACAATCATGAAGTGGAACGAAATTTATTGGATATTTCAAACTTTTTTAACAAATGAAAAACTGAAAAATTGGGCGTGCAAAATTATTCAGCCCCCTTAAGTTAATACTTTGTAGCGCCACCTTTTGCCGCGATTACAGCTGTAAGTCGCTTGGGGTATGTCTCTATCAGTTTTGCACATCGAGAGACTGAAATTTTGCCCATTCCTCCTTGCAAAACAGCTCGAGCTCAGTGAGGTTGGATGGAGAGCGTTTGTGAACAGCAGTTTTCAGTTCCACAGATTCTCGATTGGATTCAGGTCTGGACTTTGACTTGGCCATTCTATCACCCGGATATGTTTATTTGTGAACCATTTCGTTGTAGATTTTGCTTTATGTTTTGGATCATTGTCTTGTTGGAAGACAAATCTCCGTCCCAGTCTCAGGTCTTTAGGCAAACTTTAAACTACACTTTTTATGGATATCTTTAAGAAATGGCTTTCTTCTTGCCACTCTTCCATAAAGGCCAGATTTGTGCAGTATACAACTGATTGTTGTCCTATGGACAGTCTCCCACCTCAGCTGTAGATCTCTGCAGTTCATCCAGAGTGATCATGGGCCTCTTGGCTGCATCTCTGATCAGTCTTCTCCTTGTATGAGCTGAAAGTTTAGAGGGACGGCCAGGTCTTCGTAGATTTGCAGTGGTCTGATACTCCTTCCATTTCAATATTATCGCTTGCACAGTGCTCCTTGGGATGTTTAAAGCTTGGTAAATCTTTTTGTATCCAAACCCGGCTTTAAACTTCTCCACAAAAGTATCTCGGACCTTCCTGGTGTGTTCCTTGTTCTTCATGATGCTCTCTGCGCTTTAAATGGACCTCTGAGACTATCACAGTGCAGGTGCATTTATACGGAGACTTGATTACACACAGGTGGATTCTATTTATCATCATTAGTCATTTAGGTCAACATTGGATCATTCAGAGATCCTCACTGAACTTCTGGAGAGAGTTTGCTGCACTGAAAGTAAAGGGGCTGGATAAATTTTGCACGCCCAATTTTTCAGTTTTTTATTTGTTAACAAAGTTTGAAATATCCAATAAATTTCGTTCCACTTCATGATTGTGTCCCACTTGTTGTTGATTCTTCACAAAAAAATGACAGTTTTATATCCTTATGTTTGAAGCCTGAAATGTGGCAAAAGGTCGCAAAGTTCAAGGGGGGCGAATACTTTCGCAAGGCACTGTATATGTATATATATATATATATATATATATATATATATATATACTGTGTATATATATATATATATATATTAGAGATTGACAGTTTATCAGCAACACCGATATATCGGGGGCCGATATGCACTTTCCCCGATATATCGGAATCGGCCTTTTGATTTGCCGATATTGCCGATATTTTTGTGACGTCATTCCATATGTTGTGCGCATACATTATGCCTTCTAACACCGCCTCCCACGCCTGCATGGCGCCGTACGTGACGCCATTTCACCGCGCGTGCTGCACTTAAGACCGCCTCCCACGCCTCCCACGCCTCACACAGCCTCGTGTTACAGCCAGCTGCAGTCTGGTCGGATCACGCTGCCCGCCATCCATCCACCCACAGGCCCTGGCCTCAGCCATCCACCACAACAGGGTGCCAGCCCAGCGAGCAAGAAACCAGCCACCCAGATGTTTACCAAGCGCCACCTAGATGACACCAAGCCAGCCACCCGCCACTGTGACCAGCGTTCTAGCAAGCCAGATACTTGCCACAACAGGCAAGGCTGAGTGAGTGACAGGAAGCCAGCCACCCACACAACAGGATGACCCCAAGCCAGCCCCCCCCCCCCCACCACCACAGTGTTCCAGCAAGCCAGCCACCAACCACAATGTTCCTGCAAGCCAGTCAGCCACCACAGTGTTCCTGTAAGCCAGACACCCATAACAGGGTGACACCAATCCAGCCACCCACCACAGTGTTCCTGCAAGCCAGCCACCCATAACAGGGTGGCACCAAGCAAGCCAACCAGGCACCACAGACTGTTCCTGAAAGCCAGCCACCCATAATATGGTGAAACCAAGCCAGCAACCCACCACGCCACCACAGTGTTCCTGCGAACCAGCCACTCATAACAGGGTGACACCAATCCAGCCAGCCACCACAGTGTTCCTGCAAGCCAGCCAGCCACCCACCACAGTGTTCCTACAAGCCAGCCACCCACCACAGTGTTCCTACAAGCCAGCCACCCATAACAGGGTGACACCAAGCAAGCCAACCAGGCACCACAGACTGTTCCTGAAAGCCAGCCACCCATAACAGGGTGACACCAATCCAGCCAGCCACCACAGTGTTCCTGCAAGCCAGCCACCCATAACAGGGTGACACCAAGCCAGCCACCTACCACAGTGTTCCTGCAAGCCAGCCACCCATAACAGGGTGACACCAAGCAAGCCAACCACCCACCACAGTGTTCCTGCAAGCCAACCACCCATAACAGAGTGACACCAAGCAAGCCAACCACCCACCCACCCACCACAGTGTTCCTGCAAGCCAACCACCCATAACAGGGTGACACCAATCCAGCCAGCAACCACAGTGTTCCTGCAAGCCAGCCACCCATAACAGGGTGACACCAAGCAAGCCAACCAGGCACCACAGACTGTTCCTGAAAGCCAGACACCCATAACAGGGTGACATCAAGCCAGCCACCCACCAGTGTTCCTGCAAGCCAGCCACCCATAACAGGGTGACACCAAGCAAGCCAACCACTCACCACAGTGTTCCTGCAAGCCAGCCACCCATAACAGGGTGACACCAAGCAAGCCAACCACCCACCACAGTGTTCCTGCAAGCCAACCACCCATAACAGGGTGACACCAATCCAGCCAGCAACCACAGTGTTCCTGCAAGCCAGCCACCCATAACAGGGTGACACCAATCCAGCCAGCCATAACAGGGTGACACCAAGCAAGCCAGCCACCACAGTGTTCCTGCAAGCCAGCCACCCATAACAGGGTGACACCAAGCCAGCCACCCACCACAGTGTTCCTGCAAGCCAGCCACCCATAACAGGGTGATACCAAGCAAGCCAACCAGGCACCACAGACTGTTCCTGAAAGCCAGACACCCATAACAGGGTGACAGCAAGCCAGCCACCCACCAGTGTTCCTGCAAGCCAGCCACCCATAACAGGGTGACACCAAGCAAGCCAACCAGGCACCACAGACTGTTCCTGAAAGCCAGCCACCCATAACAGGGTGACACCAAGCTATCCAACCAGCCACCACATGCTGTTCCTGAAAACCAGCCACCAATAACAAGGTGACACCAGTCACCAAGCCAGCCAGCCATCCATAACAGGGTGACACCAAGCCAGCCAGTCACCACAGTGTTCCTGCAAACCAGCCACCCATAACAGGGTGACACCAAGCCAGCCAGCCAGTGCCACCACAGTGTTCCTGCAAGCCAGCCACCCAGAACAGGGTGACGCCAGCTAGCCACCACAGTGTTCCGGCAAGCAAGCCACCCACAACAGGGTGACACCAAGCCAGCCACACTGCCAGGCGTCAGCCACCAACCAACAACAGGGTGCCAGTGCCTGCATCAGCAGCAACTTCAGCTTCAGCAAGCCATTTCTTTAATCTTTTTTGTGTCTTTCAAGTTGAAATGGAGATGGATGAGGAGAGGAAGAGTAAAAGTGTGGTCTGGGACTATTTCTAGTTTCAACCATCTCCAGGAAAAGCAGCAGTGTGCAACACATGTACAAACAACATAAGCATGGGATCAGTAACTTCAAAAAACAAAAATACCTCAAATCTTTGGGCCCATCTAAGAGTTCATCATATTGAATTGTATCATGCAGCACAGAAAAAACAAAATGAATATCAATGTGATTTTGATTCAATACCTCGTCCACTATCCCAGGCAACAATAACAGATATGTTTGTGAAAAAAAAAAAACAGATGTCACTGTCTAGATTCAGATGGAAGATCCCAACTGCTGGACAGAGTAATCACAGAGATGATTATCACTAATAGCCAATGGTGTCTGACTCAGGATTTAGGCGGTTGATGTACATTCTTGAGCCAAGCTACACACTGAAGAGTGAGAAGTATTATCGAACCGAAATGCTGGAAAATAGTCACCAAAAGGTAGTTGACAAAGTAAAGGCTATGCTGAAACCAAAGAATGCTGGCAACTCACGCTCATTCATGACGGACTGCTGGTCACAAACAGAGTCTGAGTCACTACTCATTCTTACATGCCACTTCATTGACAGCGAATGGACAAAAAGGCAATTGGTGTTGAATACAAAAGTTATGCAAGGATCCCACACAGCTGAGTACAGTAGAGAAATGTTTCTAGGCATGCTTTAAGAATGGGGAATCAACAAAGACTGAATGATGCTTGCGCAACTTCGAGACAGTGGAGCAAACATGCCTAAAGGAATGAGGCTTGCTGATACGTCAGACCTCTGTGTCATCATGGCGCACAACACCCTCCAAATTTCAAATGATGGTCTGTCAAGCGAAAGAGCTTTGATTGATATATGTTTTGAGAAGCATGAAGAGATTAAAAATGTTGTGCTTGCAAGTCTTTTGAATTCTCGATACACGAACCATGTTTTCTCTTCTGATGATGTATTGGCTAAGGCCAAACAATGGCTGACAGAAGATATGGAGGTGCAGGAGGTGTCCACTTCACTCCACTCCACTTCAATCCACTCCACTCCAATCCACTGTCTAGCTGTTGCCTACCTTTTTTACACTGACTGCTGTAGTTGCAGTGAGTGCCCTACTGCTAAGAGTCCAATCCAATGTGTAGCTGTTGCCTAGCTTTTTTCTAGCAGTTTTGCACTGACTGCTGTAGTTGCAGTGAGTGCCCTACTGCAGAGGTAGTCCACTGACTCAAATCCAGTGTCTAGCTGTTGCCTAGAGTTTTTCTAACAGTTTTGCACAGGTTTCTGTAGTTGCAGTGAGTGCACTACTGCAGAGGTAGTCTGCTGAGTGACTCCAATCCACTGTCTAGCTGTTGCCTAGCTTTTTTTCTAGCAGTTTTGCACTGACTGCTGTAGTTGCAGTGAGTGCCCTACTGCTAAGAGTCCAAATCCAATGTCTAGCTGTTGCCTAGCTTTTTTTCTAGCAGTTTTGCACTGACTGCTATCGTTTCAGTGAGTGCCCTACTGCAGAGGTAGTCCACTGACTCCAGTCCAGTTTGTCTAGCTGTTGGCTTGATTTTTTTTCTAGCAGTATTGCACTGACTGCAGTAGTTGCAGTGAGAGCCATACTGCAGACAGAGGTAGTCCTCCACTGACTCCAGTCCAATCCACTGTGACATGTGTAGCTGTTGCCTTGCTCTTTTTCTGGCAGTTTTTCACTGACTGCACTGCATTAGTTGCAGTCAGTGCCTTACTGCAGAGGTAGTCCTCCACTGACTCCAGTCCAATCCACTGTGACGTGTAGCTGTTGCCTTGCTCATTTTCTAACAGTTTTGCACTGACTTCACTGCATTAGTTGCAGTCAGTGCCTTACTGCAGAGGTAGTCCTCCTTCACTGATTCCAGTCCATCCAAGGCATGCCTCCAAAGACGCCCAAAAAATGCCCGATAAATGCCAGCAAAAAAAGTGTGAATGGACTCTTAGCCATTGTTATATAAAGCATCTTGAGAAAAAAATGCAACTTTAAAGAGGTTGTAAACTCATTTAAAAAAATTTTTTTTTTTTTACAACCTGCAAGAGAAAAACATAATGAGCTAGTATGCTTCGCATACTAGCTCATTATGAAATACTTACCTTAGAACGAGCCCCCGCCGTGCCGCTCTCTTACCTGTATGACGGGCGACATGACATGTCGCCCGTCTTCCGGGATCGCGGCATCCGGTCATCTGATTGGCCGGAGCCGCGGTGACGTCACTCCTGCGCACGCGCACGGGAGCCGACGGTCACGGCACGGGGCTCTGAAGGAACGGCACGATCAGCCGTTCCTTCAGAGCGCATGCGCCAGTGACGTCACTGGCTGCATTAAAGGTAAATATCTCCTAAACGGTGTAAGTTTAGGAGATATTTACAGTACCTATAGGTAAGCCTTATCATAGGCTTACCTATAGGTACAACTTCCTGAGGAGGGTTTACTTCCTCTTTAAAATACAAAAAAAAAAAAACAAACAAAAACCCAAAAAAAACTGTAAACTCTATTGGCTGGAATGTCATTGCACATATTACCTGAATATATTAACAACATTAACTATTAAGAAAATTATAGGAAAAGCCTTTTTCTTATTTTTTTTCTCTTTCAGCAGCTTAGTAGATACCCCTTACTTATGTTTATGTGGTAGTGCAATACATATTTAAACTTGAATGAGCTATTACAGGCTCTGGGTGGAATTGACTTCAGTAGGGTTAGAACTTGGCACTCAAAATGTTCTGTGAACCTGCCTTCAACCGAGCCCAGGTAGGTTCGGCTCATCTGTGGTCATAAACAGAATTCCTTGTTCAAGAGTGTCATTTCTATGCTTACTTATTTGCAAGCATTCTACATTAATACTCATGTATTTTTTAACAGTTTATCTAGTTTTTAAATGTCATTCGGATAGTTCAAAATTTATATGAAAAATGATAGCCTTATACAATTATTGTACTGTCATTTTTGTAGTTCAGAAAAATAACTTAAGGTCCCTTTCACGCTTGTGCGACTTGGGACTGCAAAGTCACATGACAAGTCATAACCCATGATTTCTAATGAGTACCGTTCATATCTGTGTGACTTAAAGTCACAGTGACTTCAAAGTAGTCCCTGCACTACTTTGAGCTGACTTTGATGCGACTTGAGGTCCATAGACCTCAAGATTACACATGCATTGCTTCATATCCAGTCAAATTTGTGCCAAAATCGTGCAACTTTCAGGTCGCCCAGGTTTGAAAGGGGCCTAAAGGCGCAATGGAGTATGATCCCATTGGTTCATTTACATAGCAAATAGCCCTGGAAGAAGTATTTGGAAAACTGCCAGTATTTAACTGAGAACTCACTTGATATTGAAATGCAAACCTGTAACTTGCTTTACCTGAAGATGTGTCTTGTGGTTAGGTTGTTACATTATCCACAATGTCAGTTTTTTCTTAGGGTAATGCATTAAACCTTGGAAGAAACCGTGTTAATGCATTAAGTGTTGCTATCTTTGCAAATGTTATGTGTTCTGAAGGAACCAACCTCAACTGAGGTACCAAACCTTTAAAAAAAGGGTGTAAGGTCATCCTCTGTTGCACAATTTTGGTTTGTGTACTTGCAAATCTGTTTATTACATTTTTTTTTTAATTGTTTTTTATTTTTTTTATTGAAGAAATAAAGGAAAACAAAGTGTAACTTACAAACAAGGGGTGGATGGTCCAAAAAAACAAAACATAACAGAATATCGCATATCAAACCAAGTATGATCAGTGAAACATCAAAAGATCAACCAGATTGTAAATCTGAAAGTAAACAGATTGCATCAATACAGCGGTAACAAGGGATTATAAGGTACAATCATGTCAAGTCAGAAACGTGGAGATCCCAATTTGCCCAAATAGCATTGAAACGGGTAATGTCATCATGGACAAAAGCAGTCAGGAACTCCATCCTCCGTATCTCCATCACCAAGCGCTGGAAGAGGGCCTTGTCAGGAGGTCCCGGCTGAAGCCAGCACAACGGGATAGCCCTCCTGGCTGCCAATAGGAGATCAAGCGCCTGGTGTGTTTGGAGACCCCAGGGAACGGAAGACCCAATAGGTAATGGACAAGGTCAAGTGAAAAAGACAAGCCAGTCACCGACTGAATCATTGACCCCACCATTTCCCAAACGGGTTGTAGGAGATTACATTGCCAAAAAATATGATATAGTGTACCCAGATCGTTGCCACATCGCCAACAAGTGGCTGGACAAGATGGATCAATTTTATGTAATCTTGCTGGAGTCCTATAGCAGAACAGCAAAATTTTCAATGTCGTCTCTCTCTGCACCACACATTTGGATGACCTGAAAGCAGAGGACCAGATCCTGTCCCACATCTGCAAGGAGATGGGCCTCTGCAGTAAATCAGACCACTTACGCATGGAGAGGGGGTAATCCTCAGCCAGCGGAAGGGCATCATGTAAGATATTATAAATGGTGGAAACCAAGTGTCGCTGAAGAGGCCCCTGTGCCGACAATTGTTCAAAGGCAGTGGGCCTCTCCAGGGACAGTGATTTAGTCATGGAGTGAAAAAGGTGACGTATTTGCAAATAAAAATAAAAGGTATGTTTTGGAATTTTAAATTTCTCCCTCAAGGTCTCAAATGAATAGAGGGTACGTTAGACAGGATGGACCAGGTTACGGAGCTGAAAAGGGGGGCCCCCGACCAGGTCCACACACGACCCACCTGTAGACAATACGGGATGGAGGGATTAAACAAAATATTAGTGAGCGGTGGGCATGGCGAGGAGAGAGAGTACCTACGATAACATCTAATCCATACGTCCATAGTGGAGAGCATAGGTGCAAGACACATACCCCGCAAGACTCGGTCAGTGTGCAGGATGGGGAACCATAGTTGATCAGGGATGGACCTGAAAGATCACACCCCTCTCAATTTCCAACCACCGTTTGGGGGCCGCCAAGGAAGACTAGGAGGCCGCCACATGGAGGTGGGAAGCATAGTAAGCATAGTAATATTTAAAGTAATATTTAATGATATCAGGGGCCCCAAGACCACCCCTGCGCCTTGGGAAAAAACTACCGAACTTGCCATTCTATGAGCCTTATTGTTCCAAATAAAATTCAGGAAACTACGTTGCAAAGACTTAAGTTGTACTTAAGTTGTACCATAGGGACCAGGACGGGTAAAGTGTCAAAGAAATAGAGCAATCTAGGCAGGATGGACATTTTTAAAACATTAATTTGACCTAATAGCGAAAGGGGGTACCCCATCCACTGACGTAGGGAACCCAAAATCTCTTGAAACAGGGGAACAAAGTTATTCTGATAGAGGGTAGCATGGGAGGGTGTAAGCTTGATCCCCAGGTAGGAGAGGGAGGACGGGCACCACCTATAGGGGTAGGACTGTTGAAGTTGGAAAAAAAAAATCCAGGCGCATATGGAGTGGCATAGCCTCCGTTTTCGAGGTGTTAACTTTATAACCCAAAATGGCGCTAAAAGAGGACAATACAGCATGGAGGGATGGCAGGGTCAGCAATGGATTGGTCAAGGTCAACAGGATGTCATCCGCGAACAGTGAAAAGGTATACTCTTTCTGTCGCATTAGAACCCCACTAATGTCCGGGTGTGAATGAATGGTCTCGGCCAGGTGCTCCAGGCAGAGTATAAGGAGCAGGGGGGACAAGGGACACCCCTGAAGAGTGCCATTGTGCATGAGGAACGAAGGTGACATAAAAGCAGACGACATCCGAACCTGGGCCATAGCTGGAGAGTACAAGACCTCCAGTGCTTTATAGAATGGGCCTCCGAAGCCAAATCACTTCAGCGTGGCGAAAAGGGAAAAGGTACGGCCAGCTCAAGCGATCGAATGCCTGGGCATCTAAACTCAGCACCAACTGTTTATTACATTTTTCAAGTATGATTGTAAATCTATGTGTACCACCATCCTCAATATGATATTACAGAGAAGCTTACATTTTCTTTCATGACTGTGGAGTTGATTTAATAAAGCAAAACCGCTGTGCACTACAAGTGCATTGCAAATGCACTTGGAAGTGCACTGCAAGTGCACTTGTAAGTGCAGTTGCTCTAGATCTGAGAGGAAGATCTGAAGTGAGGGGAAGCTCTGCTGATTTCTATTATTCAATCATGTTAAAGCAAAAATGCTGTTTTTTTATTTTCCTAGCATGTTCCCCTCAGATCCACAGCGACTGCACTTCCAAGTGTACTTGCATGTACTTTCAATTGCCCCTGCAATGCACTTGTAGTGCACAGTGGATTTGCCTTTGGTAAATAAACCCCATTATTAGGACTTATTGGTTTTAAAATATTACTTGATGTACTAGTAAAAATATACCAGCTTAGGCCCCTTTCACAGGGGGCTGATCCGTTTGGCGGACTCCACTTGCTCAGCAGGGATTGCTCCGCTGATCCCCGCCGAGCAGGCGAATGGCAGGTCTGTCTCCACTCACTGTGCAGAGACGGACTTGTCAGAGTTCCACTCTCCTCTATGGGAAAATCGGATGAAAACCGATAGCATGTGTCCGCTGACATCCGCCGCTCCATAGGGGTGAATGGATAGTCCGATCAGGTCCGCCTGTAAAAACAACAGCAGACCTGATTGGACAGCCCGTGTGAAAGGGGCATTAGGCAGAAGGAGCAACAAAATTAAGCAGGAGGAGGAACAATACATGGAAAAATACATACAAACAATATCATGGCATAAGAAGAGCATCCATGACATCAGTAGTGAGATCTCAAGTCCCCAAATAAAAGATGTCTAACTTTCTATTGATTTAAGACACAATCAGATCCTCGTCTGTTGTCTGATATCAAACAGAAATTTCTCTGAAAACTTTCAGTTGTATAGATTACTCTACGTCTACAGGATCCAAAAGCTGCTGTTTGAGGAACTCTACCTGCCAATTGTCTTCAATTGGAATGTAAAAAAGTCAACAAGGCTGGAAAATAAATTATCCTAATTGTACAGTACAGGACAAAGGCAAAGTATTCAGAGACCTTGAGTTTTAAACTTGTACCTTCAGGTGATTGGGCACCTGCTCTGTAAACCTTCCCCACTTCATGAGTCCTCAACTTTTTGCTAGTGTCAGGTGTGTAAGGTGATGGACCTTTTCTCCCATGCAGAGAAGTCACTCTTAGCATAACTAGTTTATTATTTTATTTTTGGATTCTTCAATCAACTCTTCAGTCATCCCCATCATTGTCTTCTTTTTTTTTTCCCAAAACATTGTCTTCTAATACCACAATAGAAGCAGTGCATCCTGATTCGCGCTATCTCAGTAAAACTTTAGCAGTTGTACCCAGATCCCATACTGTGAGGATGGCCTGTAATGTTGCTTCGGCACTTGATCCTGCATGGGCACTCACCTTGGCACTGTAGTCAACCGCAGGGTGCTCTACAGGTCAAAGGTTCTTCCATGACAGATGAAGCCTGCACTTTATATAGGGTCCAGCGTCGTGGACAATTAAGGCAGGGTCAATCTGTATTTCTGAATGTTACTGTAAAAAACTGGGGCTATGTTTGAAATGTATTCACTTTTCAGTGTAAGCTTTTAAAACTTGGCACTAAAATGTAACTACTCAGAGCTTAGTCTTAGTTACATTATACCACAGGTCCACACTTTACCGCCTCTTTCATCTATAGCCTATATAAGGCACTCAGGCACTTCTTTCTGCCCTTTTGCTATAAAAACTTCACTACAGGATGGTCTACCCCTAAGTTGCTGGATGCTCCTTCTGGACAATGTATTTTGCACCCTACTCCATGAGTACCCTCACCTGTAGCTAAAGTGGAGACCAGGACCGGTGCAAATATTTTTTTACAATTTTTTAATTATTATTTATTTATTCACAATGCTGTTGTGGGGGCTTTATTGAAATATCAGGGGTCTAAATAGACCCCTTATGTCCAACTTTTGAGACAGAGAAAGGGACTGTGCACAGAGATTCTGCCATCCCTTTACCGACAGCTTAAGCTACACTGGACAGTGAATGTACAGAAAGCTCTGTACAGAGCTTTCTGTACATTCAGTTGGAATGTATTATTTGTTTGTGGCTTTAGTTCTGGATGTATTTATTGTATGTAGGTTTTAAAGTGTAACTCCACTTTCGTGGGGAAAAAAATAGCAAATAAACAATATAGCGTATACAATTGTGACACAAATCATATTGTAATTGAATGTTATTAAAATTACCTTTCCTTTTCAATCTGCAGCAGTTGTAATGTTCTGAAAATGCAATGCAATATGGCTACCTGGAGCGGTTCTGTACACAGAATGTGTACTGACCACACCCCAAAAACATAATTTCCTGTTTGTGTGATTGGCTCACCAATTTTCCCAGAAGTCTGCATAAGATACAAGTCAGATTTCTGGCATCCCCTGCAACAAAAATGTCATTTTTGGTGAGATACTCCCAATAGGAACATGTCTAAAGGGCTACAGGCCCATCAGCTTCCCTCATTAGTGCCCTGCAGCTGCCACAGCTGACTGATAATTATGAAACCCCTCCCATTAGACCCACTCAGCACAGAGGCACTAAGGAACAAACAATGACTTCTTCAGGATAACAAAAGGTAGGAATCCGCGACAAAGTTTGTTAAAATCCCTATAATGTGGGGGGCCTGGCAGCGGATGTAGTTGGACGTGTCCCGAGTCCTCTCCGCCCAGAATCCATGCAAGCATCCTGGAGACAATCTTTTACTTACCTGTCGGTTTCACGAACGACACCGGCAGCTGCCTGAACGTCCCGACTGTCCCCTGATACTCTCGGTGCCACCGCAGGTATGTCTAAGAGGCCTAAAGACACCCAGAGTGCCATGGAGGAGCATGGCCAAGATGGCCCCTTACCTCAGTGCTCTAGAGACAAGTATAGGGAGGCCGCACAAAAATTCTTCTCCCAGGCACCATCCAAAGAGTCCCCCAATTCATAAATCAACCCCGGAGGATTTTTAGGGGGTCCAATCTAAAGCAGATGACGCAGTCCCCTTAGAGGATGCCAACAGATCCTCTCCATGCTGGGCCACAGCAAGTGCCCTTGCTGATTTATTCAATATGCCATCCATTGCCACTGATGCTTCAGAGGACTCAGAGCCCACGCTAAGGGACATATTTTCAGCAGTTACTTCCTGCAATTCTTCCATTATGGTCCTTACTAGATGAGATGAGATAAAGGGGGCAAGGCTGAAATTACATTTGTATGGCATGATCTGCAAAAACTGCGGGAACGCACTTCAACGGTGGAAGGGAGAATAAGCCTAATTGAGGATGACATGGCACCCATGCAAAGAGATGTTAAATATCACAGTCATCTTATGGCACAAAATGCAGCGCTATTAGATGATCTTGAAAACAGGATGCGTCGCAACAATGTGCGAGCCATAGGCATCCCTGAGTGAGTGGAGGGCAAAAACCCTGTGCACTTAATTGAACACGGGCTGTTATTTATTTTTGGAAAAGATGTGTTCTCCCCCCATGTTTGCAGTGGAGCGGGCACGCCCGTTTCTGTTCAAATTGTTGAACTATAAAGATAGAGATGTCATTCTCTCCAAGGCTCGCACATTGATTAACACCTTGTCTATAAACAATGCCAAAATATCCTTGTTCCCAGATTTTCCGCAGAATTGCAAAAGCAACGCGCAAAATTCATAGATGTAAAGAAGCGTTTACAGGACCTGAATCTGCAATACACCATGTTGTATTATTATTTGTTATTATTATACAGGATTTATATAGCGCCAACAGTTTGCGCAGCACTTTACAATGTGAGGGAAGACAATACAGTTACAATACAATTCAATACAGGAGGAATTAGAGGGCCCTGCTCATTAGAGCTTACAATCTAGAAGGAAGGGTCAAGTGAAACAAAAGGCAATAACTGTGGGGGATGGGCTGATGGAGAAAATGGAAGTATAGTTGTTAGGTGTGGGTAGTATAGACTTCTCTGAAGAGGAGGGTTTTCAGGGAGTGTCTAAAAGCTAATAGAGTAGGAGATAATCAGACAGATAGGGGTAAGGAGTTCCATAGGATTGGAGAGGCTCTGGAAAAGTCCTGGAGGCGAGCATGGGAGGAGGTGACGAGGGAGCTAGAGAGCAGGAGGTTTTGAGAGGAACGAAGAGAGCAATTAGGTTGGTATTTTGAGACTAGGCTAGTGATGTAGCTGGGGGCTAAACTGTGGATGGTTTTGTAAGATGTTGTTAGTATTTTGAATTTAATTAGTTGGGTGAGCGGAAGCCAGTGGAGGACTTGACAGAGAGGAGTAGGGGACACTGAGCGATTGGTAAGGTGGATGAGTCTGGCAGCAGCGTTCATGTTGGATTGAAGGGGGGATAGCCTGTGTAGAGGTAAGTCACTGAGAAGGGAATTGCAGTAGTCCAGGCGCGAGATGACCAGGGAGTGAACTAGGAGCTTTGTTGTATCATTGGTTAGAAAGGGGTGTATTTTGGAGATGGCGGGGAGGTTGAGGCGGCAAGATTTGGACAGTGATTGGATGTGGGGCTTGAAGGAGAGTTCAGAGTCCAAGACAACACCTAGGACCTTAGCATGTGGGGAAGGGCTGATAGTTGTGCCATCGATATTGACAGAGAGATGGGGGGAAGGGGCACGTGGTGGAGGAAAACTATAGGTTCCGTTATGAATAGATTGAGTTTGAGGAAGTGGTGTGACATCCAGGCTGATATATCTAATAGTAAATTAGTGATACGTGAGTAGACTGAGGGAGAGATCTGAGGAGTGGATAAATAGGTTTGGGTATCGTCAGCGTAGAGATGGTATTGGAAGCCATAGGAGGCTATCAGCTGACCCAGAGAGGAGGTGTAGATTGAAAATAGGAGGGGTCCAAGAACAGAGCCTTGGGGGACCCAAACAGAGAAAGGAAGAGGAGAGGAGGAAGTAGAATTGAAAGTAACGCTAAAGGTGCGGTTGGATAAGTAGGAAGAGAACCAGTGAAGAGTGCGGTCACGGAGACCAAAGGTGTGAAGTTTTTTGAGGAGAAGGGGGTGGTCGACTGTATCAAAGGCAGCAGAAAGGTCCAGGAGTAGGAGTACAGAATAGTGTCCATTGGCTTTGGCAGTTAGTAGATCGTTTGTTCGTTTTAGGAGAGCAGTTTCAGCGGAGTGTTGAGGCCGAAATCCAGACTGAAGGGGATTAAGAAGGCTATTCTCGGCAAGGTGGTCACACAGTCGGTTGTAGACCAGACGTTCAAGGAGTTTAAATAAAAAGTGGAGCAAGGAAATAGGGCGTAGGTTGTTAGGATTGGTTGTGTCCAGTGAGGGCTTTTTAAGTATGGGGCTGACTAGTGCATGTTTTAGAGAGTTGGGGAAGATGCCAGAAGAGAGGGAGAGATTGAAGATGTGAGTTAGAGAGTGTAGAATAGGGCCAGAGGGTGAAGGTAGCATTTGCGAGGGAACAGGATAAAGAGGGCAGGTGGTTAAGTGGACAATAGCAAGTAGTTTAGCAACCTCCTTTATAGTGGTGGGGTTGAATGAGGGAAGTAGTGATTGCACCTGTGGGCATGAAGCGTAAAGCATGGGAAGTTTCTGAACAGCAGTGATCTCCTCACTAATTCTATTAATCTTCTCTTTGAAGTGGTTGGCAATCTTCTAGGCAGAGAATGAGTCAGTGGGTGGAGGCAGTGGAGGACGAAGTAGAGAATTAGAGGTAGCGAAGAGTTGCCGGGGGCGAGATGACAAATTGTTAATGAGAGTGATAAAAAAGGGCTGCTTGGCAGTGTGGAGACTGGAATTGTATTTTGGAAGGGCAGATTTATATTGGTTGAAATCTTTCTGAGACCTAGTCTTATGCCATAGGTACTCAAGAGCACGTCTATGTACCCAGCACGACTACGGGTGGGTGCCCAAGGTCCACTTTTTTGACTGCCCTACGGC
Organism: Pelophylax lessonae; assembly: GCF_965119305.1. Lineage (NCBI taxonomy): Eukaryota > Metazoa > Chordata > Amphibia > Anura > Ranidae > Pelophylax > Pelophylax lessonae. Next base: position 579,359,927 of record NC_138768.1, on the reverse strand, counting down.
AACCATGCAGTGGCTTGACAGAGAAGAGCGTTTGCTCCGCGCTTTGATGCAACAACGTCTGACAGCCCCCTGATTCCCCCCCCCCCCATGGGGGGTACAATAACTTGCCTTGTACTTTTTTTTATATCTTCTGTCATCATCCCTCAACACTTCTGATTGGACAGGCGGAGACAAAGGGATTGTGTCTTTATCAACTAAGAGCTTTTTGACTGACCATACCAATGTGGAGAAGCTCTGTGTTCTACCCTAGAGTTTCCACTGTTTGTCCCTGGATGGAAATTCCACCTGGATTACAATTATACCACATAGATTGGTTTGCGGCTCGGTTAGCCGCACTGCACTGTTTTCTATTTTTTACTTTGGTTTTGCTTTTCTGATGCTACACCTGTTGTATTCAGTACATATGTTGGTCAAGTTCACCTGGACTCCATCTTTGGTTCTTCCTTGTCGTTATACCCACGTGAGACGAGCTCTGAGCTACATGCACCTGACCATTTGTGCTGTTCGCTTTGGTCAAACGGACACCTTAGGCCCTCCTCTTCCACTGCTCAAGTTAGACATATACTCTTAACACCCTTATGGCGGCTGACATAAGAATTTTGTCCTGGAATATGAGAGGCATTCATAATCCGGTGAAAAGGACTGCTGTATTTAGAACCATCAAAGGGCTTAATGCTTCCATAGTGTGTCTTCAGGGGACTCACCTGCCCCCTACTCCTACCCCCCCCCCCCCCCATATCTTGTTTAGTGAACAATTTAATTTCATTCTACTTACTCATCCTACTCTAGGGGAGTAAGTATACTAATACGTCGTGGGGTTGGTTTTACATGCTCTCAGAGTATCATTGACAAAGAGGGCTGTTTTGTGTTTCATTTGTGTAATATATGTGGACTAACTTGCTTACTTGCGGGTATCTATGTTCCTCCACCGTTCTCTGCTGAGGCTCTTATGACCCTAGCTAATTTGATGGCCCACTTTCCAGATTTACCATTATTGGCAGTGGGGGACTTCAACAATTATTTGGACTCCCACTGGGATAAATTGTCATCCTCACATCAGACTTCTTTGGTTAAGGGAGGTCCTAATCCTTTTGCTCGTCTTATTAGTGAGCTTGGCTTGAAAGAGGAGGCTTAGGCATCCGGAAACTAAAATGTCTTCATTTTATTCAGCTACTCATGGTGGTTTGTCTAGAATAGACCTGAGACTAGGGAACGTAGCACTCCTGCCAATGATACATTCTTCTAATTATGAAAATAGACGCATTTCAGACCACTCTCCACTGTGGGTGGAATTATCAGTCCTTGGTGTATCAAAGAGGATGTTGTGGAAGCTGAACCCCTTCTGGCTCTCCCTGCTTCCTGCTCCAGACCCTATTCCTGACTTACTGGCTGGTTATTTCTTAAATAATCTAGATACTGCTGAACTGAGGGTGGTATGGGATACAGCTAAGGCTTATATGAGAGGGCAGTTTATCAAACTTATATCCAATATTAAGTCAGAAACCAAAATGTGGGCAAATACAGTTCATAGGGAAGCTCAACGAATGGAGAGTCTTTATGTTGCTAAGCTCAATGACAACACAAAGAGAGCCTGGCTGGAAGCCCAGGCCATGTCCAGACAGGTGGCGGAAAATAAATCTTTCTTTCTCGAACAGAAACACTTTGAGGAGGGGGAGAACATTGGCCATATGCTAACGGTGTTTGTCAAAACTCAACAGTCCTCTTTGTTTATAGCACAAATTGTTGATCGTCAGGGGTAAGGCACACACAGACCATGAATATTGTTAATGTTTTTCATGAATTTTATGCAGATCTTTACTCCTCCAAAGTACAGCCCTCTGATTTTAGCAAATTTCTTGATGACTGCGTAATACCTTGTTTGCCCTTAGCTGACGCTCAACAATTAAATGCCCCGTTGACGGTAGAAGAACTTACAATGGCTCTATCCCAATCACATAATAACAAATCCCCTGGAGCAGATGGTCTCACTACTGAGGTATACAAGAGGTACTCTAATACATTGATGCCTATTTTGTTAGAAGTTTATAATGATGCCTTTCAGTCAGGGGTGTTGCCGGCATCCATGAGTGAGGCGATAATCATTGTCCTTTTGAAACCTGGAAAGGAAGCTGTGCTCCCAGACTCATACAGACCAATATCCCTCCTCACTACTGATGTGAAACTTCTAGCCAGAGTCCTGGCAACCAGATTGGCTAGGGTAGTACAACAATTAGTGCATAGGGACCAATCTGGCTTTATCCCAACTAGATCTACCATGCAGAATCTCAGGAGACTTTTCTTAACCTGCAGCTCCCAGTGGTTAACCCTGGCAACAGGGCTATTCTGTCCTTAGATGTGGCCATGGTCTTTGATAGCCTTAAGTGGCCGTACCTGTGGGCAGTGTTGGAACGTATGGGTCTGGGGGTTAATTTAATTTGATGGATTAAAGTGCACTACTCTAAACCTACAGCTAGAATTAGGGTGAACGGAGACTTATCGGGGCACGCGGCAGGGGGGCCCATTGTCGCTCCTGTTGTTTGCCCTTGCATTGGAACCACTGGCTGCAAAATTGTGGTCTTCAGGGGTTAGTATGGGATTTAGAAGGAAAATAGGTACAGATATTGTTTCGTTGTATGCTGATGATGCTCTCTTATATCTAAGGGACACACAGAATACTCTGGAGGCGGTTATGTCCCTAATCGGGAAGTTTGGTACCTTATCTGGATTTTCTATTAACTGGAACAAATCTGTTCTTATGCCGTTGGACATCCTTACCAACCCTTTACCCCTATGCGCTCAATCTATCCAAGTAGTCACGTCCTTTAAATATCTGGGCATACAAATAACCTCAGATCCATCTCAATATCTGGAGTTAAACCTAACTCCGCTCCTTCGCAAATTTCATGACAAATGTACCGCATGGTCCAAGCTGCCCTTATCAGTGGTCAGCAGAATTAACCTTGGGCACCTCAACTCCTTTACATATTTCACAACTCACCGGTGTGGATACAGTGGAGATGTTTTTTTTCTTCTTTTCTTTTAACCTGTATAGTTTCTTGGTCTGTCCTCAAAGTTCTGAGGCAATGGTTCAGCATTAATATATAGATATGTTACGTTATGACTACATGTATCTGGATAATATGAAAGGCATCTGACATGTGTGATTGGTTGATTCATGTGCAGGGTTAATACTGTATGACTTCTGCTACTATTCCAATATGTCTACTGTGATCATGCACTGTGATCAATGCTTGTCATTTTTGTAAGCTAATGTCATGCCTATACAGTTATAACTTTTTTCCTTTCTGTCATGTAATGAAACTTTGTTCAATAAAGAATTATTTTTCTGATTAAAAAAAAAAAATCCTTGTAATGTACATTGATCGCCCAGAGGGGAATGTTTGTTTCTCAACAAAAGTGGAGTTACGCTTTAAGATAAAAAAAAACCTTCTGACTTTACAACTCCTTTAATAACCACTTAAGCCCCGGAAGATTTTACCCCCTTCCTGACCAGGGCCTATTTTGCGATTCGGCACTGCGTGACTTTAACGGACAATTGCGGTCGTGCGACGCTGTACCCAAATGAAATTTACGTCCTTTTTTCCCACAAACAGAGCTTTCTTTTGGTGGTATTTGATCACCTGTGCAATTTTTTGATCATGCGCTATAAACAAAAAAAGAGCGACAATTTTGCAAAAATAACAATATTTTTAACATTTATGAAATTCCCCCCCCAAAAAATGTAAAAATCATATGTTTGGTAAAAAAAAATCACAAAAAGCGTATTTTGATTGATTTGCGCAAAAGTTATTACTAACTAAGGGAAAGATTTTTGTCATTTTTATTTTTATTTTTTTTTAACGAGTAATGGCGGCGATCTGCGATTTTTTTTGTGGGACTGCGACATTGCGGCGGACAGAACGGACCCTTGACTGACATTTTTGACACTTTTGGGGGTACCAGTGACATTACTACAGTAATCAGTGCTATACATATGCACTGTTACTGTAAAAATGACACTGGCAGGGAAGCGGTTAACTTTATTTGAGAAGGAGGGGTTAAGTGTGTGCCTAGGGGCGTGCTTCTAACTGTGATTGGATGTGGCTAGTGATGTAACAGCAGAGATCAACTGTCCTACATAGCAGGACTGTATGATCTCTGCTGTTACACAGGGGAGAATGACAGGTGGCTGTGTTTACATTAGCCACCTGCCTTTCTCCCGGTGTAACCGACGATCGCGAGTGAGCGACGGACATCGAGTCCGCCGCTCACTCGAGTGGGGGGTCCATGAGCGAGCGGGAGCGCACCTCCGGCGGCGCGCGCTCTCTCCCTGGAGCCTCACAGGCTAGCGACGTAGACCTACGTCGCTTTGCCTGTGAGGGGCTGACTGCCGACGTAAATAGTCGTTAGGCAGTCGGCAAGTGGTTAATAGACAGACCCCTGCTGGATGCTGTGTTACATCAATCTCTTTCTCTATATATATTGTGAATATATATATATATATATATATATGGAAGAAAGTTCAAAGGGATTACTGCACATAAAGTTTATGTGATAAAAATCTATAGAATACATGTAAATCAAAAGCATTGCAGATGACAGGTTCAGGCTAACATGATAACGCCCTTCTTCAGGTAGGAATACAGCATCCTGGTCTAAGTATACTTTAAGCCCCGTACACACGTACCGAATGTCGGCCGTCTTTTGTCCGGTGCTGTCCTGTCGGCTGAAAAGTGCTAAAGACTGCACACGAATTTTGTCGGCCAACAACAGCCGACTGCAGAAGTGATGTCATGTGATGGTTAACTTTCCATGTCTTTTTTCTTCTCTGAGCATGCCCAGTCTTGTTTATCGGCTGTTTGTCGGCCGAATTCTGTACTGACTGGCGAACAATCAGCCGTTCTGGTGTCGGCCAACAAAAATTTAAATGCCTGCACAACAGATTCTGTTCGGCCGAAAAGTCGCTGTCGGTTGTCGGAAGCATCATACTAACAAGCCGACAATCGGCCGATCGTTCGGCGGCCGAATATTTACGGCCGACAGTCGCTACGTGTGTACGGGGCTTTAATCTCATCTCAACTGAAAGTGTTTGTGGGGCAGTAAAGTATACACATTGGATTGTACAGCTAATCAAGGCCTCTTTTGGCCATACATTTCCTTTTGAGGGGGGTACCTAGTTTTGACAGGTACCCAACCCCACTTCCGCTCAGGCAACCTAGGCAACTTGAGCGGAAGTTCTCCTCTCCCCCTCCCTCCCTGCAATCTTCTAGGACATGTTAGAGGTCCCAGAAGATTGCCCGGCCATTCAGGATGTGCAGCGCAACTCGTGCATGCGCAGTGTGCACCTGGCTGTGAAGCTGCAAGCTGTGACAGTCAGGTGCCCACACTAGTGATGCCGGTGCCGCAGAGAGGAGAGGGAGCAGAGCGAGGCCTCGAGCAGCCGCATCACTGGATCATGAGACAGGTGAGTGTGTGTATTAAAAGTCAGCAGCTACACTTTTTGTAGCTGCTGACTTTTAATAAACGCAGAAATGGCTGGAATTCCGCTTTAAGCGTTCCCTTCACTGGAACTTAGGGGCCAAGCCCAGCCCCTGAAAAATCCCCCCCCCCCCAACCACCAAATGATTTGGACCAGTGCACAAAGCAAGGTCTATAAAGACATGGATAAGCAAGTTTGGGGTGGAGGACCTTGACTGGCCTATACAGAGTTCTGACCCACACCTTTGGGATGAATTAGAGCAGAGACTGCAAACCAGGCCTTCTCATCCACATCACATCAGTGCTGGAGCTCACAAATGCGCTTCTGGAGGAATGGTCAGAAATTCCCATAGACACACCCCTAAACCTTGTGGACAGCCTTCCCAGAAGAGTTGAAGCTGTTATAGCTGCAAAGGGTGGGACAACTCAATATTGAACCCTACCAACTAAGACTGAGATTCCATTAAAGTTCATGTGCATGTAGATGCAGGTATCCCTATACTTTTGGTAATAAATAACATATAATATGTATTCCGTACCTGGGCCAACTCAATATTGAACCCTATGGACTAAGACTGGGATTCCATTAAAGTTTATGTGCATATAAAGGCAGGCGTTCCAATACTTTTGGTAATATAGTGTATATTTACGTTGGTCCAAGCTGGACCAATGTAACTATGCAATAAAACACATACCCAAACTTCAGCTTTAAGAATCCAGCCATCACACAACTTTTCTCAATTAATGCCTAATAGAAGAACCAATGGAATGGCACAAATGTAGACCATATCTCTTACTGAATAAAATTCATTAAAATAGGTTTACAGTGTAATTACTTATGTGATATGCCTAACTATATCAAAGCTTCATCAAAATCAAAACATTTTCTAGGCTTAGTTTCCATTGGTTCCAGTGAAAGGTGAAAATCTAGTTGTGGGAGAAGGAAAACAATCAACTATGAGATTGTGGGAGGTGATAGCGATAAAAACTACTGAAAACTAGTCTTATGCCACAGGTGTAAAAGATTTCTGAAGCTGGCAAATCATTCAGCTCACAGATACCCATCCAAACCTGAAATACAACGTTTAGGTGCAAATAGCCTTTAATTTGTGTATAATATAAATTGGGATGCAGTCAGTGGTGTATTTTGGTTTTGTGCTGCCCTAGGCAAGACTAAAATTGGGCACCCCCTTCCCACTCCTATGTACATTTTCCCCACTCAGAGGGGGGTGGGTGAGGGAGGGAGGGAGAGAGAGAGGGGGGGATGAGAGAGATAGAGGGGGGTGGTTGAGGGAGGGAGAGAGGGGGGATGAGAGAGAGAGAGGGGGGATGAGAGAAAGGGAGTGATAGAGAGAGAGAGAAAGGGGGGGGGGTGAGAGAGAGAGAGGGGGGTGAGAGAGAGAAAGAGGGGGGATGAGAGAGAGAGGGGGAATGAGAGGATGAGAGAGAGAAAGGGGGGGGTGAGAGAGAGAGGAGGTGAGAGAGAGGGGGGTGAGAGAGGGGGATGAGATAGAGAGAGGGGGGATCAGAGAGAGAGAGGAGGGAATGAGAGAGAGAGAGGGGGGGGTGAGAGAGAGAGAAGAGGGGGGGGGGTGAGAAAGAGAGGAGGGGGGTGAGAGAGGCAGCTCTAGCAGCCAGTGGCCAATAGAGTCTCAGGTGGAGGGGGGGCAGCTTTTTTGCTGCCCCCCTGCAAAGTGCTGCCTTGTCAGCCTAGGTCAAAATACAGCACTGGATGCAGTATCAGCAAAATAGTGTAATGCAAAGGGAACAATGCTAATTCATTGTCATCTCAGCATCTTTATCCAATTATTGTAAATTGGTCCATTTACAAATATTTCAGTAGAGCAGAGCTATGATCCCTTCAAGGAGAGAAGAGGGGTTGAACAGCAGATTTTGTTTATTCTAGCTGTCTCGAAGTCAACTCAGTGAGACTGGTAGATACATGATTTGGTATATGGAGCGCTGCTTAAGAAGATGTACTCAGCATAAATGTAACTGTATCTAATAAAACGTTTGCCTAAAGGAGTTTGATTTGTCTTTAAGTGCTGCAAGTAGGGCTTCCAAGGGGCAGGATGTAATTTACCCTTGTGAACCAGTGGGCATGTGTAGGAGGGCAGGCTTGTTTCCATGGGTATTGGTGGGTGAGTTATTTTAACTCCATTGCTTATTTTATCTCATGAAAATTTTCTTTAAAAAAAAAATCACAATCATAAAAATTACTAAACTGGCCATTTAACTAGCAAAAGTGAATGTATACCCAGAAAGGTAATAGTCAAGTGTGCTAAAAGTAACCAAAAAGTCCCCTACTGGTTCAATAAAGTCTTCCTAAAAACAGAAGATATCTGCATGTCTCACTTCCATTACAAATGCTAAAGCCAGGGAAATCATTCCTTTATGTCCCTAAGCCAACAGAGTGCATCAATTTTCATTTAACTACTGAAAACCTTATTTTCCCATAAATCTTTTTATCTTACGATCACCCTATCAAATGGCTTCTTTTTTTGCTTCCCTCAATAGATGTCCCACAGAACCCTAGATTTAACACCAACACATATTGCATTAGGGTGTGCACCCCAAAGCTCAAACACATATGAACGCCACCTGCTGTCACAGGGAGGAGGCTCTGGTGGTGATTAGAAGCATATTACGTTACACAGTAAATGCGGGTGTAACATGTTCCATAAAGTTGAACCTAGTCTTTAACCACATAACGACCGCCCACCACAGTTTTACTGCGGCAGACAACGTCGCTCGCTCAGGAGACTCTAGGCGGTGAGCGCACGCCGCCGCCAGCGCGCTCCCACCCCTGCTCATCAGCTGGGGAGCCAGTGTATGTGACCGGCGGCTCTGATGGCCGCTGGCCACTCGTGATCTCCCGCAGCTGAGAGAGAAAGACAGATGGCTGATGTAAACACAGCCGTCTGTCATTCTCCCTTAGATGTTCACAGAGGCTATGTGATCCTGCTATATAGGATTGCATGTCTCTGTGATGATCTAACAAGCCACGCCCCCTGACAGTTAGAATCATGCCCCTAGGGTCACACTTAACCCCTTGATCACCAATACAGTTAACCCCTTCCCTGCCAGTGTAATTTGTACAGTAACAGTGCATATTTATAGCACTGATTACTGTAGTAATGTCACTGGTACCCCCAAAAGTGTAAAAAATTCAAGTTAGGAGTCCGATCTGTCCGCCGCAATGTCGCTGTCCCGCAAAAAAATCACAGATCACCGCCATTGCTAGTTTAAAAAAAAAAAACAATAAAAATTACATAAATCTTTCCCATAGTTAGTAAACGGAATAACTTTTGCGCAAACCAATCAAAATACGATTTTTACTATTTTTTTTACCAAAAATATGTAGCAGAAAACAAATTGGCCTAAAATGTTAAAACATTTTGATTTTTACATTTTTTTTTGTTGAGAATTTCATATAAAAGAATGTGAAAAATATTGTTATGTTTTCAAAATTGCTGCTCTTATTTTGTTTATAGCGCAAAAAATAAAAATCGCACAGGTGATTAAATACCACCAAAAAAAAAAAGCTCTATTTGTGGGAAAAAAAGGACGTCAATTTTGTTTGGGTACAGCGTCGCACGACCGAGCAATTGTCCGTTAAATTAACACAGTGCCCAATCCCAAAATAGGGCCTGGTCTTTGAGCAGCCAAATCCTCCGGGGCTAAAGTGGTTACTATAATGGGGGCATTTACACTTACCACTAGCACCCTCAAGCACCCACTTGGTGCCGCCCCTGGATAATGCTAATGCACATGGGGTGATTAGGGTGTGCCCAGGCACACGTAGCATACCCTGTGCACATGCCTACTCACCAACATAAAGGTAATATTATTAGTAGTGATAACCTCTAAGGTAATCCATGTGAACTGACTCTTACATTGATTTTATCATAAAGGCTGTTAAAATAATTATGACAGCCCTATAATAGTACCACAGCAGCACTACTGACAGTGCAGACTAAATAAAGGATATTATACTACAGGTTTCTGAATTAAATTTTTAAAAATATGAAAGATATCGTACTAAAAAAACAAAGACAAAAAAAAAAAAAACAGCTTTGTGAACTGACCCTCTTGCTAATAATGCTCTTTCTGCAGTCTACACTAGGGTTTACATTGCACGTTAGACATTACACATACGTCTCACACAATTTGGAATGCAGTAAATGAATATGTCTATAAAGGTTTCTAATTTATCCAGGTCCTGGTATAGTTGGTAGCAGCACTCCATGCCACACACACCTAAAAAAAAAAATGCAGAAAACTGTACACCATTGCAATGGACCAAGCATCATGTAACATCACTGCCTGTTTTTTTCTGTGCAGGTATGCCCATTATCCAATCACTGCTATAGAGGGGTGGAGTTCTTATCCCCACACAGTTTATACATTGCTTCAACCCTCATCAGTCAGTGATGCTTGAAGGTACCATTGACTGTATTGCAAATGATGCTCATGATGGTTTTCTTGCTGCAGGGGGAGATAATCTAACCCACTCCTCCTCTTGTATACCCTTGTTCTCGGTGTGTTCTCTTATTGCACGCATTGCTCATGGCCTCTACATTCACTGGCATTCGTCTTCTACAGAGGACAAAATGTGGAATTGCAAACGCCAGAAGGACTACCTGGAGTGGAGGCTATCACACAGACATGGCATGTAGCAGGTGAGAGCTAAGCCAGGTAACTGGACTGACTCTGCATGTGAATTTACTTATCAGTGTTTCCGCTTAACAAGCAAAAAGGTCACCCTGTCCTGATGATTTACTATATGTACGTGTTTATGTATATATATATATATATATATATATATATACATATACTGTATATATATATATATATATATATATACATATACTGTACATATATATATATATATATATATATATATATATATATATATATATATATATATATGTATATATATATGTGTGTGTGTGTGTGTTTGTGTGGAAATGTATGTAAATGTATGTATGTGTGTGTGTATATATATATATATATATATATATATATATATATATTTACTATATACCTGGGATTGTGTGTAAGCCCCTCTTCAGAAGGAGGCTTTTTAAATGTTTGTTCTCGATATAGAAAATAAAAGAACACTTAGCTTTATGTATAGACAAATGGCCAATGGTAAAATAACTGGCGTAATCTTGAAGGTGTTAGTTGCAATTTTTAATTACAAATCACATATTTACATGCCCTTGAATAGCTTTTTATAGTTTTTATATTGAGTGATATGCACTTACATTTTTTTAACTAATATAATAGTATATAATATATAAGATAATTATAATAATAGTAGAGTGTTGACACTTGTAAATAATAATAAAAAAAAGTTATTTTTCAATTATAATCATAATTTCTCAGACATAGCATACATCCAGTTTATTTCTTGAGAAAAGGTACACTCCTTTTAGATATTTATGATGGATATACATGTAATTATAATTTTTTTTGCTTGTATGCACATTTCTACACAATGTATACATCATGTTTAGCATGCTTTGCATTTATATTTAATATAAGTGTGCTTTTTCACAGGTGCTCGTGTTTAATTCCCAGTGGTTTTCTTCTGTTAATAGTGTAGAAATGGCTTTGTCTTTCTGACACAGATTATAATAAAGGGATAATAATGTTTATTGCTTCTGCAGCTTTTCCTTCACACTCCACTAGTTTTAACTGATGACTGCAGAGCTGGAGATGTAGAGAAAGCACAACCCTTCCATATGGCAACCCTTTTATTTATGTCCTTGCTTTCGCCCTGCACTGTGTTTTATTTCCATTTATAGCATTTTCCAGGTCAATACTAAAGCTACTCTTATATGGTCATGGACTTTATTGCTATCATAAAATAATCTGAATATTTGATATAATGTTTAGAGATAGTAGCTATACCGAGCTTTGCTATGTTATTCCTTTGCATTGTCTGAATAAATATATTGAATACAGTATACATGATACAGTGTATTCCTATGTGCTTGCATAAAACTCACAGAGCATTTGACACAATCTGCCAGAAACACAAAAAATAAAATATCCTGGGGTTTCTTAAAAAATCTTCTTCCCTATTTTTAATTTTATGTTGTCCTGACCAGACAGACAGTTCCTAATAGTACCCTGAGCACAGATAGTACTACAAGCTTGCTCAAAATGGCAACGTCTACTTGAATTGTGTTACAAAGGGGTTTGCGATGGGAGGACGAACAATGTCTCACAGGCCCCAGGTTATGCATAAGTTTTGAGAATGCTTTAAGTTGCAGAAATGATTCCTATGTGTTTCACAGAAAATGTATATTCTTTCACTATACTATACTCTTGAACTTAAGGTTGCCTGAGCTAGTATTAAAAGTTGCAACAGGTACAATGGTGGGGTAATTGAAACAACAGCAAAAATATCTCTCGTAGTCTGCCAATCTGGATGTGAAATCCCTCGTCTATGAGCAGCCTAACCGCAGAGTCAGTTTGCATGGCCATTAGGTCATACTCCATAGATTTTCAACATTTTGTTTTGACGAATAGCCATGTAGATGCCATCATCCAGTGACATCATCCAGTGTTTAAAGTCTGACTGATTTCCAGGGTACTTTTGTTGAAATGATAGGAAGGAACATAGGGCTTGGAAATTTTTTTTTTAAATGCATAGAAAACTGGTTAAAAGACTGATTTCAGAGAGTAGTGGTTAATGATTCATACTCTAAGGCCTCTTGCACACAATACTCCTGTTTGGGCATCTTGCGGCTTAAAAGTGCTCAGTACAGCTTATTGAGCTAAAATACAGCCCATTAATTGTAATGTGCCTATGCACACAGGCGCGTAAACAAGTGCTGTGTATTCTTCAGTAAGAACAAAATAGAAAAATCTGCATTTTTGGTCAGTAATTTAAGCCTCAATACTCGCGAATACACGCGAATACACGTGAATACACGCAAATACATACAAGAAAAATGGTCTGGAAAAAGTAGATGCTCAAACAGGAGTATTGTGTGCAAGAGGCCAAAAGGAGATGCTCAAACAGGAGTATCGTGTGTAAGAGGCCTAAATGGTCTAGAGTTGTTAGTGGTGTACCCCAAGGTTCAGTGTTGGGTACCTTACTTTTTCATATATTTATAAATGATATAGGATCTGGGATTAAAAGTATTATTTCAGTCTTTACAGATGACACCAAGCTTTGCAGTTCAATAACTTCCTTACAGGATGTCTCCAACTTACAAGCCGACCTCTATTCACTGTTTCATTGGGCAACTATGTGGCAAATGAGGTTTAATGTTGATAAATGTAAAGTTATCCACTTGGGGGCTAAGAATATGCATGCATCATACATACTAGGGGGAATACAACTGGGGGAATCCCTAGCGGAGAAGGACCTGGATTTTCTTGGAGATCATAACCTTAAAAATGGCCCGCAATGCCAAGCAACAGTTTCCAAAATGAGCAAAATCCTTTAATGTTTTAAGAGCGGTATGGACAGCAGAGAGATAGATACCATTTTACCCGTGTACAAATTATTAGTAAGACCTCATCTGGAATGAACTGTATCAGTTTTGGGCAGTAGTTCACAAAAAGGATACTGGGGAACTGGAGAAAGTGCAGAGAAGGGCAACCAAACTGATAAGAGGCATGAAGGAGCTCAGCTATGAGGAACAATTATGGGAACTGAATTTATTCTCTCTTTAGAAGATGAGATTAATGGGGGATATGATCAACATGTATAAATACATAAGTAGTCCATATAGAGAACTTGGCGATGAAATATTCACTTTAAGGTAATCACAGAGGATAAGCTGGCACTCTTTACATCTGGAGGAAAAGAGATTTATTCTCCAAATATGGATAGGCTTCTTCACAATAAGAGCTGGGAAAATGTGGAATAGACTCCCTCAAGAGCTGTTTCTGTCCAGCTCAGTAGATTGCTTTTTTAAAAAAAGGCCTGGATTCTTTCCTAAATGTACATAATATAACTGGATACTAATATTTATAGGTAAAGTTGATCCAGGGAATATCAACTTGCCTCTTGGGGGATCAGGAAGGAATTTTGTTCCTCTGCTGGAGCAAATTGGATCATGCTTTGTCATTTTTTTTCTTCCTCTGGATCAATTGTGGGTATAGGATTGTGTGTATATTTAGGATTGTACATTTTTGTTTTTCATTAACTGGATGGACTTCTGTCTTCTTGCAACCAGACCAACTATGTAATTATAAATACAGCAATACCCAACAGCCCTTACAAACTAAGTATTTGTTATTGTTAATAATAGGCTATAACAGAGATAACACTTAAACATGTATAGGTGAATAACTGCTATAGACATAATGCAAGAGTTGGAATATATAAAATCATGAAATACATATTTATCGAATATTTCTACTTGTATCTAGGCTGAAAACTGTCTACAGGCAGAATGCCCTGAAGATATATCTTTTCCTTACCTGTGTTGGGTAGATAAATTATCAGAAAAAGTTTTGACAACCAAAAAAAATGCCTGTTTATTTGTAGACAAATAACATTAGAGTTCACTTCTAGGCAACAAATAGTTCTGTATGGCTTCTCAATAGTCTTCAGTCTTTTGTTATATAATTTTATGTTGTGAAATCCTGTTACGTTTTAAGTGACTAAAAGCCTAGGCCTGTGAGTTTAAAGAGAGAATGGTATTTGAATTAAGAATCAACTTGGCCTGAATTTTGGTGGAATTTCGGTGGAATTCTGGCTTGTTCAGACAATGAGGAGGCTGTGACTGTAGGTATTAAGCAACCTGAACAGTTATAGTAGACCTACCCTAAGCATTCCATCTTAGGGTGTATCTGGTATGATTTGTTTGATAAGTTTTAACCTATATGATTTTAAAAGGAAAATCTGAGAATAAGTGATGAAACTGCTTGATAGTTTGATCATTATGATGATCACGCACACAATTTAGTAGGAAATTTTAGTGTTTTTAGGTGAATTTTAGCTTTTCTTTTAGTTTATATGTTTTTAAACTAGTGCAATGTATATTGTTATCTTGGACCCCAGTCAAATAGATTTAATTTTTTTTTTTTTAAAGTGTGAAAGTCAAACTTTATTGCCAGCTGGGTAAGGAGGCTTTTACCATTATGAGTTACCTACTAGCCTACTCTCTTCAAGTGTGAACAGATTGACATTCGTTTTCCCTGCTCTGGCACAGCCTCTACTGTCTTCTCCACTGCTTCTCCTGGGTACCAATATCTTCCACCTTCATCTATTAGGCGGACACTGATGTACATCTGTTTATGCGCAATGGAGCTACATCACCCAGTTCTTTTTCTAACGTTTTACGGATGCTGGGGATGATGTGGAATTGCTCAGACAGTGCACACAAAAGATACTAGAAGAAAGAGGAAATACTTTTTGCCAGAAGAGACATGCAAAGTCACTTCTGCCAAAAAAGTGACCTCCTTGCAATTATTTTATTTTATGACTTAAGTTCTACTTTAAAATGAAAGCTAATTAAGAACTGGGTTAAAAGACACTATTTATGATATATTTTCACCTAAATACTAAAATTCTGGCACAAAAGCATGACTGTACACATAAGAAGATTATATGTTTTTTTTAAGTATATATATATATATATATATATATATATATATATATATACACTCAATCTAAGTAACTGGGGTTATGCTTGCAACATAAGCTATGAAACTTTGATAAAACAAATGATTCTGCTGTTAGAGAAGCTAAAGTACAGGTGACCTTCCTTTTTCCCTCATTTGTTCAAGAGCCACTTGATTTATAGTGATGGTTCCTCTCTATGATTAAAGTCATTACTAGAAAGGCTGGGACAGCAGATAAACAGGAATGTGTACAATAAATTGAAATTCCACTAGAATATAAGAGATAAATCCAATCTGTTTTAATGTCAGCAAAAATGTCACTGTAATCGAAAAGGTGTTATCAGCTTAAACCTTTTGCCTGTTAAATAGACCAGAATCTCGAAAGCTGGCACTTCTGTGGAGCCAATGATAATGTACCATTTTAAATAATGAGTAAAAATCTATGCAAAAGATAACGTTGTTCAATTTAATAATTTTCAAGCTGTGAAGTTGCTTAATGTTAAATAAATTCACTTAGGATCTCACAATTACTGTTTTATCAATGGCCAGATTTTGCTCATATGTGATTTATGAACTACAGAGTGATCGTTTATCTTTGCTTTTATATTATAGAATAGCAATTCAATCAAGCAGAGGCTCCAAGGAATTCCTGTCCTGTGGGCTGCAAACATCAAGGTTCAGTAAGACAATCTAACAATTTATTATATGATATTTTAGTACCCCTCCTAAATTTATACAATGCAAACAGAAACATGAGTTTATGTGAAAATATTTTTTATGTTACCTTCACGTTTTTATTTGCGTAATTTTAATAATTTGCTAAAAAATGAATGAACAAAATAAGTGAAAACAAAAAAAGTTTAAATATGAATTGTAAAAAAGAAAAAAAAAAAAGTAGAAAATGTATCTTAATTATAAGAAGGTAATTAGGGCAGACTAAGATCAAAAGGTCTTTCCACTTTTGTTTCTCATCTCTCTCTTTCTCTCCCTCCCCCAACTTGTTTTTTAAGATACCTTTGATAAAAAAATTTAAAATAAACACCTAAATTTGCCAGTATTGAACGTAATGCATTCTGTACAAATACCATGTCTCCTGAAGGGTTCTGGAGGCTTTTACATCTCACTTGTTTTTCAATTTCATTTTACTGTTACCACTATCTGGGGTTTCTTTTATTGACCTGTTATGTGTAAGGCCCCCTCCTCCCACATAGACACTGTGGGGTTGATTACTAAAGGAATATAGGCTGTTTAGTTTGCAAGGGAAGTTGCACTGTTATTAGTGAATGTGGTAAAATTTCACTTTGCAAAGAATACCGAATCCCATGCAAGGAAAAAAAAACCCAAAAAATTGCTTGGATGATGTAAGTCAGCAGAGCTTCACATCATTCACTAAGCTCTGGGGATAATTTCCTTGCATAGTGTAACTTTCCTTGTAAAGTGGCAGCCTATTTGCCTTTAGTAAATAAACTCCGATGTGCCCCCAAATTTAGTATTTACCATTGGTCTACTAATGTCTTACAATTGGTAGCTGCAGTTTCCCTTTAAAACCTCTTCTAGCAAGGTGAACGGCATAAAACAAAGGGACTGTAGATTTATACAGCAAAAATAAAAAAATTAGTCATTGTTTTGTTTTACTATATAGGATTTTCTGCAGGTCCAAAGCACAAATTATCTCAGGAACCAAACTTGCCAAAGAAATTAAGAAAGAGATCCAGAAGGATGTAGAATCCTGGTTGTTCCTTGGCAACCCAAGACCTCATCTCAGTGTGATACTGGTAGGAGACAACCAAGCAAGTCACACCTATGTCAAGAACAAGATCAAAGCTGCAAGTACTGTAGGTAATGGCTTTATGAACTTCAAAGATTTTGGTTTTGTGGTTGAAATCATGTAAAAATGTATGTGTCGCCTTGCAAAATGGCCAATTCTCTTTGTCAAACCTTTTGTTTACAATACCCATATACTGACTGCTTACAGAATATGGACATGAAGGCTGCTTCTGTAGTGTACTCTGGAATTAAAAATCTTTATAGTGCAATTTAGCACAATAGTAAGACTAGATGCTCTATGTACAGTATGTTATAATTGTGTAAATGTATTTTCTGTGTCTAGGATAAGAGTCTCTGCTTTGTGAAAAAAATACTTTTTTGAATGAATTGACAGTTTGTTGGGGGTGCCAGCAGGGCTGTATTTTGGCCTCGGCCAACAAGGCCCAGGCCTAGGGCAGCACTTTGCACGGGGGCAGCAAAAAAGCTGCCCCCCTCCACCTGAGACTCTATTGGCGAATGGTTGCTAGAGCCGCCTCTCTCATTCCCCCCTCTCTCGGTCTTATCCCCCCTCTCTCTCACCCCCCCTCTCTCTCTCTCTCACACCCCCCTCTCTCTCTCACCCCTTCTCTCTCTTTCACCCCTTTTCTCTCTCTCTCACCCCCTCTCTCTCTTACCCCCCTCTCTCTCACCCCCTCTCTCTCTTACCCCCTCTCTCTTACCCCCTCTCTCTCTCTCATCCCCCCTCTCGCTCTCTCTCATCCCCCCTCCCTCTCTCTCATCCCCCCCTCTCTCTCTCATTCCCCTCTCTCTCATCCCCCCTCCCTCTCTCTCTCACCCCCTCTCTCTCTCACCCCCCTCTTTCTCTCATTCCCCTCTCTATCTCTCATCCCCCCTCACCCACCCCCCTCTCTCTCTTTCCCTCACCCACCCCCTCTTGTGAGATTCTCAGGGGTTCATGCTGGGACTTGTAGTCCTTCAATTTTGGAGGGAGCCACATCCTTTAAAAAAGGAGTAGAGAAAATTTACATGGGGGGGGGGGGGTGCCCAATTTTAGTCTTGCCTAGGGCAGCACAAAACCAAAATACACAACTGGGTGCCAGGCTTCCTATAACAGTGTGCCCAAAGAACCATCACAGCTACTAACAAATGTCTCATTCTTTTTATAATATCCACCTAAATATTTCATTCTTAATACCAGCAAAAATCTGTTTTCTAGTCTAGAGTAGGGAGGGGATTCAAGTTTTTTCTGGAAGTTCATCCAATCGCTAAAGTTTTAGCCTGTTTGGTGGGAGCTAAACACCCGGTATAGTAGCAATTATTCTGCTGGCACTATATATACAGCTTCCTTTTTCCCCTATCAATGGTTCTGTGTGCATCTTGTGTTGCTGCATCCTTAGCAACCAGTGACATCACCCTACACCATTTTTATTGTTTCACTTTAGGCACTTTTAAAATCACTGCTCCCATCAAATGAAATGTAAAAACTTTTTTTTTAGTTTTACTGCATGTTTCCCAGGCCAGTGCCCAACCCTCCATACCATTTGTTGAACAATCCTTTCCCTTTAGCCTAGAAAATTGCAATTTGGATTCGACACCCAAACTTTTGTTAAAAAGAGAGCAGGGTCTGAGACTGCTTTATAGGTAACACACCTCCATCCCTTTTTGTACATAAAAAGCAAAGAAAAACGCCCATGAGACTTTAAATGAGGTGGGTACCGTAGGCCATACATACTGCATTTTATTTTGTCATACAATACACAGTAGACAGGACCAAACTGTAAAAATACAAAAAAGTATACAAATAGGTCCATAACAGTATAAATTGCATATTGGTACATAAACATCTTGAGGCTCAATGCATTTCGTGAGATTCAACTCACTTCTTCAAGAGCAAATGCGTATTTGGTCTATAAATATAATACAACATAGTATCACAATAAAATGCAGTAATCATAACATTTTATTTTAAAATGGACCTAAAGGCAGATAAGTATTCACATCGGCTGAGCCAGGATGAGAGACCTGTGCAACCCCCAGGTAGCGGCCGTAAACGCCTGATCCGGGAGTTGAAGGAGTGGAACAAACAGACAGCCTCCAAGGGGGGACATGTGGGAGATAAGCGTGGTATATCCAATGTGGGAAGATATCCCTTGTGCTCCATAGCGGTTGGCTGTAACAAATATATGTGAATATGCGTATATAAGAATATGTAAAAATAATGAAATAAGGTAATCTACTATATTTAGTAATGGAGTAAAGGAGGTATCGAAACTTTTGTTAAGTTTGCAAACTTAGCCTGAATTCGAACTCATGACATTCAGCTCATCGGTCGTCTAGAGCAAGGGTGTTCAACCTGTGGCCCTCCAGCTGTCGTGGAACTACAAGTCCTATCATACCTTTGCCTTTGGGAGTCATGCTTGTAACTGTTAGTGACTTGAAATGCCTCATGGGACTTGTAGTTCTGCAACAGCTGGAGGGCCACATATTGAGCACCCATTGTCTACTCTAGACTCTAGAGGCATGTTTATTTCTTTTAACAAATCTATCACAGAAAGTTATGTTACTAGAGATCTGAGATAGCTGATCAGGTGAGAGTTACCATCTAAATAATGTTTTATTTGTGTTTTATTTCTACGTAACAGCAGAACAGCATTTTGACACTTTCCAAATGTATTTGCCTGTGTCCCTACTTGGGAGATTGCTCATTACTTCCTGCAAGGATAGGGACAAAGATGAAAACAAAAACGTATCTTTTTTTTAAAGCTTGAAATAAGTTTGAAGCACTGTCACTGGTTTATTAAATACTTTTTTGTATATGCAAGGTTTCTTGTAGAGTGCGGTGACCCCCTGAAATAAGTCTTAAAGTTAACCTGTGCCCAGGTTATGTGCATTAAAGTATTTACATATTCTTAACAAGCGTTAAAAGAGCAATAAAACAAGGCATCACTGACTTGGTATTTGCAAGCCTTGTGGAAAATCCTCAGATTTCACAACAAAGGCCCTAAAATCACAGCATATCTTCCTTTATTTTCTATGGGATCAGCAACTTGGCAGCCGGTCAGCCTTCTAATGTCAACAAACAGTAGGTGTTCAAAGCACAAACTGATTGAAACCTTACTTCAAAATCTCTTGTGATATTTCAAGATGATTTATTCTACAGTGTCTGCTTATTAACAATTTGTAAATGTTTTAATGTCCATGGTCTGGGCCCAGGTGCACTTTAAAAATAGCCCATATGGCGAAAACTGTAATCCTTGATTTAAAATTTGTTGCATAAAAGTTCAAAATCAACCAAATGTTTTGTGATAAAATCCTTAAAACTAGGGATAGACCAATATGGTTTTTTCAGGACCGATACCGATACCAATATTTTGGTCACAGCGTATCGGTCTCAGCCAACATGGGCCGATATTTTGTACATTTAAAGTTTTGAAAAATAAAGACAATTTTTGACACAAATCTGGTGCTAAACATGTTAATTTTTGTTTAATGCTTAATGGCTGGCTTGCTGGCACCCTGTGGTGGGTGGCTCGCTGTTTGGCACCCTGTGGTGGGTGGTTGGCTGGCTGGCACCCTGTGGTGGGTGGCTGGCTGTCTGGCACCCTGTGGTGGGTGGCTGGCTGTCACCCTGTGGTAAGTGGCTGGCTGGCGCAGGGGTTGTGGGTGGCTGGCTGGTACAGGGCCTCTGGGCGGCTGGCTAGTACAGTGCCTCTGGCTGGCTGGTAAAGGGCCTGTGGGTGGCTGGCTGTCTGGCACCCTGTGGTGGGTGGCTGGCTGTCTGGCACCCTGTGGTGGGTGGGTGGCTGGCTGGCACAGGGGCTGTTGGTGGCTGGCTGGCTCGCTGGTACAGTGCCTGTGTCTCGCTGGCTGGTACAGGGCCTATGGATGTGGGTGGCTGGCTGGCACTGGGCTGCTGTGGGTGGGTGTTTCGCTGTGATACACTCCCGCAAGACTAGTCCCGACTCCAGACAAGGCTAGGGAGGCGGCCTAAGAAGGCAGAATGACATCACAAAAATATCGGCAATATCGGCCAGTTTCGGGGCCAATACCGATATATCGGGGAAAGTGCATATCGGCTTTGGCGATAATTGGTCTATCCCTACTTAAAACCGTCATTTAAGTTCTACATGTCTTTATTCTTCGCCCTTTTTTGACTCTTAAAGCGAACTAAACTCAACAATTTAGCTGTTCCCAAAACAGCTATGTGAAAAGAGATGGCATTCAATGAGGGACTGAAATATTAGCTATTTATTGCAAACAGGGTGCAAAATCCATAAAGTACAGCTGAAATAATGTGTTTTGGCTGAAACGCGTTAGACCAGCTGTTTCAGTCTCTAAATGAGTGCCAGCTTTTTTTTTTTTTGCATAACGGACTCATTGTAGTTTGCAGGAGCCTCAGCCGCAGCACTAATCTTCCTTACAGCCTTCAAGGAATATCTGGGTTGAGCATGTTGAGTTTTTTTTTTTTCCATTCCCACAACAGCCACATTCAATACATGCTTTAAATGATAACTTTTACACTTGTGCTTATCTTAGCTGTCCATCAAATGGCTGGTGTCATAGCTGAATATATGTGCAGCATCATGGCAACTGCAGATCAAGCAAAGGCTAAAGTGGCAGCTTGCTTGGCTGGATGGACAGGAAGGTTTAGTTCCACTTCGTTTTCTTATATTGTTTAAGATAATTTTTTTCTGTTTTCAGGAATTTCCAGTGAAGTTTTACTTAGACCCGGCAATATTACTCAGGAAGAATTATTGGATATCATAAGCAAATTAAACCATGATTCTAGTGTTAGTGGTCTGCTGGTACAATTACCTCTACCAGGTAAGAAAAACTGATCATTAATTATGACTTCTGCTGAATAACTCAATCTATTTGAACATTTTTTCACCTGAGGCGCACACATTTTTGTAATTGGATTCCATTGGAAATATGTCTGAGGAGGAAGTGAGCAGAAAAAGAGGTGCAAATATGGAAGGAGTGCCAGACCAAAAGATTGGAGTCTAAATTAATGTATTGATGTTGTGTTAAAAGACAGCCAATGTGTTTCGGGGGTCAAGGGAATTCCCCCTTCATCAGGGCTATAATAAAACATAATTTAATGTAAAAATAATTGTGACCGATAAAATCATGAACCTAACAATTGTAAAACATCATGGATAACATACATATACATTTGCGTACACATACAGTACATGCATCCAAAAATATCCGCATATCAAGAAACATGCATACATGCAATGAAATGAAGATGAAGAAATAAGGGAATAACCAATATTAAGTGATAAGGTACAATGGGTTCATTTTCAAAATTAATGATATTTGATTCTACATGGGTAGTAGATGCTATTGCACCATTATATATGTAGCTGAAATAATACACATGAAAACAAACAATTCAATCTAATCATTAAAGAAAGAAAAAAATCATTAAAAAAAAAAAACAAAAAAACTAACGGGGTTAATCGAACTATATAACATAACCCCCCCCCCCCCCCAAAAAAAAAAAAAAAAAATACAACCTGACTATTGTAGCAGGTGTTTTTTTTTTTTTTTTTAATATAGTTCTCTTAACCCGTGGGTTTTTTTTTCTTTAATGATTATTTAGAATTTTTTTTTTTGATGTGTATTATTTCAGCTACAATGGCATTTACTAACCATGTAGAATCGGAAATCAGTAATTTTGAAAATGAACCCATTGCACCTCATCACTTAATATCTGATATTCCCTTATTTCTTCATCTTCATTTCATTGCATGTATGCATGTTTGTGAATATGCAGGTACTTTTGGATGCACGCATGTTTGATATCCATGATGTTTTACGATTGTTGGGCTCATGATTTTAACGGTCACAATTATTTTTACATTATATTATGTTTTATTGTAGCCCTAATGAAGGGGTAGCTCATTTGACCCCCCGAAACAAAATGGCAATCATTTAACACAACATCAATGAATGAGTTTGGACTCTTGTTTTTTGGTCTGGCGCTCCATCCATATATGCAGGTCTTTTCCTGGTAACCTTAAGGGCAAAGACCCTTTTATAGGATAAGTTAACCTTTAAAAAAAAGGCGAAATATTATTTTATTGTTTATTTAGTGTTTATTTATTTATTTGTTATTATAAATGTAATTTTTTTTTTTTTTACTTGGAGCCTGGAAAGCATTGCACCCGCGATCAGCAGATTGCAGGTGCCATGCAGGATTCCTGCAGACCTCTCAGTGTGTCTGTCTGCTTGTACCTCGTACAGGCAGGCAGATACACACTGACAGGAAAAGACGATGAACTACCAGAGCGCTCAACAGAGCCCTGGTAGTTCATTGAAACTACAAGCCGACAGCTGCAAAGGCTGTTGGGAGTTGTAGTTTCCCATTCACAGAGGACTGAGAATGAATGACAAGGCAGGGTGGGTGGAGCCCCGCATGGCCACTTTATTTTCAAACAGAGACAGCAGGCACCTTGAGAAGATGCCTGCCTGATGTCACTGGGAAGGAGGAGGAGAGGCTGCAGCTGCTGGGACATGTTACATGTTCCATCTTAAATATGGCTGGAACAGGTTCCAAAAGGTGAACTTATCCTTTAACTCCATTTCCCTCAGTTCCCTGGGCCACACAGAGCAGATACGTTTCTTGGCTTCCCTCACTCTGAATCTCAGAGAGGCCGCACCTAATGAGGCACTTTTCTCTTGTGCTTTGTATTATTCCAGCTGTTCACCTGTGTTACTGGACCTATCCCTGTGAGGGAAGCTGTTTATGTGAATAATCCCAGGTTGCTGTGTTCTGTTTTACTGAAGTAGTAATTCTTAGCTTGACTTTCTGTTGTTAGAAGGTCTTGAAGAATCTAAGATATGCAAATACTTGTTACTTTGATTGAGTCTCAGAGATACTGCTGTAAAGAGTCCATGTTTGTTCAGCTTAAATGTGTTTATGCAGCTTTCATTATTTTGCAAAGTATACACTTTTTTTGCCATCCAAAATCTGTTCTGGAATATTGGAAGGCTTTGCACAAGCTGTTGGAGTATGCCTGTGGGAATGTGTGCTCATCCAGCCAAGAAATAAACTTGTGAGGTCAGTTACTTGCACTTGGTGTTTCAATTCATTACAAAGGTGTTCAATAGTAATGAGGTCAGAGTTCTGTGCAGGCATTTTGAGTTCCTCAAAACCAAAATCCTCATACCATCTCTTTGTGGACCTGGCTTTGTGCACAGGGGCACAGTCATACTAGATCAGAAAGAGGAATCCCCCAATCTTTTGTCAAGGAAGTGCACAATTGTCTCATTTTTTAAACAGCACCTTTCACTGGAAACACCTGACCTCAATCATTTTGAGGGGTATCAACAACATACATTTTTTGCCTTCTGGTTTTATTTAGCTTTGCAGTGACTGACATCGCTTCCCCTCAACCATGGTACTTGGGAAGGTTTCAGAGCTTCCACGAACAATGTGTAAATACTTTCTCTGAAGTTAGTGAGCACTTGTACATTGCTTGTGGCTATAAGTTTTTCTCCTGTTATGTTAAAGGGGGCATAAAGATCCATGACATCTGCTGAGTAAAGCGCAGTGTTCATCATTGTAAGGCCAAATGTGACTCTATATTTGCATTGTTAATTTTACAAGAAATAGAAGAGATTAGTAGAACAATAAACTCTACTGCTGGCGGTCAGCAGCTTAAAAAACTGATACTGGAATTCGAGGTCTTGGCTGGTAAACTGTATTTCTATTCTATATATGCAGGGTGTGCGGACTTATGTATTTAGAACTTACTGTATATATTATTAACCACTAGATGGTGCCATCAGCTAACATAAAGGAAACTAGTGCTAAAACGAACACATCAAACAACAAAATATAGTTGCCATAATCATCAAAATTAAAAGAAAGAAATGCTTGAAATATATCACTCTCTATGTAACGCATCTATATAAAATATATTTAGAAATTAACTTTTTGATGATATATTCTAGTTTTTTTTAGATGAACCTGAAGGTCTGTCCTTTGCGGATGCTTTAGTTACATGGGATGTAACATAGAACAAAACTCCTATTCTTACAGGTGGTCTAATGATGCTTGTCTACTTCCAAAAAAATGGACAGAATTAAACAACACAGACAAATACAGCTCCTGCTGATAGTCTTACAGGGATATTTCTAGGATATTGGGAACAATATGTTAAAGTGGAGGTAAACTCCACTTTTGAACTTGTAACTATAGGTAATCATATAATAATGGGCCATAAACACTATACAATTATCTTTGGTTTTACCAAAAACCATATAATATGGGGTCACATCTAAACACTTTCAATTTGTATGCAATCAGTCAGGCCCCTGCACTACATAGTTGAAGGTAAATCTAAAATCTGACAGCAAAAGTTGCATAGTGTGTATCCAGCTTAAGACTTACCTGTAGGTAAAGGAAATATCTCCTAAACTTGCACTGTTTAGGAGATATCCACAAGCAATTCTGCCGATTGTGACGTCACCAGCGCATGCGCTCCAAAGGGATGGCATACCCATGCCATACTTTCAGAGCTCTGTGCCAGAGCTGAGGGACTGACGTCACAGCGGCTCCAGTCATTCCTGCAGCTGGAGCCCATGAACCTGGAAGAAAGCAACCTCCCTAAAGATAGTAAATTGCTGCAAGCACCTCACTTCTCATAAAAGTGCAAATAGTAAATAAATAATCAAATAGTGCTGCGCAATAAAAAACTAATAAATAATCAGTGAAATAAAACGATAAATGAAGATGATGATTAGCATGTGTAAATAAATTAAATAACAACAAAACTTGGGCATATAAATAACCGTAAAAATTCAATAATAAAGTATAAAGAATAATGTATAAATATATGTGCACATATATTTATACATTATTATTTATACATTATTATTGAATTTTTACGGTCATTTATATGCCCAAATTTTGTTGTTATTTAATTTATTTACACATGCTAATCAACATCTTAATTTATCGTTTTATTTCACTGATTATTTATTAGTTTTTTTTATTGCGCAGCACTATTTGATTATTTATTGCGTTTACTAACTACGGGAAATATTTATGTCATTTTTATTGTTTTTTTTTAACTAGTAATGGCGGCGATCTGCAATTTTTTTTTTGTGGGACTGTGACATTGCGGCGGACAGATCGGACCCCTGACTGACATTTTTGACACTTTTGGGAGTACCAGTGACATTACTGCAGTAATCAATGCTATAAATATGCACTGTTACTGTAAAAATTACACTGGCAGGGAAGGGGTTAACTTTATTGGTGACCGGTGGGTTAAATGTATCCCTAGGGGCGTGATTCTAACTGGGGGGGGGCGTGGCTTGTGATGTAACCACAGAGACATACGATCCTACATAGCAGGATCGTATAGTCTCTGCACTTACATCAGGGAGAATGACAGACGGCTGGGTTTACATCAGCCGTCTGCCTTTCTCCCTCTCTTGCGGGAGACGTCACAGCGACTCCAGTCATTCCTGCAGCTGAAGCCCATGAACCTGGAATAAAAACCAGATGAACAATGAATGTTCTTCAACAAGAAAAAGTACATTCCACAATAATATATGTATATGCTACAAAAACTAGTGTGTGCTGTAAATTGGTTTCAGCATTGCTCTTGTTTCTTCTTGCTGGAGACTGCCATTTTGTTGAAGCCCAGAGCAGCCACTTCCTTTTTGCAAACTCTCCCCTTTGTTTCAAAACTATAGGTGATTAAAATAATATATGTACATATCCAGCCTTGATTATGTGTCTTGGAGGAGCTAGGCTGGCCATACACAATGAAAATGTCTTTCCTGCAAGAAAGAAATTTGAATGAATCCCCCAGCGACACAGGCAGTGCTGACAGGGGAATCCCTCCTGTTGAGCAATTGTCTTCTCCCAGCAGGGGAAGCTGTCCCTTCCAGGAGAAGACAGTGATTATCGCTAGCGGCTGATCAACTTGGTACAATCAGTCTGCCGATTAACAGCTTGAATCTCAGCTGGTTCAGCAGCGAACCGTGTATGGCCAGCCATGAGCCCTGTTTCCACGGGCTGAATGTCGGGAGACAATGGGCAGTTAAAAAAAAAAAAAAACGGCCGACATATGGCCCGTGTACATAGGATATGCATGCTGGAAAACCAGCATCTGACCCACTCCAGATCAGCATTCTCAGCTAACAGAGAGCGCTGATTGGAGTGTTCTGGTGAGGGGGCCATCGCCCTGTCAGTTCACAACAGCTCAGCGGGGTAGATCGCTGAACTAACCTTGCATAGTCAGTACAGCGGCTCTGACCGAAGCTGACAGTTTTTTTTTCTGTTCGACCCGCGGGGTTGCACAAAAAAAAAAATAGTTTGTACCCAGCTTTAGAGATGAAGGCTGACGGAAGCTTTACAGCCGAAGTTCACACAATGAGAGAGAAAGAAGAGACTATCAGGAAGATAAGACTTTTTTTTGTATCCCTGGCAGAGTTTGCTTTGTCATCTCTCCTACTTTCTTTTCTCCCTCTCTAACCTGTGTTCCCACAGCATAGTCTGCATCATTTCTGTTGCATTCTTCCCCCTTCCCCAACAGTATATCTTAAAGCTGCCAGCTGATTGGCCTCTAGTGGCTCTGATATTAGGCACAGTGCCGAGAAAAGAGAAAAATTGAGCACGTGCAGAACATGGTGCATTACTGTTTTTTTTAAAAGTATAGGCACTTATTTTTAATGTTTTACATATCTATACCTGCAAAAGGGGCCAGCCTGAAGTGATCTGGACTTAATCTTCTGATTAAAGTTCCCCTTTAGTACAACTTAGGACTTAAAGTATAAAATTGGGCTTTGATTCTAAGTCTTAAAATATATGCTCATAGTAGAATATGCCCTATCTACCCTATCTATCACCATTAGCAGTTTGTAGCCAAGGTAACATGATTTTTTAAAAACTGTCCATGTGCCATTTTAAAATGGGGCCCAGATTTAGTGGCTTCTTCACCCCCAGGGCTTCTGATGCTTTAACAGATTTCTCCTTGGATAAGAAGTGCTAGTGATGTTATGGTGCTTCCTCTCAGAGGCTACAAGCAGAGGAGGTACAGCTCTCTCCAGCATCTCCTTACAGCAGTAAATTACTACAATAATGATATATTGCTGGTTGCTTGCCTCTCAGGGTTTATGTTTGTTAGGATACTGCTAGCGACCGCTGGCGTCACAGCAACCAATGACTCATCCCCAGCCATATTCACTGCTAGCCAGAGGACTCCCCAGCCGGCAGCTGAATATAAAACATGGGACCTGGAAAGCTGTCTAATGTCATTGACCATTACATTGGTTGTGTTGCACAGCATCATTGGTTGCTAGGACAATAGCGGTTGCTTCTGTCCTAGCAAAGGATGATACTGTGCGGCCCTGGAATCATCCATGGATGCCTGGTGGCTTCCTTTGAATTTGAACCTCGGGTTTACAAACCAACCAAAGTGACCAGAAACTGCCATTTTTTGGAAATTTAAAGAGGAAGTAAACCCTCCTCTGCAAGTTGTACCTATAGGTAAGCCTATGATAAGGCTTACCTATAGGTACTGTAAATATCTCCTAAACATGTACCGTTTAGGAGATATTTACCTTACATGCAGCGAGTGACGTCACTGGCGCATGCTCTCTGAAGGAACGGCCACTGGTGCCGTTCCTTCAGAGCCCCGTGCCGTGACCGTCGGCTCCCACGAGCGTGCGCGGGAGTGACGTCACCGCGGCTCCGGCCAATCAGATGGCCGGATGCCGCAATCCCGGAAGACGGGCGACTGAACATAGAGGTAAGCGGGCGGCACGGCGGGGGCTCGTTCTAAGGTAAGTATTTCATAATGAACTAGTATGCGATGCATACTAGCTCATTATGCGTTTCTCTTTCAGGGTGAGAAAAAAGAAAAAAAAACTAATTTGGGTTTACAACCTCTTTGTAAGTGTTATTTTGGCTTAAGCACATTGTACAGGTATGCTGCTTCTCTACAGGTTTACCCGCTTGTGGACCGCCCCACTGTACAGATACTGCAGTGGGGCGGCCGCTCTGGGCTGGATCACGTACCTAGTAAATGATATGCCAGCCGGGTTAGAGACAATTCATTTTCAATATAAACCAAGGAAATAAAAAAAAGAAATAGTTTCAAAATTTGCTGACAAATTAAAGCCCTATCTGTTCCAGAAAAAAATTGCATATAATACGTATAGGGTAGTCTACAAATAAAAAAAACGTATAAAGTGCGGAAATGGAAAATTGAGGAAACAAAAAAAAGCAGCTTTGGGACTCAAGGGGAGTTGGGGAGAAAAAGGGCTTAACTATGTTAAATTTATATAAATGGAAAGAGGAATTGATTAGTAGAATAAACTCTATTTTGTTGGGTATTTCTAATTATTTTAATTTTAACAGAATACTTTTCCTGGCATATTAACATAGCAGCTGAACTTGGAGAGTCATAATATGACCTGGGAATATTATCAACGAATCCAAAAAGCTAGGTTTCAAAATGGAGGGGGAGGACTCTACCTGATGGTCTTTTATAAAACTGTGTATTTGTTTCTAAAATGCAACAACGTATGTGGCGGCCCAGCTATAGCATGTGAAGGAAAGCTTCTTTCTCAATGTAAAATTTAGGGCATTAGTCTGCCCAGTTTAGTTTCCCCTAAGCCATAGCTCTCAAATGTCACTTCTTTAGAGGGACTGTATGTCTTGTGGAACCTAAGCTGTTCCTCTTTTTGTACTCTTGTATGGAGCGCTATAAAAAAAAAATACCATTTAGCGAACAAAGTGATATGCTACGCTAAACTTTTCATCCAATTTATAAAGTATAAATATGTTGTTTTTGGAAGCCAGCACTAACTAAAAGTAGTGGTGGAATAGAGTACATTTTTGTAAAAATTCCTGGTCTGAATAGCTAGTGGCACGGTAGGAGTGTGTCCTCTGCTTACATACTTTGTTCTAATAGTTACACCTCTTTCAGAAATATGGGATTAATTCCCAAACAAATTGTAGGTTTTGAATGTTATTTTGCATATTTTTTTCTTTGGTGGGGGGATCTGTAATGCCACAATTGGGCGCAATTATTCTAGAATAAAAATGATTTTATGGCAGGAGCTATTAAAGTCAAATATTACAGGATTTACCTACTGATCACAGGAATCTGAAGTGCCCAAAGGTTCACTTTAAGTAGTGTAAAATAAATAAATTAAGGAATACAGTATATCTTTCTTACTTCAATTTTCAAACATCATTCGTGACTTGTCCTTCATCTCTTGTCAGTAATAAGTAATTATGTGTCTATCACCACTACTTGTCCTATATTTTCACTCATCTCACACTTAAAGTTTGACAAGTGATGATAGTTGATTTTGGTGAATGATAATACACTGATTCGTAGGTATTACACAGAAGAATGCTAATGGACAATGTAGAGTGAAGCAATATGTTTTCTATTTTGTTTACCATAAGTTAATATAAAAACCTCTAGTCTTGGGGCAAAATTAGGTATTATATCCAATGAAAATGACTCCCTTGAACTCATAACATGAGGTATCTTTTTGTTACGGACATCTTTGTCACTTTTACAGGAAGTGAAGAGAAATCTTGATATCAGGGTCTCAGATAGTAATTAAACTCTTTTCCACTATATTTTGAACTACAAGAAAATGGTTGGAGTTATATTTTAACACAACAAAACAATACAGGCTTGTCAGCATGTTTCCAGATAAAAATGAATGTTAGCCAGAGCAAAAGGATAATGAAACTGTGATTTAAGGACAACACCTTTACTTAAAGTGTTACTAAACCCACAAAAGTAAAATCAGTCTGTATATGCAGTAAAGCATGCATTGTGTATAAAGGCTGTTTGATAATGTCACCCTGATCCCCCTCTTCTTTCACTGTCTCCAAAAAATAACCCGATATTTACAGAGCCAGGGGATGGGCTGTACATGCTCAGTGTGTATTGCTAGAAAGTTTTTTTTCTTGGGAGAGTGCATGTGATCAGCACAGGGCCAATCAGCGCTGTCCAGACATGTCCAGACAGAGGATCAGGGGAGAATAGGAACTGATACAAGCCACAAGGCTGCTATATACTGCTGATGAGGAGAAGGTATTTATCCATTTATATTTACTAAAATAATTGCATTTCCATGTTCTGTGTACTGTGGGAGACAAGATATAGTGAATGCAGGGTCCTGGGTTTAGTAAGACTTAAGGATTTCACAAAGAAAGCACAAGAACACAATCTGAAAAACAACTAGCAGGCATCTGCTACCCACAGGGGTTGATTTACTAAAAGCAAATAGACTGTTTACTATCAAATGGAATTTTCCTCAGAGCTTAGCGAGTGTGGCGAAATTTCACTTTGCAAAGAATACACAATTTATGTGCATGCAAAATAAAATAAACAGCATTGTTGCTTGCACGTAATTTG
This sequence comes from Pelophylax lessonae, assembly GCF_965119305.1. Taxonomy (NCBI): domain Eukaryota; kingdom Metazoa; phylum Chordata; class Amphibia; order Anura; family Ranidae; genus Pelophylax; species Pelophylax lessonae. The sequence goes on along the minus strand of NC_138768.1, from coordinate 579,328,671 downwards.
ATTATGGAAGTCAGCAGAGTTATACCTCATTCTCTAAGCACTGAGGAAAATTCCCTTGCAAAGTGCCACTTTTCGTGCAAAACCTTTTTGCTGTTAGTAAATCAACCCCACAGAAGTGGTATATTTAAAGGCCACTTTATGTAGAGATACTTTGGTTTTTAAGTAGTTGTTGAATATAGCACATCTGTATTTTATTTTTCCAAGTTTCTATAGTTGGTGGCAGAGGGAAAAAAACTGTTTTGACATATCCTAAGTTATAATTAAAAAGGAGTACAGTTCAAAACTTGTTAAAGATGGGTATGAGGCAGAGCATCTGAGCATTATAAAAACAATGACCCATGTTCATGGACTGGGTTCAAAGTAGAGAAGAGCTGGCCTATCTAGACAAAATCTCAAACCAAAGGAAATCAGTGGTGGGTAAAACACCAAAATATATAAATTACTTTAAAAAAAAAAAAAAACAATATATATAAAAAGTATGAGATATGTAAAAGGGCAGTAAAATGTTAAAGGAGAGCTCACACTGAAAACCTTCTTGAGCACACAGACTTCATTGTTTTCAAGAGTCATACCTGGATGTTTAAATTAAGGATTCTTCAACCCCAAAAAGTATTGCAGTTTAGTGGTAGGGCTAAGTCCACATGCCAAGGCAGGATGTTGATTAGTTGTATCTTGGTTGTTGAAGCCTATGTAAAGTTTCATTGTATTGACTTGGCTTTCCTTCAGACTACATTTTTTTTCTGAAATTGTGTCATGAGTTTGTTATTCTGGAAAAACAGCTGGGACTTTTGAACACAATATGTGGAGACTTTTGAACAATGATGCGGATGTAGCTTCAAATTTTTGCTGTCATTCTTTTACCCAGAACAAACACATACTATACCATACATTTGTGATAATGCAACAAAATACAGCGAATATTTCAGGTATTTCTGCCCTGTAATCTGTTAGATATGCACTTTCAAACAGAATAAAAGCTTGTGCTGCAAGCAGCTCCTAAAGCGTTCATCAGAAATATTAAAGAGTCAGCATAGTTTACTTTAAAATCCTTTAGTTATAGCCACAGTTTCCTTTTCTAAAACAGTACAGCTGTCATTAAGTAACATACAGTATTTCACAAAAGTGAGTACACCCCTCACATTTTTGCAAATATTTGATATCTTTTCATGTGACAACACCGAAGAAATTACACTTTGTTACAATGTAAAGAAAAGTAGTGAGTGTACAGCTTGTAAACTGTAAATTTGCTGTCCCCTCAAAATAACGAAACACACAGCCATTAATGTCTAAACCGCTGGCAAAAAAAAAATGAGTATACCCCTGTATTGGGCCCAATTAGCCATTTTCCCTCCCCGGTAACTCATTCGTTTTACAAGGTCTCAGGTGTGAATGGGGAGCAGATGTGTTAAATCTGGTGTTAGCAAAGAGGATCTAAAAAAAAAGAGTTGTTGCTCTACATAAAGATAGCCTAGGCTATAAGAAGATTGCCAAGACCCTGAAACTGAGCTGTAGTACGGTGGCCAAGACCATACAGTGGTTTAACAGGACAGGTTCCACTCAAAACATGGTCGACCAAAGAAGTTGAGTGCACATGCTGAGCATCATATCCAGAGGTTGTCTTTGGGAAATAGACAAATGAGTGCTGCCAGCCTTTCTGCAGAGGTTGAAGGGGTGGGGGGTCAGCCTGTCGGTGCTCAGACCATACTCCGCACACTGCATCAAATTTATCTGCATGGCTGTCGTCCCAGAAGGAAGCCTCTTCTAAAGATGATGCACAAGAAAGCCCACAAAGAGTTTGCTGAAAACAAGCAGACTAAGGACATGGAATACTGGAACCATGTCCTGTGGTCTGATGAGACCAAGATAAATTTATTTGGTTCAGATGGTGTCAAGCATGTGTGGCCGCAACCAGGTGAGGAGTACAAAGACAAGTGTGTCTTGCCTTCAGTCAAGCATTGTGGTGGGAGTGTCATGGTTTGGGGCTGCATGAGTGCTGCTGGCACTGGGGAGCTACAGTTCATTGAGGGAACCATGAATGCCAACATGTACTGTGACATACTGAAGCAGAGCATGATCCCCTCACTTCGGAGACTGAGCCGCAGGGCAGAATTCCAACATGATAACTGCCCCAAACACACCCCCAAGACAACCACTGCCTTGTTAAAGAAGCTGAGGGTAAAGGTGACAAACTGGCCAAGCATGTCTCCAGACCTAAACCTTATTGAGCATCTGTGGGGCAACCTCAAATGGAAGGTGGAGGAGCACAAGGTCTCTAACATCCACCAGCTCCGTGATGTCATCATGGAGGAGTGGAAGAGGACTCCAGTGGCAAACTGTGAATCTCTGGTGAACTCCATGCCCAAGAGGGTTAAGGCAGTGCTGGAAAATAATGGTGGCCACATAAAATATTGACCCAATTTGCACATTTTAACTTAGGGGTGTACTCACTTTTGTTGCCAACGGTTTAGACATTAATGGCTGTGTGTTGAGTTATTTTCAGGGGACAGCAAATTTACACTGTTATACAAGCTGTACACTCACTACTTTACATTGTAGCAAAGTGTAATTTCTTCAGTGTTGTCACATGAAAACAAATAATAAAATATTTACAAAAATGTGAGGGGTGTACTCACTTTTGTGAGATTCTGTAAATGAGCACTCCAGACTGTATGACAAAGAAACTTCTCCATTCCAGAAATGGATACTGTTATGGGGCAGGGAAAATGTGACATCACCAAGTGCTCTTTCGACTATGACATACCTTTAGTGCAAGCTTCCTGTAGGCTTGTGCTGTATATTTAGAAGACAAAGCATAATTTAGCTGAGGAACATGCTATTGCATTGCAGGTCAAACGTGGGTGGGACAAGGAGGGAACTTGTGACTGAACTGGATTGCACTCCTACGGAATGCACTGCTGAATTGTGTCAGTAATGCAGTATCACTTTGTTCTTTTTACTGCTTGGAATGTGAACTATGATACACCTCAGTTTCACCACTAATTATGTGACCATAAACATTTTGGAAGGGCTTAAACTTTATTCTTTTCCCAGAACAAGTTTGTTGGCTAGTGGCAGGCTTCCTCGCTCGTGTCTATAGCGAGCAGCCAAGCTGACCCTCAACGTAAAGTGAACTTCAGAGCCATAAGACACCTTGCCCAATGACTCTCCCTAATGTGTGGATGGCAAGCAGAGACCAACCCCTTTTCCACCCTCCTGGTGGCCCCTCACTCCCAGGGGTTCTAGACGCTGGCCTAACTTCTCAGGCCTGACAGCCAGGGGACACCTGTATAACTTACTCTCATTCTATTCAGAGCAGCATTCTGACAGAATAAAGGCACCACAAGGTTGGATGTGGTTAACGTTATTTACTTGAAAGTCTTAGCTAGTAGCATGGCCTTTTAGTGGGTAGTAGACCCCAACACAGTTCCAACAGCAATACAGACTCATGGTCCCAGGCCCTGCTGGTGGATGATCGTGGCTCTGCAGAACGGCAGTCACTCCCTGTAGGCCTGATACTCCTCCTGGGCTAAGGAGGGGAGGAACGGAGGGTATACCAACTTCCAAAGTTCTCTCCTGGGTCTGCACTGACCCGCTGTAACTGTCTCTCCTTCTCTCCCATGGGACTAGGATGAGGAGCCCCGGGGCACCCTGCCCTCCCCCTGGTGGGGGAAGAACAGGAGCAAAGCTGCTAGATGTTGCTTCTTCTCCTTTCCAGTTTATCCCACATCCCTCCCTGGTCCTGCCTAAGCTCCCAACCTTCACCCAGGGGGAGAAGGCACCTTAAGGGAACCTGCTCTACCACCTAAATACAAGTTGATGCTGATTGATTTGTTTATGTTCAATTGCAAACAGCCAGTCAAGTTCTATTAAAAAAAAAGCAAACAAACGTTATTCAACCTGAAATCGACTGACAATTGAGATGATGATATACTCTTGGACCTTTCTGCTGCCTTTTACACAGTTGACCATCCACTCCTTCTTAACAAACTCAACTTTTTTGGCCTCCATGAATCTGCTCTTTCCTGGTTCTCTTCTTACCTATCTCAGCACACTTTTAGTGTCACATACAGCACCATCTCCTCCATTTCTCTTCCTCTTTCTGTTGGGGTACCGCAAAGTTGCGTCCTTGGGCCCCTCCTATTCTCTCTCTATACCTTTTTGCTTTGGCCAGTTGATAACCTCCCATGGCTTCCAATAGCACCTCTTTACTGACGACACCCAGATCTCTCGACTCCTCAACTCATCCCCTCAATCTTCTCAAGTATCACAAACTTACTGAGCGACATATCAGTATGGATGTCACACCACATCTTTAAACTCAATCTTTCTAAAACTTGTAATATTTCCCCCTTCCCTATCTCCTCCCCTTCCTATGACAACCATTGATCCCTCCACACACACTAGGGTGCTGGGTGTAATCCTAGGCTGTGACCTCTCCTTTAGCCCCCACATCCAATCATTGGCTACAGCTTCCCGCCTTAACGTCCGCAATGTTTCCAGAATTCGCCCCTTCCTGACTAACGACACCACAAAACAACTATTTCACTCCTTAGTTATTTCCCGCCATGACTACTGCAGCTCCCTCCTCACTGGCCCACCTTTATACAGGCTATCCCCCTTCAGACTATTATGAATGCTGTTGTTAGATTAATTGATTAATACACCTTACTAACCGGTCCGTGACTGCTGCTCCTCTCTGCCAATCTCTTCAAAATTCAAAATGCTAACCACAACAATCCCCCCCCCCCCAGTTACATCACATCGCCCAAATTGTCCTCTCCGCTCCTCCCAAGACCTCCTGCTCTTTAGCTCCCTTGTTACCTCCTCCCATGCTCCCCTCCAGAACTACTCCAGAGCCTCTCCCATCCTCTGGAACTCCCTGCCCCAGTATGTCTAGTCAGCTCCTACCCTGTCCGACATTAGACGATCCCTGAAAACGTACTTATTCAGTAAACTGTTGGCACTATATAAATACTGTATTATAATAATAATAGGCAAGGCCAGGGTAACTTCTTTGTAAATTAGCTCCTTTTAAATCAGGGTCAGAGGCATTGAGTGATGTAATTGTGGACAGATGCCTAATCCTAGTCAATGATAGCTATTTGTTTGAAGAATAACGTGCAGGGTTGCTTTTCTGCATTGCTGAGCTGTCCAAGTGCTAATACTCTTCTGTGTGACTCCCCCACAAGTAACCTCTAGCTTTCTCACAAATTCCACTAAAGTATGAAGCTGGGCAGATATTCTGTACTGTACTAATGCATTTACTGTTTCTCACAATGTATAGAGGAGACTTATCAAGAAGAAGGGTAGGAGACAAGGCGAAATGTGTCATATCTGCTTACAGAATGCTTCAGCTTAAATGTGCTTACAATATACCTCAAACTGTGGTATAACCTTACTAAATTAGAATTTACAAAAAATGAATGGGGAACACCAGAGCTCAGTAAATATCCTGCATACTGTAAGGTGAGGCTGTCACACCTGAATTCCTCACATAAACATTGTAGCAATACATTTAACAAGCATTTGTCCACTACACAAAACACTTTTTTATTTGTCAGAAAAGCTGTTTAGGTCCTTTCTAATTAAATAAAAATCTCTTAGATAATTTTAGAGGTTTTTTCCTTGCTGCGTCAGAGATTCTAAACCTTTGCTATAATCATTGACAAAACTCAGGACAAGCAAAGAATAGCAGCGAGGCACTTGGAGCCTGTGGTTTTTTTTTTTTTAACCTCCAATTGCAGAAGAATATACATGTTCGCCAGCACACCATGGACTTTGCATAGCAGTCCAAAACTTTTTATTGCGAAAAGATCCCTTCCCAACAGTGTAAGTGCAATGTTTCAGAGCCACGCAGGATCCCTTCGTCAGTCATCACATGGCTGACGAAGGGGTCCTGCGTGGCTCCGACATGTTTCACTTACCCTGTTGAGATGTGATCTTTTCGCAATAAAAAAAATGTAACTGCTATGCAAGATCCATGGTGTGCTGGCAAACATGTATACTTATCTGTGATATATCCAGTGTCCAGTTGGTGATCGCTGCAGCACCTGCTATAGATGTGCCTATCTCCAGAAATGTGTGCAATGGGAATATGCAATATATCCAGTTGCAGAAGGTTGTCACTACATTTAGTTGCTGTACATGTGGAAGGAATCAATAATCTTCTGCTCATGTTGATGATTCTGGCATTGTCAGGTGCCCGGTACCCCTGTGTGCTCTATGGCTCCTTCTGCCTGCTTCTATGTCACTACAGGATAAAGTATACCATAGGGGCAAATGGTGGGAACCAGAGTGTGCAGCTGAGGACCAGCTATTCCACAAAGTTAGGAGATTCTTCAGTAATCTTAGCTCTTTGGAAAAAAAATAAAAATCTTAGCTCTTTGAAAAGTGAAAACTAGCTGCATAGTTGGAGACAAAGGTTATTCTATTTGCAGGAAAGCCTTTTAACACTTTCAGGTCCCAGGGTTATAAAAATCTTTGTGACCAGACCAAATTATGAAGTTTTGATATGGAGTGGTGCCAAGATCCAGCCAAGAGTGAATAGGACTGGATCATATTTGTACTAATTATACACTTTTTTGCCATCTCATTCATTTTACAGCCAGGAAAATGTTAATTCAGAATATACAGGACATTGTAAAAGTGTCAAAAGAGGGCCAAAGCTTCAGGGTGCCTCACAGTGGGGAAAGGAAGGTAGGGGGGTAATTTAGTTCCAGTGTATTTATAACTGGGCATCATCCAATGCAGCTGCATCCTAATTTGCACAATTTCTCTATAGACACTATAGACTCTCTCTGAGACAAATGTGTGTTGTGCAACCTTCAAAACTCCTTCCCATTTCATGCTGTCAGTTATGGCACCACATGGAAAAGAAATGTCACAAGGCCTGAGAAAGAAAATAATTTCTTTACACAAGAAAGGTTAAGGCTACAAGAAGATCAGCAAAGCTTTAATTATCAGTTGTAATAATGTAGCAAAAGTGATACAAAAATTTAACAAAGATGGAACTGCAACCATCTCACAAGCCATTCTTGGAGGTTAACAGGAGTGTCTTCTGAGGAGAAGGGTTGAAGAAAATCTCCATGCAAGTTCAGTGCAGTTAGCTAAAGAATTAGAAAACCAAACTAGGGTGATTGTTTCCCATGACACAATACAGCGTACACTGCAGCGGAATGGAATGCATGGGTGTCCTCCACGAAGCAAGACTCTCCTAAAGCCCATGCACAAAAAAGCCCTCCTAGATTTTGCTGAAAAAGAACAAGACTACTGGGACTCTGTACTCTGGAGTGATGAGACCAAGATAAATGTTTTTGGAACTGATGGCTTAAAAACTAAATGGCGTCGCAAAGGTGAGGACCACATAGAAAAATGCATTGTGTCTACAATAAAACATAGTGGTGGCAGTGTCCTTCTGTGGAGCTGCATGAGTGCTGCTGGTGTCCGGAAGCTGCATTTTATTGATGGTATCATAAATTTACAGATGTACTGCTCTATATTGAAAGAGAAGATACTACCATCACTCCGTGCCCTTGGTCGTCATGCACTTTTCCAACATGACAATGGTCCAAAACACACATCTAAGGCCACTGTTGCATTTTTGAAGAAGAAAGGGGTGAAAGTGATTCAATGGCCAAGTATGTCTCCTGATCTGAACCCAATCAAACACCTATGGGAAATTCTGAAGAGGCGAGTTAAGCATCACTCTCCATCCAGCATCCAGGCTTGCATTGTTCTTGTGTTCATTGAGATATTGAATAAAATCATACTTTTCAAAAGGGGTGTACTCATTTATGCTGAGCACTGTATGTAGTGCTGATTAGAGCAGATGGTATTGTGGAGATAAAATTTTTATTTATTAAACACACCTACTGATTTACGCTATGAGGCTTCTCCTTGTTTATATTTCATACATGCTCCCTTAGTAAGTGGATCTCACCCAAAGAACAGTTTGGATTCATGTGAGATGTCTCGTAATGGAGACATGCTTATTGTGAGGCTTCTGTTGTGGAGATTAGGTGTGGGCTGTCTTTGATTTGTGTAATGGAGATCCATTACCTTTGGTTAGAGGCCCTATGGTTATACTAAGAAGCACGCTTTGCCACACTGGAGCACCGTTGGAGTGATATTAGATTGTGAATCACTGAGCACTTTAGTATACTGGCACATCTACATTGGACTTTATTTAAACCTTATCTTTTTTTAATTATATACATTTATTATAGTATTTTTTTAAAAAAACTTTTAAACATTTGATATATTTTTTTTGCATTGCACGCTGCACAGCACATCAGCACTTGCACTTGATTTCTTTTTTTGTATGCAATTGCATTTTGTCAGATTAACTGAAGGTTGATTGTATAATTTGTTTAATTTAAATGAACATAACACCATTTTGTACTTGTATATTCATGTATTTGTCCAGGATTTGTGTTGCAGCAGTTCACATCACCACTAGGGTCTAGCGTGAAATATTTCTACTTTTATTTAGTACAGATTGTATGGTGAATGGCCAGTTTAACCGCTTGCCGACCGCCGCAAGTACATATACTGCGGTGGTCAGCCCCGGCCAGGCAAAGTGACGTATATATATACGTCACTAGCCTGTCACCGGCTTGTGAGCCAATAGCGTAATGTAAATGTAAACAAGTAAACAAGCCGCCTGTCATTCTCCCCTGTGTAAAAATGGAGATCAGACGGTTCTACTATGTAGGACAGTTGATCTCTGTTTTTACAGTAGTAGCCACAGCCAATCACAGTTAGAAGCACGCCCCTAGGACACACTTAACCCCTCCCTCTCCAATACAGTTAACCCCTTCCTTGACAGTGTCATTTTTACAGTAACAGTGCATATGTATAGCACTGATTACTGCAGTAATGTCACTGGTAACCCCAAAAGTGTCAAAAATGTCAGACAAGGGTCCGATCTGTCCGCCGCAATGTCGCAGTCCCGCAAAAAAAATCGCAGATCGCCGCCATTACGCGTTAAAAAAAAACCCACCAAAAATGACAAAAATCTTTCCCTTTGTTAGTAAACGCGATAACTTTTGCGCAAACCAATCAAAATACGCTTTTTGCGATTTTTTTTTACCAAACATATGTAGCATAAAACAAATTGGCCGAAAATGTTAAAAAATTTAGATTTTTAAATTTTTTTGGGGAATTTTACATAAAAAAAATGTGAAAAATATTGTTATTTTTGCAAAATTTACGCTATTTTTGTTTGTAGCGCATGATCAAAAAATTGCACAGGTGATCAAATACCACCAAAAGAAAGCTCTGTTTGTGGGAAAAAAAGGACGTCAAATTCGTTTAGATACAGCGTCGTACAACCACGCAATTGTCCGATAAAGTCACGCAGTAAAAAATCGCAAAAAAAACCCTGGTCGGGAAGGGGGTAAAATCTTACGGGGCTTAAGTGGTTAAGAGAGAGGAAGTAGAACATGAAGTGATCATGTACAGGGAAAAGGAAAAGAGAAAGTGGAAAGCAGATAAGTACAGTATAAAAGGATAAAGAAAGAACAGACTGTGAAATCTGATCATGGATGGGGATAGAGATTTCTGAGTGATCTAATCATGGACCACAAAGCAATTAGGCAGAGTGGGGCAAAACATGTTTAGAAACAAAAAATAATATTGCGATTAGTTAGGAGGGGGAAGTGACTCTACTACAATGACAGTACTTGCCACGGTAATATAGCTCAATTAAAAGAAAAGAATGCAAAAACAAAATTAAAAATAAACTATTAAAAGCCCCTCCACATACATATTTCTCACCTCTGATCGATCTTTGAATAATTGGGTGCCCACTCAAGAACCTGTCCTCGCTTGGTACACCACAAGTTGGAAAGCAAAGGGTCCATACACTGATGTGTGTAAGCTATTGACTAAGCCCGTAATGGCCAGATGCATTAAAGTGGGGCAGTACTACAGGTGGGATCTGTCAGTGTGGATTGTGTAGCCTAAAGAAAATAGTTTTTAGTACAGTGACATTATCTGTGTGCCAATTACCAGTTGAATGACTCACTAGCAGAATTAACTGCACACGTGCTTCAGTATCTTCTGTGTCAGTATCATTGATGTCATTTCTGTGATACCACATGTTAATGCCAACACAATTTTCATTTTATGGCCAAAAACAAAGTTCAGACAACTTTCCTATGATGTTTATTATTGCAGTACATATCTTATTATTTTCTGTAGATCAGAGGCTTCACTTGCTTAAAGGGTAACTCCAGTCAGAATGACATTTTTCATATTAATAGTATGTTAAATATCTTTATCTTTGATTATCTTATTCATTTTTTGACTAGCTGCTTGTGTAGCTTAGAAAGTCTTATTTAAACTAGACAATCAGCTTCTTCATGTTCTTCACCGACAACGATATCTCCCTTTTATCTGAATTTGCTAAGCTGTCTTTCACTTCCTGAAAAGGTTGTTGGTTCTTCTTAGACAGACATGCCTAGACCTGTCCAGCCCCACCCCCATCCCTCCTATCCTTCACAGAACATGATCTCCTTCTGTCTTCATAGCCTCATTTATGCTAGCAGCTTCTCCTGAGAGGGAAAGAGAGGGAGAGTGGGAGGGGGTTCATGTGACTGGCGCAATATATTAAAGAAATAAGGTACTAAGGAACATTTTTGAAAGTTTAGAAGGATACAGATCCATTTATATTCCTCATTACATGTAAGTAATGAGTTTTAGGCTCTGTTTCCACTAGTGTGACTTTGGACACATAAAGCCCATTGATTTCAGTGGCACCTGTTCCCATCTATTCCACTTTGAAAATCAGCGACTTTGAAAAGGTACCCTCACTACTTTAACCACTTACCGCAAAGTGACGTAGGGCTACGTCTGCAAACTTTGTGGTGTTATACCGGGATAATGCCTCTAGCTAGAGGCACCATCCCGATACCGTGGTTTACAGCCGACGGTCGGCTTTCCGTCGGTAACGACCGATGTGGCTCGGGAGCCGCTCGATAGTTACCCGGGTGAGGTGGACGTCCCCCCCTCCCGCCGCCTTCCGTGACTTTGCTCGGGGCTCCTGTCCCACCGGGAGCCCCGAGCACCCAGCCGGCACGTCCGCCGGCTGGATGGAGTCCCGATCTAAGCTGGAAGTGGCTTCGATCGGGTCTTCCATGACGTCACTTCCGGGTTACTCTGCTGCAAAAGGCGGCAGATTTAAAAAAGCGGCTGTATGCAAAAACGCAGTTTTCGGCGTTTTGCATACATGAAAGTGTAGTGGAGGGGTCTAGGGTCTTTTAGACTCCCGATCCCTCCATAAAGAGTACCTGTCACTGCATATTGGTGTCACAAGGGATGTTTACATTGCTTGTGACAGCAATAAAAGTGATCAGATTTTTTTTTTTTAAAAGCCTGTAATAAACTTAAAAAAAAAAAAAAATAAATAGGAAAAAAAAAACTTTTAGCCACCCCCATCACCGTTAGCTCGCTGCACGGAAAAAAACGTATACGGAAGTAGAGCCGCAAATTAAATCACTGTTCAAACCATGTGAGGTATCGCCATGATCGCCAGAGCATGAGAAATAATAAAAAAAAAAGGGCTACACTCTAACTCTAAACTGGTAACTGTTAAAAATGTTTAAAGCGTCACCTATTGAGATTTCTATTGACCGTAGTTTGTCGCCATCTCACGGGTGTGCGCAATTTTAAACTGTAACATGTTGGGTATCTATTTACTCGGCGTGACATCTTCTTTCACAATACAGAAAAAAAATGGGCTAACTTTACTGTTTAGTATTTTTTAAATGCAGTGAAATGTGATTTTTCGTAATTTTTCCCAAAAAATATCGTTTTAAAGACCGCTGCGCAAATACCGTGCGACAAAAAATATTGCAATGACCGAAATTTTATTCTCCAGAGTCTTTGCTAAAAAAAATATATATATATATAATGTTTGGGGGTTCTAAGTAGTTTTCAAGGAAAAAAAAAACGGATTTTAACTTGTGAACAAAAAGTGTCCGAAATAGGGCTGGGGCTTAAGTGGTTAATGCAGCTTTGGTCCAGAGAGTGTAAAGTTGGATCAAAGCTGCACTCAAAGTCACACTCTAAATCTTAGTCACGCTAGTGTAAAAGTAGCCACTAGGCTAGAGTGGGACTTTGGAGTGCGACTTTACACTCTCTGGAACAAAGTCACATCAAAAGTAGCATCAAAGTAGTGCAGGTACCTTTTCAAGGTTGCTGATTCTAAAATTTGCATAGATGGGAATGGGTGCCATTGAAATCAATGGGCTGTGACTTGTCATGCGACTTTGTGTGTCCAGTGTTGCATGACAAGTCACACTAGTGGAAACGGAGCTTTAATCTATGTTTCCACTATTGAGATTTAGAGTGCAACTTTGATGCAACTTTGATCCAACTTTGCACTCTCTGGATCAAAGGCGCATCAAAAGTTGCATCAAATTAGTGCAGGCACCTTTTCAAAGTCGCATAGATGGGAATGGGTGCCATTGAAATCAATGGGCTCTGACTTTTCATGTGACTTTGTGTGTCGCATGACAAGTCGCACTAGTGAAAGCATAGACTTAGTGTGGTTATCTGTACTATTCCTTTAATGTATAGTGATCAATGTAGACTGTGAGCTGAGACTGCAGAGCACTTCCAGCTACATTGACATTCCCCCCTCTGTGTCCAGCTTCCTTCTCCTATGGTAGTTTTGATTGAAAGTCCAGCAAATCATATATGTGTATATGTGTCCCCCCCGTGTCCTGTGTGATTGCCTCTTTTTTATTTCTTCATTTTATCATAAATTAGGATGTACAATGCATCCTTACTGATGAGAGAACACTGGGCGGGAACCTATGATCAGCCCCTCCCATTCTGTATACACCCACTGGCTACACAGGAACAGTGCCCCTCCCTGGAAATGATGTCACTAGCTTTCAGTAACCACACCCACTTGCTGCTCTTAGACTCAGCAGGAAGAGGGATTGAAGTCATGTGACAGCACTGAATACTGCAAAATAAAGGGAGAAAAACTGGGATTTTTTTCATTTTGCCACATAAGGCTGAACTCCACTCACATTAATGATTGCAGGGGAGAATTTAGGGTATTAGGCTGTACTTCTGCTTTAACATAAACATCTTTTAAAACAATTTGGCTCCCAGCTATTAGCCATTCTCATTACCCAAACTTTGCTATTAATCCACCCACTCCTTCATTCCACACATTCATCTGAATAAAGGCATGTTACTTTCTGCAGCACATGGTATGTACAATGACAATATATTATACCCAAAGAATTTTTAAAAAAAGGGGAAGAAAGCTATATGTAATTTGTCTATACAAATCAATGGGGGTTGTTATACATGGTTATTTGAAGGTCAGGTGTCAGCATTAGGTAGGGGGAGATAATGTTCTGTGTTTACATCTACCTGGACCTCTAAGGTTGATAGTAAATGTAAAACAAAAATGTTATATATTAAAGCTTACCAGTCCTTACAGTATAACTAAAGGCAAAATGTATTTTTTAGTTTTGAATAGAGTGAAGAGTGATTAGAAGACCTGGCAGGTTTTTACTGCTTTCTGTGCCCCTATTGGGGAAATTCACCCTCTATATTTGTCATATTTGCCATTAATGCTGAGAGTGAAAGCAAAAGAAAACCCCAAATTATGGTCTGTCCCCAGAACAGAAATAGAGAGGAAATCTTCCAAAGGGAACAGTTTTGCCTTTGTAGTGGTTGTACTAGTTTTCCTTTTCAGTTTTTTTCCTTACCCTTCACCTAGAGATCCTGCCTGCAAGACACTTTGGGGTTTATTTACTAAAGTTAGAGAGGGCAAAATTAGTCACAATTCTGCAGAAAATCAAATCAGCTTCTAACCTCAGCTTGTTTAATTAAGCTTTAGCAATAAAACCTGGAAGCCGATTGGTTTCTCTGCAAATTTGTGACTAATTTTGCCCTCTTTAGCTTTAGTAAATAAACCCCTATCAGTCAGTCACTTTACTGTATTTAGAGAGGCACAGCATTGTCACCCTAGTAAAAGAAAAAGAGAGAGAGCGCTCTAAGTGCAGACAGTCTTTATTAATAACAAGGCATAGGTGATATAAACTCACTAGAAACCAAAGTCATCGAGCTGTGTCAAGTCATGGACATCAGGAATTCCTCTGGGAGGTGCCATCCACTCGTGTGCAGCAATTCAGAAGCTTGATCGCTGATCAGAGGAGAAAAGGAAGCTGGCTACCTCCTCCAGCAGTCGGCGGTCAGCGTCTAAGGCAGCGGCTGCGATGTGCGGTGGAAGCTGGAACGCGGCCTCGTCACCAGGGAATGTATGGTGTGTGGAATATGCACGGTATGCACGACGCGTTTCTGAGCATGCGCTGGGTCACGTACGGCCCTGCGCGCTCTTTCTTCAGGTGCTGTGAAACCGTGTTTATTCCAGGGAATATATATATGGTGCACAATAAAGGATAATTGGACACAGCCCAGGAGAAAGGGAACCTGCTAGTGATTTAAAACGACATATAGACAGGCAATACTATATAAAACTGCAATTAATCACTACATTAATATAAAACATTAGCAGCACATATGTGGAGTCTGTTCAATCGATGAAATATGTGAAAAATAAAAATAAAAAGACAATTGATCATCAATCTCATGCTTAGTAAAGAAAATAATTGAATAATAAAAATAGGATAAGATAAAACTAGGAGAACCCAGGCTAACCTAGGCTCACTGAGGACCCCTAGAGTTATATGGAAACAACAATACGTGAAATAAAATACATAAAAAAAAAAAAAAAAATTAATTATATGAATGATCGTGAAACTGCCATTAACAAGGATTTGATTGGGCATTAAAACCATTAAATAGGATAAAAATCACATAATAAAAAGACAAAAATCAGTATATTGCAAGTATACTTGTGGTCCCTATAATTCACTTATACATGGACCTAAGAGAAAAAAAACAAGAAGATATTTTAATATATCTATAAAAGCATCAGAATGTAAAAATATAAATATATAAAAAATTATAAAATATTAGGAAAATATTATAAAAAATATTATAAAAAACTCAGGCTTAGGGCGCAACATTATAAGATGGTATGTACATCAAGCTCTTCATTTAACCCTCGAGGCGCGAGAGCATCCAATGTGTAAATCCAAAAGGTTTCTCGCATACACAATTTAGAAAAACGTTCACCTTCTGGTAATTCTTTGTTCCCCACAATATATTTCTTTCTTTGTTCCCCACAATATAGGCTTACAAGCCATTCAACATTTTCTTCTTGAAGACTCCTCTTTACATCATGATCAAGTGGCTTTTATTTTGGATGCGACACAGTTTTGTTTAACCCACAATTATTTTCAGTTTGAGGACACATTTTATTTACAGATAAACGGCACAGCTATGGGCGCCAATTTTGCCCCGTCGTACGCAAATCTTACGATGGGTTATTGGGAATTGAGATATATTTGGTGGAACAATCCGTTCGCTAAACATATTGTCTTCTTTGGGCGTTACATCGATGACATTATCGTCATTTGGGATGGCTCTGTCTCCCAGATCGACGACTTTGTCGGGCATTGTAACAACAACTCCCTGGGCCTCTCGTTCACATTTGCCTCACATCCTGATTCTATGCCATTTTTAGATTTGGAACTTGGACATGAATCTCATCAGATATATGCCAAGAATTACATCAAACCTACGGGTGGTAATTCATATCTTCATTTTAACAGTTGCCATCATCCCCAATGGACAAAGAATATACCCAAGGGCCAAATTTGTCGACTTAGACAGAATTGCACTAGAGATTCGGACTATTTAGCTCAAAGTGAACATCTGAAGCAAAAATTCTCAGAAAAAGGGTACCCAGAAGATATAGTCAGTCAAGCCTTTGAGACTTATCTTCCAGGTAAACCCCCCAGTTCTAGGGTTACTACTGACCATCACCCGGTCCGATTTGTCACCAGGTTTCATTGCCAATATAGAAAAATGGAAAAAATTCTGGCAAAGCATTGGGACATTCTAAAACAAGATCCCTATCTGAACTCCGTAGTTTTGGACAAACCTAAAGTGACATATAGGAGAGCTACAACTTTGAAAAATAAGATAGCGCCAAGCAAATTAAAGAGAACTAAGACTACCAACCGCTTGCCATGGATGATTCCTTTAAAAGGCATGTATGCGTGCCGAAAAAAGCTGTGCAAAATGTGCAATTTTGTGCGACGCGGCCAAAAAGACTTTACACATAACGACAAAACGTATGTCTTGGAAAATTTTTATAATTGTTCAACTGAATACGTGGTGTACTGTCTGATATGCCCGTGCCAACTGCTCTATGTAGGTCGCACGATTAGACCAGTCAGACAACGCTTTGGGAAACATCGCCGCCTCATTGAGGGGGGATGTGATCTCCATAGCGTCCCGCGACACTTTCTAGAAATCCACGGTAAATCTACTGAGGGTCTAAAAATCTGGGTCATTGAAGCTATCCCCAAAGAATTACCAGAAGGTGAACGTTTTTCTAAATTGTGTATGCAAGAAACCTTTTGGATTTACACATTGGATGCTCTCGCGCCTCGAGGGTTAAATGAAGAGCTTGAAGTACATACCATCTTATAATGTTGCGCCCTAAGCCTGAGTTTTTTATAATATTTTTTATAATATTTTCCTAATATTTTATAATTTTTTATATATTTATATTTTTACATTCTGATGCTTTTATAGATATATTAAAATATCTTCTTGTTTTTTTTCTCTTAGGTCCATGTATAAGTAAATTATAGGGACCACAAGTATACTTGCAATATACTGATTTTTGTCTTTTTATTATGTGATTTTTATCCTATTTAATGGTTTTAATGCCCAATCAAATCCTTGTTAATGGCGGTTTCACGATCATTCATATAATTAATTTTTTTTTTTTTTGTATTTTATTTCACGTATTGTTGTTTCCATATAACTCTAGGGGTCCTCAGTGAGCCTAGGTTAGCCTGGGTTCTCCTAGTTTTATCTTATCCTATTTTTATTATTCAATTATTTTCTTTACTAAGCATGAGATTGATGATCAATTGTCTTTTTATTTTTATTTTTCACATATTTCATCGATTGAACAGACTCCACATATGTGCCGCTAATGTTTTATATTAATGTAGTGATTAATTGCAGTTTTATATAGTATTGCCTGTCTATATGTCGTTTTAAATCACTAGCAGGTTCCCTTTCTCCTGGGCTGTGTCCAATTATCCTTTATTGTGCACCATATATATTCCCTGGAATAAACACGGCTTCACAGCACCTGAAGAAAGAGCGCGCAGGGCCGTACGTGACCCAGCACATGCTCAGAAACGCGTCGTGCATACCGTGCATATTCCACACACCATACATTCCCTGGTGACGAGGCCGCGTTCCAGCTTCCAACGCACATCGCAGCCGCTGCCTTAGACGCTGACCGCCGACTGCTGGAGGAGGTAGCCGGCTTCCTTTTCTCCTCTGATCAGTGATCAAGCTTCTGAATTGCTGCACACGAGTGGATGGCACCTCCCAGAGGAATTCCTGATGTCCATGACTTGACACAGCTCGATGACTTTGGTTTCTAGTGAGTTTATATCACCTATGCCTTGTTATTAACAAAGACTGTCTGCACTTAGAGCGCTCTCTCTCTTTTTCTTTTGTTTAGTTCAGAACTCCTCTTGTCTGTGGAGAGCAGCTCGGTGCCTTGGACATTTTCCATCAGGACTCTGTCATTCATCAATTTATGGTATTTTTTTCATCTCCGTTTTTTCATCTGCGTTTTTTCATCTGCGTTTTTTTTTTTTTTCTTTTTTGCAGTTTCTATTCCTCATGTTCTCTTCCCTTCCCCTCCCCCACCCGTTCTAACCCATTTACTCTTCATGTGCTGGAGGTTTTGTTAGCGCTCCTACATTGTTGTTGTTTTTTTATTGTCACCCTAGTGGCTGTTTTGATTTGGACTAGAAAAACTACTCTCTGTCCACCTCTCTATTACATAGGAAGGAGCCCTGTAGTTCAGAGAAGATAGGTGGAAAAGTTGATAAAACTGTTTTAGATGTAATCAGGGGGAGAATCCTGCGCTAAAGGAAAATGGAGAATAAAATTACGAAAAATAGCACAAAAAATGACGCAAAAAAATAGCAGCTAGAACACTGGACTTATAGAAATCCGGATCATATGTACATCAAATAGTGCAGCGCTAAGAACATCTAAAATTGATTCATGCAACAGGAACATTCAAAACATTGGTGCAGTGTGGTTAGAAACTAGACCAAAAAAGATAAACATAAAACATAAGTCCATTAGGTCTTGAATAACGGATCCAACATGTAGAGATACCAAAAAGTCCAAATCAGGGATGAGATCCCAAGATACGGTGAGTAGAAAGGAAAACACCCGTGCAGATGAATAAAGGTGGCTGCTTACCACAAATAATGGGCCCCCAACTCAATGGACAGGCCACTCAAGCATGAGATAACAACCCTTTTGAGATGGACTCTCTCCTCCACTTTAGTAAAGCTGGATCACCTCCATATATTCCTTATATCTCTCAGTGTATCTCGCTAGGTCACAAATAGGTGGATGGCTCCAGTATAAGTGGCGGTGTATAGAGAATAAAGGAGATCATAGCGTAATCCAGTTATGACAAATATATCCAGTTTATTATCCATCGCGGGACGCCGAAAATTTTAAACTGCATGCATTTTTCTACAAATATGTAAGTAGAACTTTAATAAACTGGATATATTTGTCATAACTGGATTACGCTATGATCTCCTTTATTCTCTATACACCGCCACTTATACTGGAGCCATCCACCTATTTGTGACCTAGCGAGATACACTGAGAGATATAAGGAATATATGGAGGTGATCCAGCTTTACTAAAGTGGAGGAGAGAGTCCATCTCAAAAGGGTTGTTATCTCATGCTTGAGTGGCCTGTCCATTGAGTTGGGGGCCCATTATTTGTGTTTTAGATGTAGCCAGGTTTCGGACTAAAGTAGTGTGAGACAATACTTTGCATCAGAATACATCTGTCTTGCTGCCCCTAGCTGAGCTGTTGTGCTGTTGCTACGTTTTCTTTCAGCCAGCAGGGGGAGATCCAGGCTACTCTAGACTTTGATACAGGTAACGGAACACTGATTCTGGGAGGTATTATAATGTGGCAGCCACATTATGGAGATGACTGTCACTTTAAACTTTAAATCCCTATGACCTGTGCGCAGCAGGAGGAGCCAAGAGGTCTTTAAATACTTTGCCTAGGAAAAGCCAACTCTCTTTGCGCCATGGGATTTGAGCAGACTGGATCTGTTGGAGCAAGCCGGTCTAGGTATAAGCTTAAGCTGCTGGAGGTTTGGAGCTTTACTTTGTGCAATCCACAGACTGAGGCAGCTACTGTCACCTTCTGAAATAAAACGGGGGGGGGGGGGGAGGGTTTGGATTCCTTTACTTAACTTATAAATATGTACTATCTTGTCTGTTCCTATAATTAGCTAGTCTATAAAAGCTCTGATAATAACAATGTTGATAGAGAGCTAGAAATCTAAAAGAATATTACAGAGCATATAAAAATAAAATAGCAGAGATGATACGTTATGTAAGTCCATCCTCAATGTTATGTATCCTAGCTGGGCTCAAGGAAAAGAGGTCGTTTATCGCTGGCCCTCACATTCTTAAAGCACTCACAAACACCACCCATTCTGATGCCCTTGTGCCAGCCCTATATAGTCCTCTGTCCAATGAGCGACAATCCGTATAATCACCATGAAGTATGGTATTACTTTGAACATCCTCCAGGAAGTATGGTGCTGTCCTCCACCAGGTGGTGTTGTTAAACTGCAAATGCTTTGAACCAGATCAGCATTCAAGTCCACATTTGGCCCTTTGATCTTGTTGCAGGCCAGTCATTTTAATCTCTGCATCTCCAAGAGTCCATTTAACCCCAAAGTATCCTGGTGCCAGCAACTAAGCTCTAGACAACATCCCCGTTTTACCACAACAGACCTATTGAATTGGAGAAAGCCACATAAAACCACAAAAAAAAGAGGAAAACAGGCCCCCCTGGCATGGTTGCAGAACACTATCCAAAAACAGACCCTTTATGGAATTCATACATAAGGGAGGACATGGACAAACTCCAAATTTACCTGGACAGCTATTATAGAGAGGATGAAGTCAGCAGAGAAAAAGCCTACCAACCTTAGCAAAACTGCAGGGATCTCCTAGCAGCCCAATAAAGTCCAGGACAATTTTAATGAGAGATGGAGTGAGACTTTTCGGCTGCATGTTGTATACGCTGCATTAGGCTGCGAGAGGCGTATAACCTGTAAAGGTCAGTCAGTCTGCTAGAGACATGAGAGAGGAAGTTGGAGACAGGAAGAACAAATTAACTCTTGCAACTACTATAAAAAGCAGGCTATAAAGTATCCAGAAGGAAAGCTCAGTTGTGTCAAGAGACTGTAAAATACCTGGGATTCAGGGTGTCAAAAGGCCAGAGACAGTTGGGAGAGGGCAGGAATTCCTGGGAGCAGCAGGATTCTGTCGGATTTGGATACCGGCCTTTGCCACCAAGGCTAGGCCCCTCTATGAATTCACAAAGGGGGTGGGGAGAGACGTTTCTATGGGAAGAACAATAGCAGCGGGAGTCCTGACTCAGTACCTGGGATCATAGCAACTTCCTGTGGCGTACCTCTCAAAACAACTGGACACTGTAGCACAGGGTTGGCCACCTTGCCTGTGGGCTATTGCAGCCACAGCCCTCTTGGTGACTGAAGCTGACAAGTTATCGCTAGGTCAGAAAACCTATGTCCGAGTCCCACACCAGGTACAGGCTATACTGGATTACAAAGGAAATCACTGGTTCACTAACAGCCGGATGGTCAAATACCAGGCCATGCTGTGTGAAAACCCTCAAATCCATTTAGAGACTGTTAATACCCTAAACCCAGCCACTCTGCTTCCTACCTCATCAGAACCTCTGGCACATGACTGCCTCCAGGTTATGGATGAAGTCTATGCAAGTCGGCCAGACTTGAAAGACATATATTGATGGCAGCAGTTTTGTAAAGGATGGGATCCACTATGCCAGGTATGCAGTGGTTACACTGGAGACAGTGATCGAGGCAGGAGCCTTACCACAGGGAACCTCTGCTCAGAAATCTGAATTATTTGTGCTAATAAGGGCATTACAACTCGCTGCCAGACTAAGACTGAATCTTTATGTGGACTCTAAGTATGCCTTCCTGACTCTCCATGCTCACGAAGCCCTGTATAAGGAAAGAGGGCTTATTATATCTGGAGGGAAGAGCATCAAGTATGGGACAGAAATTACTGGAACTCTTGGAAGCAATATAAGCCCCCTCTGAAGTTGCAGTGGTCCGTTCTATAGGCCATCAGAAGGGAGACTCCCAGATAGCTAGAGGCAACAGGACCGCAGACCGAGCGGCCAGGGATGCAGCATTCCAGCGGCCCCCTACAACAGATAATGGCCCCCCTGTTCCTAGTACTGCTCTCTGAATAAGATCCAATCTACACAAAGGCAGAACAAGAATGGATAGAGACTGAACCTGGAAAGTACAGGGAAGACCAGTGGTACCAGTTGCAGGATGGAAGAATTGTCATCCCAGCTCCAGTGGCAACTGAGTTAGTGTCAGAATTCTACAGGGGAACAATCATAGGCAAGACTGTCATTGAAAAGGCCCTAGAGAGACATTTTTAAATTCCCCAGCTACCCACACTGGCACAAGCTGCAGCCAGCAGATGCATAGAATGTGCTAGAAACAACATCATACAAGGGCCTGTACAAATTCCTGGAGTAAAAGCTGTAAGAGCCTCACCGATGGAAGAATTACTGGTTGACTTCACTGTAATGCCTCCCTCAGAAGGATTCAAATATTTGCTGGTGGCTGTCTGCACCTATTCGGGCTGGGTAGAGGCCTGGTCCACACGAACTGAGACTACAAAAGAAGTGGTCAAATGCCTGCTCCATTAAATCCTCCCCAGATATGGAATCCCCTCATCCATTGGCTCAGACAATGGCCCAGCCTTTGTTCACAGGTCCTCCAGGAATTAACAACAGCATTCAAATCACTTGGAAATTGCACACCGCATATCGATCTCAAAGTTCTGGGAAAGTGAAAAGGATGAATTGCACCCTAAAGTTGCAACTGGCCAAACTCTGTCAGGAGACCCAAATGAAGTGAACCTTGATTCTGCCCATTGCTCTGCTGAGAATTCGGAGTACTCCAACACAGAGGACAAAATGATCCCCCTTTGAAGTACTAAATCGTAGGCCGCCCATCATAAAAGACATCAAGGGAGACTTACACCAGATAGGGGGTGTGGTGAATCGGGAACTGTTACAGAATATAGGGGAGAATATGCAGGACATAGGGAAATGGGTCCAGGAGAAACTCCCCATAAGTCTGAAAAACCCAGTCCACCCCTTAAGGCCAGGAGATACAGTGTGGGTGAAAGAGTGGAAAACAACCATCCTAGGGTGAAAATGGAGAGGTCATTATACTGTCTTACTTTCAACCCCCCGGAGCCATTATGGTGGCCGAGGTGACCCTCTGGATATACCACTCCAGGGTAAAGTGAGCTGCTGACCACACAGACTCCTGGCTGAGCACCGTAGACCCCCTGGGCCCTTTAAAGCTAAAACTGACCAGAGAGATCAGAGGGAAGAACTCCAGTCCTGCAACTGACACACACCTGGAAGCTGTCAGGCCTGCGCATGGCAGAAGATAGTTGGACTGCAGCCCTGCTCCCAACACATACTTGGAAGCTGTTGGGTCAACGCATGGCAGAAGAATAAGACATTTGATATCTGCTAGCTCTGCTCCAGTCACACCCGAAAGCTGACTGGTCAATGCACAGCCGAAGCTGGGAATATTCACTGATAAGATGTTTTTTAGAAATGCCTTGATTAGCTTTCCGGTAACCATAGTGATAATACTGGCCAGGCCCCGTCTATCAAAACTACTAAAGTAGACCCTAAAGGAACCAAGCTACATATTGGTATTTACCAGAATAGGCTTGCTTTAGACTATCTGCTAGCTGCAAAGGGAGAGGTGTGTAATAAGTTTAATCTTGGTAATTACTGTCTGAAGATTGATATCCATGAAAAAAGCTAGCTCACGTACCCTTACAGACCTGGGATGGGTTTAATACTGGCAGTTAGTTTGGGGATTGGCTCCCAAATGCAAGTGGGCTAAAAACCATGTTAGGGGTAGCAATGGCAATACTGGCCACCCGCATTTTTTTCCCTTGTCTAATTCCCCTTGTAGCTAGGATGATCCGAGGTTTCATTGAGGCCACTGTAGAGAGGAAGGCAGCGGCCCAATGGAATGGCCATGTGAAAGTACCAACTATTAGCTCCCTGGGACAAACTAGAACTACCATAACTTCCTACCGCACCCCAGGGGTTTACCCTCTTAATTCAGTGCTTCGCAATGATGCTATGTGATGCTTAGTCTCCACTCAAACTCTCACTACGATAGCACCAAAGGGGAGAATGTGGCATCAGCTGAAAAGCCTTCTAACATGGCGGATGGTTAGTAACACAAAATGGTTGATTCTGACAAGTCTGTTTGGAGAACTACATGAGCAAGATAAGCAGACCTTAGCCCCCTTTCTCTCCCTCCTCTGTCTGACTGCATCTTAAGCAAAGCTTTAGCAAAAACACAGACAAGTGCAAAACCGCAAATATCAACTGTTCTGAAAAAGAAAATTAGAGGAAGTAGCGGCATAAGAGAGAAGTATGTTTAGCTTAGATAAAGGAAAATTTTGTATCTGTATCTTTTTGTATCTGCACTTGTGACATAACTGCCGATATATAAGTGATGTGCAGGCCTATTTCGGGAACTTAGCAAGTGAGCATGAGCCTGGCTAAGTTCTCTTCACTAGCGAATAAAAAGGTTTGTTTTCCTGGAAGTCTATGTCTGAAAATTCCATCTATGGTTTCTCAAAAGCTGTTTGCTGCTACAATACCCCACCACCAGGGAGTATGCGTGAATCCTCTTCCAGATGAAGAATCCTGATATGCACTCTTCTGGTATACCCTGCTGGGTAAACTGATTCTCCTGGTATTCCAAGACTACCTCCAGCAGGCCAGATGTCTCTTTGATAACCAGACAGTAAAAATCAATAAATGTCTGATATTAAAACAGGTTGCCTTCTAACATCTTCACTGGATCAGCCACCACCTACAGCCGAGAGAACTGCCCATGCTCCAGACCAGCTGAACTGTAGAGAGAGTCACCACCACCATCACCACCTTTAACCACTTTACCACCGGAGGATTTTGCTGTCTTACGTCCAGGCCACTTTTTGCGATTCAGCACTGTGCGATTTTAACTGACAATTGCGCGGTCGTGCGACGCCGTACCCAAACAAAATTTACGTCCTTTTTTTCCCACAAACAGAGCTTTCTTCTGGTGGTATTTGATCACCTGTGCGATTTTTACTTTTTGCGCTATAAACAAAAAAAGAGCATACATTTTGAAAAAATAACAATATTTTTCTCATTTTTTTATATGAAATTCCCCCCCCAAAAAAATGTAAAAATCACATTTTTTTTAAATTTTTGGCCAATTTGTTTTCTGCTACCTATGTTTGGTAAAAAAAAATCACAATAAGTGTATTTTGATTGGTTTGCGCAAAAGTTATTGCGTTTACTAAGGGAAAGATTTCTGTCATTTTTGGTGTTTTTTTTTTTAACGAGTAATGGCGGCGATCTGTGATTTTTTTTGCGGGACTGAGACATTGCGGCGGACAGATTGGACCCTTGACTGACATTTTTGACACTTTTGGGGGTACCAGTGACATTTCTACAGTAATCAGTGCTATAAATATGCACTGTTACTGTAAAAATGACACTGGCAGGGAAGGGGTTAATTTTATTGGAGAGGAAGGGGTTAATGTATGCCTGGTGCTTAGTAACGTGTGTGGGGGGAGGTGACCGCGTGACACAGGGACAGATCGCATGTTCAGCTATGCTGAACCCTGCTGCTGCTCCTCCCCTGGCCCGACTCCCGCTGTGACTGAAAACAAGCCGAGCCACAAGGGGAGGAGTCCAGCGACGTAGGTCTACGTTGCTGGACGGGATCGAGCCACTTTGGTCGGCAAGTGGTTAAATCTCCTCATGAGATTTAATTGCATCTCAAGGAGTTGGTTGTCTTTCCCTTTTTGTGAAATCAAATATTACTGTTGTTGCTGCTGACTCTTCACTGCACTTCATATGCCACTATATACAGTATATATATATATATATATATATTGTACAGGTCGTCGAGGGTGGGTCCTGGAAGGACACTATATTTCCCCTCTGTTTGGGCTGTGGTCCCTTTAAGGAAACAAAAGGGGTTAACTCATTGATCAGAGGAAGTGGGTTTAAGAAAGACAGGAAGTTGAAGATTGGTGTGGTGGAGTATAGAGGAGACTGTAGATGGTGGATGGGGGACTTTTGTACAGCCAAGAGGGTGCATGTCAGTGTGCTGACTGGGAACCTGTAACCAGGGGGAAGTTACCCTATCCAAAAGTGGGGACTGTTTGACTGCAAAGGCAGATCTGAACTATTTTTTTTGCTGCTTTGAAGCCTGTTTAAGTTAATAAACATTTTTTTGATTGCAACGCCTGTGTCCTGCGATCCAGCTGATTCCCCAAACATTGCAATATATATGTATATATGTTTATGCAAGGCCCTGTCACCATAAATATGGTTGTAAAAAGGACATGGGATTCACACGTATGCAGATTATGCGACTTTGGAGTATTGAATATGGGTGGAGAAAACTGTTTTTACAACTTTCTCTGGATTTTGGTATTCCCAGATTGGGCTTCATAGTTTGGAGATTTCAAAGTGCTTTTGAAGGTAAGATATCTCCATTCAAGTGCCCAGGTTTTGCAGAAGACCAGCAAGCTGAGTGTGCAGGTGTCCTTATAATGAAGGAATGAAGGCCTTAGTTCAAAGCTCCCATTTGGAGACAGGCGTGTGTTCTTGTTACTGGCATTTATCATGCACAGCCATTGAAGTCTATGGTGTCAAAATTTCATGTTGACGCACCAAAAACCACACCTGTATTTTTCCCAATGTACAGATGTGAACAGACCCCATAGAAAAGAGTGACAATCCTATTGTGCATTAACATGATTTAAAAATGCACAAAAAATGCAGATGCAAAGGTGTAATCCTAGTCTAAAAGATAAAAAGTAAAAAAAAAAAACAAAACCCACAGGGAAGTCTGTCTGCAGCAATGCTGATATAATGAGCTGTGAGAATGTGGATGAGCAAGAGGCACGAGGAATGCAAGACATTTGATGAACAAGGACAATATTAGTAGCTCAGAAGTCTGTATAGCTCTGTGAACAGAAAGGCAGTGACTTAAATTAGCTTCTGCCGTGACTTTACATGGCTGTGTCATCATGTGGATTGCAGAATCTCATGAAAATCCACAACAAGTTAAAAGGCCTGATATAGTACAACTCTAACATTTGGTTGATAAATTTGCTTTTCTCTATTGTTCGACAGACCCAGCTCAATATTATTCTTGACCACTGGGTTATGCTGTCCGCTACAGGAGTAGAACACTAGGCAGGAAGAAGCTTTACCATGCCTATGGGCTGTCCCTGCAGGCATACACCTATACACTCTGCTATAGGCTTCAGTTTGTTTCTGCCTAGTTTAGGAGTAGGACCTAGTTCCCTGCTGGGACTTCGGTCTTAGCTGTTTTTTTTTTTGGGAACCTTTTTGTAAGACTTTATTTTTTAGTTAGTTTTGTTCCTGAGAGAACTACAAGCAACAGCAGGCTGGGTTTCGGACCGCATATGCTAGATCCTTAAGGTCTCCCAGCCCGGCCAGCGAGCGTGCACAGGTTAGAGTCCAGCACTAGGCCTCGCCACGACAGAGCCCCGATGGACGGGGGTTGGCCTGCGAGTGAAACACCTCGCCAGGACGCATACGACCTGGGTCGCCCTGAATTGCATCGCACCCCCTGGCTGCCAGCACCCCCCACCCTGGGTGGATAGGTAGTCTGATACCAGGCCCCCACTTAGGTCCCCCCCCCACAAGCAGGTTCCTACCTCAGGGGGGCGGATGTATTGCAGCCACTGTGGCGGTTCTGCGTGGGGGGGGTTATCCCAGTGGGGGCCCCTCCTGGGGACCCCCGATGCCACTGTCTAATGACACCCCTGGGGGGGTTCTGGAGATCGCACGGCACGCTGTTGGGGCCGCCATTTTGCTGTAGTTTCGCTCTGCATCAATGTAAAAATGTTCCCATTGAATTGCATGGGCAGCCATGTTTTGGTAGTTCCCCCATAGGAATGCATTGGGGGCCATTTTCTTGGAGTCCATAATCGCTGGACAGCAGGGAGAGGCTAGGGTGACTCTAGTACATGACCCAGGTATTTCCTGTTTCCTGTGTCAGATGGTTTTTCTCTCTGCACAGAACATTTCTATATCCCACCATATCATTTTGGTGGTATGTTACTGGGGTCCCTGTAGGTATTTCTCATTCACCCTGCTGCAGGCTGTGCTAGGGCTGGGACTTTTGGTGCCGCTGGTGCAGCGGTGCGGATCGCATTTTTTGCAGTTTTTTCTTAAAGTGACACTGTTTTTTTTTGTATTAAGTATATATGGAGTCCCAGGACCAAATCTCACCCACAGAGCCCCTCAGTGCAGTTGCGAGACCCTCTGGGTCGCAGCCCCTATCTGCATTTACAGTAGTTTTGGAAAACCTGGTGTCAAAAGTCAAAATTTAGTTTTAAAAAAATGCCACCAGTAGAAAGCGCCCTATGCCTTCCCCTGCCTTTCTAGTATCCTCAGATTCTAAAGTAGATATGGCCACCGCAGATGCATGCCATCCTGGTGGATCTGCGTCTTCACATTCTGATGGCATAGAGGATGTATCCTCGTCAGCAGCTGCGTGGAAAAGCGTGCTGGTGGAGGCACTTATAGAGTCAGTGCGGGAAACCTTAATAATGGTGGATGATTCTACAGCGTCAGGGACGCAGGTGTCTTTTGGCACCCGCTAATCCCAGAAGTCGGGCTAGGTTTTTTCTTGTACGGCACTTTGTGACAACATTGTCAATGAACAGTGGGGGCGCATCTAACAAATGTTAGTGGTGCCTAAGTGCTTTAAAAGGCGCTACCCCTTCGCAGACATGGTATCTGCTAGATAGACCGTACCACCAAAGGTGGATCATCTAGTTTCCAGACTAAACAAGTGTACTGTGGTTCCGGTTGAGGAGTCCCCGGTATTTACAGACCCTGTGGATAGACGGATTGAGGCTCTGTCCCGCCATTTGCATGTGATAGCGGGCTCACTACTGAAACCGGTCTTTGTGATCACTCTGGTGTCACAGACCATAACGGAATGGGCGAAGTTGCTGAAAGGTGACTTGGAAACGGAACAGCTCTCATTGGGCCTGATAGAGCTAACGGACCAAATGGTCCAAGCCCTTCTGTATATACTTATGTGATGCATCGCTGGATGCGGCTCCACTGGTAGCCAGAGTGTCTGCGGTGGGGGTTGCTATTAGATGTATGGTGTGGCTAAAAAACTGGTCTGTGGACAAGGCTAACCAAAAAGGCTCTTTCTGACCTTCCCTTTATGGGGGACAGGTTGTTTGGATCCTCCCTGGATGAGTTGATCAAAGGCCTTACAGGTGGGAGGAGTACTTTTCTTTCCCAATCCACCAAGGGCAAGGCAGCGTGTAATAGACAGGGACCTTCATTTACTGCTCATAGGTGGCCCTTTCATGCCTCCGGGTCGCAGGAGAAAGGAGCTAAGCCATTCAGGTTTTCGGGGGGTTCCAAGAAGACATGGTTGGGTAAGCCGAGAACAGGCCAATCCATTTCTGGGGTGGGGGGACATCTTCGCTTCTTTCCGAAACCATGGACTTCCTTCATTCAGGACAAATGGGTTCATGAAGTGATCTGATCGGGTTACAAGATCAAACTCAGGTCCAGACCGTCGGACAGGTTCTTTCCGTCCAACCTCTGCCTATCTCCAGATCGGTTAATGGAACTACAAGAGGCTGTGCAAAATTTTCTGTCACAGGGACTGATTGTGCCGGTTCCCTCTTGGGAAAGTTTTCAGGGTTTTTTTTTTTCAAACCTGTTCACTTTGCCCAGGAAGGGTGGCAAAGTGCATCCAATCCTGGATCTCAAAGCTCTGAACCACTTTGTGCGGGTACAGATGTTTCATATGGAGTCTATTTGCACGGTGGTGGTGTTCCTACATCAGGGAAACCTGTTGGCTGTAACGCCGAGTGCTCCGGGTCCCGTGGCTTCCCCGGAGCACTCAAGGCGTCCTGCGGGCTGCAGGGCTCCGGTCGGCGTCCCTGACCGTGAGCGCTGTTCCCCCGCATCAGCGGCACTCACCCGCCGGGTCCTCTCTGCTCAGACTCCCGGCGCACGCCGGGTTCCTTCCTCCTCCCGGCGCGCGCGGCCCCGCTCTCTAGAGCGCGTGCGCGCCGCTGCATTAAAATTTAAAGGGCCAGTGCACCACTAATTGGTGCCTGGTCCAATCAGTCCAAATCCCATAAAAACCCACTTCCCCTTCCTGTCCTTGCCGGATCTTGTTGCCTTTTGTGCCTTGAGAAAGCTTTTGGTGTATCGTTCCCTGCCTGTGTATCTGACCTTCTGCTGTTGCCCCTGACTACGAACCTTGCCGCCTGCCTTGACCTTTTGCTCCGTCTGACCTTGCCTTTGCCTTGTCCTTCTGTACCGCGCCTAAATCAGCTGTCTTTGAGGTTGAGCCGTTACCGGAGGATACGACCTGGTTGCTACCGCCGTAGCAAGTCCATCCCGCCTTGCGGCGGGCTCTGGTGAAAACCGGTAGTAACTTAGAACCGGTCCCCTGTTACGGTCCACGCCAATCCCTCACTGACACAGAGGATCCACCTCCTGTACAGTCTCCTGCCGCCAGTCCGGACCCTGACATTGGCCTCTATCGATATCAAGGA
Organism: Pelophylax lessonae; assembly: GCF_965119305.1. Taxonomy (NCBI): domain Eukaryota; kingdom Metazoa; phylum Chordata; class Amphibia; order Anura; family Ranidae; genus Pelophylax; species Pelophylax lessonae. The sequence goes on along the minus strand of NC_138768.1, from coordinate 579,298,722 downwards.
TGAATATCTACACATCCCTATCTACGCTGGACACCAGCATTTTCTTCACTTCGCTGTGGGGGAGGAGCACTTTCAATTACTCTTTGGTCTCGCCTTTGCTCCCAGGGTCTTCACAAAAGTGTTGGCTTGGATATTGGCACTTCTATGTCAGAGGGGGATTACGGTCCTGGGGGACCTGGACAATCTCCTATTAAGAGCAGATTCTCATTCAGTTCTGTTGGGGAATTTTGCAATCCCTGTAAGGACTTTTCAAGAGTTTGGGTGGACCATCAATTTTGCAAAATCAGCCCTGGTACCACCCTCAAGACTGGTCTACCTATGTCTGACTCTGGATTCCGCTTCGGCAAAGGTTTTTCTTCACCTGGACAAGCTGCAGAAGTTGCAGGGGGCGATTCATTTGTTGTTGTCTGGCAATCTGTCCTCTCCGCAGACTTGAATGAGAGTTCTAGGCCAGATGGTGTCGACCTTCGAGGTGGTCTCATTTGCTCAGTTTTGCACCAGGTCATTACAGATGGAAATTCTGGTCAAATGGAACAAAGATCCAAAGTCGTTGGATTCTTTGATTCGGTTGAGTCACAACACAAAGACTGCTCTTCTATGGTGGCTTCGCTCATTGGCACTGTGCTAGGGCAAGTCTTTCCTTCTATTGTATTGGACCATGGTCACTATGGACACCAGCCTGTCCGGCTGTGTGCCCAGGGGTCTTGGACAGTGGAAGAGTCTAGACTACCAATCAATGTTCTGGAACTCAGGGCAATAAAGCTTTGCCTTTGTCACTGGATAAATTGTCTACAAGGTTGTCCAGTCAGGGTTCAGTCAGACAATGCCATGTCCATGGCTTACATCAATCATCAAGGGGGGCACCTAGAGTGTCCTAGCGGCCCGGGAGGTGGCTGAGATCTTGAAATTGGCGGAGAATTTTGTTCCGGCTCTCTCCGCGGTACATCCCAGGTGTGAAAAACTGGCAGGCGGAATACCTGAGCCGTCAGGTGTTGGAGCCAGAGGTGTTTCATGTCCTGTGTGCTTGGTGGGGGACACCCAATGTCGAACTGTTGGCCTCTTGGCTCAACAAGAAGGTTCAAAGGTTTGTAGGCAGGTCACGGGATCCCCTTGCCGACGCCGTAGATGCACTGGTAGCTCCTTTGGGATCATTATTGGCTGAACTATGCGTTTCCACCACTGAAACTCCTGCCGAGACTTCTGCGCAGAATAGAGGCAGAGGGGATTCCAGTCATTCTGGTGGCTTCAGACTGGCCTCGCCAGTTTTGGTACGCAGATCTGGTCACCTTTTTTCGGTGGCTAGGATCTTGGCTTTCCTTCAAAGAGGTATCGAACAGAAGTTGGCCAAGTGTCGGCCTTGGATGTGTTTTTCCAACGCCTTTTAGCCTTGCATGCGTTGATTCTCACTTTTATCCAAGGGGTCCATCATGTGGCCCCTCCGAGGTGATCCTTGTTAACTCCGTGGGATCTGAATTTGGTATTATCTGTTCTTCAAAAACTTCCTTTTGAGAACATTAGGAAGATTCCTCTGCTTACACTGTCTCAGAAGGTTTACTTTTTGGTGGCTATTACTTCTGCTCGCAAAGTATCAGAATTGGTGACGCTTTGCTGCCGTTCGCCTTATTTGGGGGTTCACAGAGATAAAGTGATACTTCGACCTAGTTAGTCATTTCTTTCTAAGGTGGTTTCTGATTTCCATCTAAATGAAGACATTGTGCTGCCTTCTTTATGTCCTAAGCCCAAGCATACTACGGAAATTGCTTTGCATTCTATGGATGTGGTTCGGCAATTAGGGTTCACCTGACGGCTACTGAATCTTTCAGGAAATCAGAGGAGTTTTTCCTCTACTGTTTGCAACTAAACTAAAGGCTCTAGCAGAGTGTGTGGGTGTATGCCTGCAGGGACGGCCCCATAGGCATGGTAAAGCTTTTTCCTGAAATAGTCCATAAAAAAGTCCAATGCCAAATAAAGGTTTTGAAAACTTGTGCAGGTACCCCTTACCAAATAGTTGATATAGAAAAGCCAGGTGATGAATATTCAATTATCCTCACAGACGGGACACACTATTCACCCAATGACATTGGGGCAGAAATAAGTTGATGTAAGGCCAAACAGTATAAGGAGACTCCAGGTATGCCTCAGATAATGAGGATCGAGGGACCTTAATGATGTCAGTATGGAACTCCAGCAACGTGTAGATTGAGTGATGAAAAATAAAACAAGGCAAACGCCATAGCGTAAAACCAAAAAAACAGGACAAAAAACACCCAAGTGATGTGCACACAACAGGTCTCGTGAGGGAAGAGTCAGTGCATATGGGGGACCAATCACCAAATAAACTCCATAGGTACCCCTTACCAAACACTAAAGGGTTGGGAGCAAAACAAAGGAGTATGTGGGGTGTCAAACCAATGAAGATGGCTGCTTACCGGATGGATAGGAAAACAGAAAAAAGAGGGACACCAAACATGCAGACCAAAAGACCAGTGGTGTGTATGGGTACTCTTACCAGCTTCAATGGTTAAACAGGCAGGGATGTGAAACTCAGCTCAGATTCCCAGGAGAAAAACGACCAGCTCAACAGATGATTGAATGGGTAAGGGAATCCAGTAATTGACACTCAAAACGGGACTTCTCCAAGGGGCTCAGGGCTCAGAGGTAGATGAGAGGGCAGCCAAAGAACACAGAGGAGAGAGCCATAGTGTAAAACCCCAATAACATTTATTGTAGAAAAAGAATAAAACTTACAAGCGTCGGAAGAAATAAGCATGTACAGGGAGATGTGCGAGCCGCCGGCCGGACGGCTCCGCTCGCCCGTCCTTCAAAGGTGGATCACGTGGGGATGACGTCAGCACGCCGCGTCCTGACGCGTTTCATCAAAGATGATATTATCAAAGGTGACACCTTTGATAATATCATCTTTGATGAAACGCGTCAGGACGCGGCGTGCTGACGTCATCCCCACGTGATCCACCTTTGAAGGACGGGCGAGCGGAGCCGTCCGGCCGGCGGCTCGCACATCTCCCTGTACATGCTTATTTCTTCCGACGCTTGTAAGTTTTATTCTTTTTCTACAATAAATGTTATTGGGGTTTTACACTATGGCTCTCTCCTCTGTGTTCTTTGGCTGCCCTCTCATCTACCTCTGAGCCCTGAGCCCCTTGGAGAAGTCCCGTTTTGAGTGTCAATTACTGGATTCCCTTACCCATTCAATCATCTGTTGAGCTGGTCGTTTTTCTCCTGGGAATCTGAGCTGAGTTTCACATCCCTGCCTGTTTAACCATTGAAGCTGGTAAGAGTACCCATACACACCACTGGTCTTTTGGTCTGCATGTTTGGTGTCCCTCTTTTTTCTGTTTTCCTATCCATCCGGTAAGCAGCCATCTTCATTGGTTTGACACCCCACATACTCCTTTGTTTTGCTCCCAACCCTTTAGTGTTTGGTAAGGGGTACCTATGGAGTTTATTTGGTGATTGGTCCCCCATATGCACTGACTCTTCCCTCACGAGACCTGTTGTGTGCACATCACTTGGGTGTTTTTTGTCCTGTTTTTTTGGTTTTACGCTATGGCGTTTGCCTTGTTTTATTTTTCATCACTCAATCTACACGTTGCTGGAGTTCCATACTGACATCATTAAGGTCCCTCGATCCTCATTATCTGAGGCATACCTGGAGTCTCCTTATACTGTTTGGCCTTACATCAACTTATTTCTGCCCCAATGTCATTGGGTGAATAGTGTGTCCCGTCTGTGAGGATAATTGAATATTCATCACCTGGCTTTTCTATATCAACTATTTGGTAAGGGGTACCTGCACAAGTTTTCAAAACCTTTATTTGGCATTGGACTTTTTTATGGACTATTTCAGTTGATGGTTCAACATACAGCGCAGCTTATCTTTTACTATTTATTTTGGGGTGTCTGTCACACTTGAAGTTGCTGCTTATTGTTTTGAATTAGCGCAGTTGTTTTCCTTTTATTTCTAAAGCTTTTTCCTGCCTAGTGTTCTACTCCTGTAGGGGGCAGCATAACCCAATGGTCAAGAATTATACGGAGCTGCATCTGTCAATGAACGTCAGAGAAAATTATTTTACGGTAAGACAAAAATCCAGTTATCTCAAGGTATTCTAAATTCTACAGAAGAGAACTATTGAGTATACTGGACAGCTACTAAGTTGTTTCAGTGGGGTTGGTGGGACTCTCCAATATATTCTAAATGTGCCTGTGATATGGGTGACCATATGCTGTAGAGATGCCCCAAACTGACTTGGTACTGCTCCTACATATAGATCTTCTCCTAGACTTCCTGATTTATTTACTAGGTGCATTAGAGGAACAGTACCATCCTGACATTCTAACATACTAGCAGTCAGGCAATTGTTTCTTGCACATAAGTTAATTGCTCAGCAGTAAATGTTTCCACCCCCCCATTCTGACCTCTTAGATTAAACTAGGTAATTCAGTACTGATTAGGAAAAAAAATATTAAATCAAAACAGAAGCTGCCCACAAATGTTCTGGAGATTAAGGCAAGGATGGTTGGCTGTACCAACTTTGTCCCCTCCTCCGCTAATACTTAGTTGACTTCTACAACAATGAATACCTCTTAATTCCACTTGTAACACCAATGATCATTGGTTACTAAACCCTTCCCAATGAAACTTAGGGAAACTTACTAAAGATAATATTCCCATTTAACAGAGCCATCACATAGAGACATAATTGGTTGTTCCTATATTCTTCTTATTATTTAGTAACAGATGTATTACAGTGGTGATCGAAAGTTTGGGCACCCCAGGTAAAAAATTGTATTTATGTGCATAAAGAAGCCAAGGAAAGATGGAAAAATCTCCAAAAGGCATCAAATTACAGATTAGACTTTCTTATAATATGTCAACAAAAGTTAGATTTTATTTCCATCATTTACACTTTCAAAATAACAGAAAACAAAAAATGGCGTCTGCAAAAGTTTGGGCACCCTGCAGAGTTAATATCTTGTACTGCCCCCTTTGGCAATTATCACAGCTTGTAAATGCTTTTTGTAGCCAGCCAAGAGTCTTTCAATTCTTGTTTGAGGTATCTTTGCCCATTCTTCCTTACAAAAGTCTTCCAGTTCTTTGAGATTTCTGGGCTGTCTGTCACACACTGCTCTTTTAAGGTCTATCCATAGATTTTCAATTATGATGAGGTCAGGAGATTGCGAAGGCCATGGCAAAACCTTCAGTTTACACCTCTTGATGTAATCCCCCGTGGATTTTGAGGTGTGTTTAGGATCATTATCCATTTGTAGAAGTCATCCTCTCTTAACTTCAGCTTTTTCACAGATGGCATCAAGTTACCATCCAGAATTTACTGAAATTTTATTGAATCAATTTTTCCTTCTACTCGTGAGATGTTCCCTGTGCCACTGGCTGCAATACAACCCCAAAGCATGATTGATCCACCCCCCCATGCTTAACAGTTGGACAGAGGTTCTTTTCATTAAATTCTGTGCCCCTTCTTCTCCAAACGTACCTTTGCTCATTCCGTTCTGACATCTGAAAACGCTTTGCTATCTTCTTATCTTATAGCCTTCTCCAGCTTTGTGAGCGTCAACTATTTTCAGTTTCAGTTTTCTAGACAACTGCTTTGAAGATCCCATGGTGCTGATTGTTGGGGCAAGGTCAGATGAGTCTTGGCATTTAAAACCTTTGAGATTGACATCACCTGGTCTTCCCAGACGATGATTGAGAACAATCCATGACACTGGCAGGTCTCAGCCTTGCAAAGGGGGCAGTGCATGCTATAAATTCTGCAGGGTGCCCAAACTTTTGCAGACACCATTTTTTTGTTTTCTGTAATCTTGAAAGTGTCAATGATGGAAATAAAATCTAACTTTTGTTGACATATTATAAGAATGTCTAATCTGTAATTTGATGCCTTTTGGAGATTTTTCCATCTTTCCTTGGCTTCTTTATGCACATTAATACAAATTTTTACCTGGGGTGCCCAAACTTTCGATCACCACTGTATATAAACTGTATGTTCCTTTATTACTCTGCAATATTAGCAAATAGGTGAAGATACCATCCGATACACAGGAGCCATTATATACAGTATGTATGTATGTATACTTTTCTGCCAATGTTTTATATGCCCTTATGTAAATACTAGTTAAACTTGCCAGAAATGCATTATTTATCAGTTCCTTGAAAAATTGAACTGAATTCACATACTTTTTTTAAAGTTATTTTTGTAAACTAATCATTACACTGCTCCCTTGCAAAGGAGATGAAAAGAGAAAGCCATGTTTGTAGCCTGAATCAGAAGAGGGGTCTAGAGTAAAAACCATGGCTCCTTCCATAGATACAGTGGAGCGAGTGAGCTTACCTACTCTAGGAGGCATGTTAACCCCAGAATTACTAGGTGAAAATAAAGCAAAAGAGGCCAACATATGTATCTTAAAACGAGTTAGCTGGAATAGTTTTTAGGGTTTAGATACAGTGTGCTCAAGTGCTTTTTTTTTTTACCAATACTTTTTTTTATATTCGCTTTTTTTTTAAAACAACAAATACAATTATTTAGAGGTTGGAGGAAACGCTTTGTGGCCATAACACTATTGGTAAAATAAGAAAAGAAGAAAGAAACATATCATTTGTAATGGGATTTTTGAGGCACAACACTTGTATTTAAAATGCAAATCTCCTTTTGTTGCGTTTCTTATATCACATAAAAGAGTGTACTGTATAGTCTCTCATTTCTCAAGACATTTTCACAAAAATGGAAAGAAACAATACATGTAAAATACAATAAACAATACATCCTTATTGCACCATTTCAAACAAGGGGGTAACACAACTCCATCATCAATTGTTTCATTTTAGAAGTGTAAAGCTCAACACATTTCTTGGATGTAGTCCACTTCTTTAGGAGCCATAAATGCATTGTTGTTTAGAATAATGTTCTCTAAATGAATACAAAAATGATAAGTAAATAACAAAGCACATGTCATTGAATGTGTATCATTTATAAACAGACAAGCATTTACCCCAGGCCAGGTGAGAGGAGAAAGCCCAAAGTGGGCACCCAAATGGGGAACCAGACCAGCAGAATCAGCATCCACCTGGAAACATCAGCCCCTTTAGCAATAGTTATTCCAAATGACAATAGTTATCAAAGTTAGTTCAACTTCTGAAAAATGTACAAAATATATATAACAGATGGAGCCTAATTACAGAAATCTCATCACAACTGCTAGGCCCCCAAAAAAGTTAAAGCTCGTACACAGGTGAAAGCATATACAATTGTGCTCATAAGTTTACATACCCTGGCAGAATTTAGGATTTATTGGCCATTTTTTAGAAAATATGAATGATAACACAAAAACTTTTCTTTCATTCATGGTTAGTGTTTGGCTGAAGCCTTTTATTATCAGCCAAGTGTGTTTACTCTTTTTAAATCATAATGACAACAGAAACTACCCAAATGACCCTGATCAAACGTTTATAGTACATACCCCAGTTCTTAATACAGTGTATTGCTCCCTTTAAAATCAATGACAGCTTGAAGTCTTTTGTGGTATTTGTGGATGAGGCTCGTTATCTTCTCAGATGGTAAAGCTACCCATTCTTCCTGGCAAAAAGCCTCCATTTCCTGTAAATTCTTGGGCTGTCTTGCATGAACATAATGTTTGAGATCTCCCCAGAGTGGCTCAATGATATTGAGGTCAGGAGACTGAGATGGGCACTCCAGAACCTTCACTTTATTCTGCTGTAGCCAATAACAGGTTGACTTGGCCTTGTGTTTAGGATCATTGTCATGTTGCAATGTCCAAGTATGTCCCATGCGCAGCTTCCAGGCTGATGAATGCAAATTTTCCTCCAGTATTTCTTGATAACATACTGCATTCATCTTGCCATCAATTCTAACCAAATTTACTGTGCCTTTGTAGCTCACACATCCCCAAAACATCAGCGATCCACCTCCGTGTTTCACAGTAGGAATGGTGTACCTTTCATCATAGGCCTTGTTGACTCCTCTCCACGTGTAGGGTTTATGTTGTGGCCAAAATGCTCAATTTTGGTCTCATCACTCCAAATGACTTTGGGCAAGAAGGTTTGAGGCTTGTCTCTGTGCTGTTTGGCATATTGTAATTGGGATACTTTGTGGCATTTGCGTATTAATGGCTTTCTTCTGGCGACTCAACCATGCAGCCCATCTTTCTTCAAGTGCCTCCTTATTGTGCATCTTGAAACAGCAGCACCACATGTTTTCGGAGAGTCCTGAAGTTTGTTGTGGGTTTTGCTTTGCATCCCGAACAATTTACCTGGCAGTTGGGACTGAAATTTTAGTTGGTCTCCCTGACCGTGGCTTGGTTTCAAAAGAACCCCTAATTTTCCACTTCTTGATTAGAGTTTGAACACTGCTGATTGGCATTCTCAATTCCTTGGATATCTTTTTATATCCCTTTCCTATTTTATACAGTTCAACTACCTTTTACTGTAGATCCTTTGACAATTCTTTTGCTTTCCCCATGACTCAGAATCCAGAAACGTCAGTGCAGCACTGGATGAAAGATGCAAGGATCTGTCAGGAGTCCAGAAACCCATTGACCTTTTATACACACACACTAATTACAAGCAAACAGAGCACAGGCGAGGATAGTTACCTTTAATAGCCATTCAAACTCCTTTGTAGCAACTTGCGTGCATGTTGTCAGACCAAAGTCACCAGGGTTTGTAAACGTTTGATCAGGGTCATTTGGGTTGTTTCTGTTGTCATTATGATTTAAAAAGAGTAAACACAGTTGATTGATAATAAATGGCTTCAACCAAACACTAACCATGAGTGAAAGAAACGTTTTTGTGTTAATTCATATTCTCTGAAAAATGGCCAAGAAATCATCAATTCTGCCAGGGTATGTAAACTTATGAGCACAACTGTAACTACCAATGCATAACCTTACTTGGTAATTAAGATTCCACATTGCTTCCTGGTTTCCCCATACTGTACATCCAAGCAACTATTGTCATATATAATATACAAATAAAACTATTCCTCATAAGCCCACTCAAATTGGGAACAACGTGCCTCATGTACAAAACCATATGTGGTATATTCTATTGATTATCTTGGTATGCAGTATCTCACAAAAGTTAGTACACCCCTCACATTTAAACCTCTGTAGCAATTCTGGCAGCATTCATAGGTCTATTTTCCAAAGACAACCTCTAGATTGACACTGAGCATGTGCACTCAACTTCTTTGGTCGACCATGGCGAGGCCTATTCTTAGTGGAACCTGTCCTGTTAAACCGCTGTATGGTCTTGGCCGCCGTGCTGCAGCTCAGTTTCAGGGTCTTGGCAAACTTCTTATAGCCTAGCCCATCTTTATGTAGAGCAACAATTCCTTTTTTGAGATCCTCAGAAAGTTCTTTGCCATGAGGTGCCATGTTGAACTTCCAGTGACCAGTATGAGAGAGTGAGAGCGATAACACCAAATTTAACACACCTGCTCCCCATTCACACCTGACACCTTGTAACACTAACGAGTCACATGACATCGGGGAGGGAATGGCCAATTGGGCCCAATTTGGACATTTTCACTTAGGGGTGTACTCACTTTTGTTGCCAGCGGTTAATGGCTGTGTGTTGAGTTATTTTGAGGGGGCAACAAATGTACACTGTTATACAAGCTGTACACTCACTACTTTACATTGTAGCAAAGTGTCATTTCTTCAGTGTTGTCACATGAAAAGTTATCATAAAATATTTACAAAAATGTGAGGGGTGGCGCCCACCGAGTCAACAATCAGGCCCCCCCTCAAAAGGAAACAATCCTACCATCCCAAGGGATGTAATTACATGGCAACACAGTGAACCATAAAATTGACAGTATTTCAACAATGTCACACTTGGGCAATATCTCAGCATACATTTGTCCCAAGCAGAGGGAATCCATAATTCTCCAATTAATTAGCTTAATGTCATATAGACCAATTCACAAATTAATATAACACTATCAAGCAGAACAACGAGGACAAGGGTGCCTACGCGCGGACCAGATGTATGAATCACAGCAAATAAAAAAAAACACACCAGGCATATGGCCATAATGAACACATTAACAATGTTGGAAAAGAAACAAATGCAAGACTGTTTATATCTATTACAATGCCCTATAAAAAGGGCTTAAAAATGATAACATCATTCAAGCCCGGTGGCACTGTAGCCTGTAAATAATGTATCTATCTTGTCTCACGTTGAAGCAACCGCTTCTCAAAGTCCCCACCCCTGGAATCCACCATTCCTCTGTTCAGTGCCATTTCTACTTATAGGACAATTGGGAGCTATAGATTGAATTTGACAGAGACATTTTTGTATCAAACAAATGAACTATATCACAGGCAAACAGCAGATGATACTACAGACAGCTTTAGTTATTTATATTAAAGAAATTAAGGTCAACTCACTTTTGCAATTCATGATCCCTTTCGGTGGAGCAGGTTTTTCATTGGCCTCCAGTGTATGGTGAGAAAGCAGATTAGAATTCAAACAATGTCACTTAGGTATTCTGGTTTTCCAAAGCAAAGAAGTAAAAATGTTTTAGTACACCGAGACCTTGTTCAGATATTTGCCTTAAAAACATGCATGCATTTTAACCACTTAAGCCCCGGAAGATTTTACCCCCTTCCTGACCAGGGGGTATTTTGTGATTCGGCACTGCGTGATTTTAACGGACAATTGCACGGTCGTGCAACCCTGTACCCAAATGAATTTGACGTCCTTTTTTTTCCCCACAAACAGAGCTTTCTTTTGATGGTATTTGATCACCTGTGCGATCTTTTGATCATGCGCTATAAACAAAAAAAGAGCGACAATTTTGCAAAAATAACAATATTTTTCAAATTTTTTTATATGAAATTCCCCCCCAAAAAAATTTAAAAATCTAAATTTTTTAAAATTTTTGGCCAATTTGTTTTCTGCTACCTATGTTTGGTAAAAAAAATCACAATAAGCGTATTTTGATTGGTTTGCGCAAAAGTTATTGCGTTTACTAACTAAGGGAAAGATTTTTGTCATTTTTGTTGTTTTTTTTTAACGAGTAATGGCGGCGATCTGCGATTTTTTTTGCAGTACTGCGACATTGCGGCAGACAGATCGGACCCTTGACTGACGTTTTTGACACCTTTGGGGGTACCAGTGACATTACTACAGTAATCAGTGCTATACATATGCACTGTTATTGTAAAAATGACACTGGGAGGGAAGGGGTTAACTTTATTGGAGAGGGAGGCGTTAAGTGTGTCCCTAGGGGCGTGTTTCTAACTGTCATTGGATGTTGCTGTGTGTGTGTAACAGCACAGATCAACGGTCCTACATAGCAGGACCGAGTGATCTGTGCTTTTACACAGGGAGAATGACAGGCGGCTTTGTTTACATTAGTCGCCTGCCTTTCTCCCTCTCTACCCGACGATCGCGAGTGACCGGCGGAAATCGGGTCCGCCGGTCACACGCGCCTGCTTCGTCGGGTACGAGCGGGGGCGGGAGCGCACCTCCGGCGGCGCGCGCTCGCCCCCTATTCGCTCCCAGGCTAGTGACGTACCGGTATATAGTCGTGCCTGGGAGGGGCTGACCGCCGCCGTATATAGTCGGGCGGCGGTCGGCAAGTGGTTAAACATTAAATCAATTGTTTTTATACTTGTATTTTTGTGTAGTTTAACAAGCAGTGCAATTGATTTTAAAGAACCATGCTTGTGCCCAGAAACTGCTGTATCTTTTTTTTAATCATATGACATGTAACCACATTTCTTGTAAATGCTGCCATTTTCTAAATTGCAAAGTTCTCATGCATATTTTTTTGTACTGCACCTCTGTGCTAAACAGCTGTTTGTGAACATGGCCTAGGGATTGTTGTACAGGGCCCAATAAAGCAAACAATATAACTGATCCAAGCTTCTCAGTAACAGACAAGTCATACATTGTAGAGGGGACCATCAGATAAATCAGAAGGATTTTGTGACTTTATGATGAGAAGCTGAAGTCTTAGATTCTGCCATTTTCAGTGAGGACGTCCTATGTTACAGCATAGCAAACATTCCAGGCCTTCTTTGGGGTTGTAAAACTTGGGCCATAACCTCAGTGACAGGCATCATTTAGACATTATCACCTGTTATATCAAATTTTATTGTCCCCTCTTCACATTGCTTTAACTTGAAAGTGTGCGCAGCCTACTCATTCCTTGAAAGTATGTGCATATTTACAAGCCTACCTTGATTCACACACAACATACCAACACATAATGCAATCATATGAAATAACATATTGTACTTGCACCACACTCATTAATCAAAATATTTATCACATACATTTTTGTAAAACTGCCATTATAATTATGTGAAATCTGCCTTTATACTGGCTTACCAAAATCACTTGCATAACAGAAATAAGGCTGAGGTTGGAAGTGCCAGCATCGTGAGTCATTTGACTCTAAGGCATTGAACAGTGTCATCCTAATACGTTACAGCATTCAACGATTAGAAACTAGTGCTTAGGCAGTTCACAGAAGAAGAAAGTCAAAACAATATTAAGTCATGGATGGAACACTGGTGGACTTCATCAACCACTGTTGCCTTATATCTCTCAGGAACTTTTTAGATAGGATTGTCCCCTGCTCTGCGCTGAATTCTTTGTTTTTTGCTGCTTTAGGTGGCTTCTTACTTCTTCTTCTGCATTCTCCATAATGTAAAATTTAAAACTCCAAATTAGAAAAGTGATAGCTACTCAAACTAGCAACAAAGGGTGGTGCTGGGGAAGATATGGGTAGATGGCAAAGGAGTAAATGTTAAGGTGCACTAATATTTCTCTTTTTGTTTATGTATAGTATTTAGTATATTATTATGTATGTACAGTATATTATTTATATTCAAATTTCAGATGAGCCAGATGCCTAGAAGTTTAGCAAAATATCAAGATACATTCTACCATTCAAATATTTTCTAAATGTTTGGAAAGACTGAAAAGACAGGGTAATAAAAGTATGGCATATCAAAAATGTAAAGAGAGGAGAATGAGAAGGTTGAAAAGCTAAAGAAACAAAAGTATTCTAACAACCCTTAATTGTAGGCCTTATACAAGTACCTAATCTCAGAACTGCCAACGTGAGCAGTTCTGCGAAGAAGAGTGGGCAAATATTGCAAAGTCTAGATGGTGTCAAAAGTAGAGACATATCCCAACAGATTAAAGGAAGTCGATTCAACAAAATACTGGCACAAGGGGGTGATCCTTTTTCAAACTCAGTGATTCGGTTTTTAAATTTATTTTTTATTTTTTTCTGACATGTTGGTGTTCTATCTTTCACTTGGATGTCATGAATTGCACTGAGTAAATACAGCTGGATAAAACAAAAACTGTCTATCTTCATTTCAGGCTGCAAAGCAACAAAATGTGATTATTTTAAAGGGGGGGGGGTGGGGGGGGTGATTCTTTTCTATACCTACTGTATGCTGGCAAAAAATGTCATTTTTTACAACAGGGACACTGACAAGGGAACACAACCTTACATGAATAGACACTTTAACCAGGTCCATAACGGCGCATTGTAAAATGACGCCGGCAGGAACACTGTGTCGATCCGGGCGGGCATCATATGACGTCCGCCCGCTTCCGCTGCTCTCCCGCCCCCTCAGGGGGCGCACAGCGCTGCGATCGGGGATGCAGCGTGTCCGTCGGGACACATCCCATCCCCGATCGGTGTAAAGAGGCATTACAAAAATGGCTCTTTACCATGTGACCGGCTGTGTCCAATCACAGCCGGTCACAGAATGTCAACAGAGAACATGGTAACTAGCTGTTACTGTGTTCTCCTCCTCATACACTGATCCTGTGTGAGGAGGAGATTGCGGTAACAGCTAGTTACCGATTACATTGCACAGTAAATCACACTGATTGCCCCCCCCCAATAAAGAGTACCTGTCACTAGCCCATCAAAGTACCTGTCACTAGCCCATCAGAGTACCCGAGTACCTGACACCAGCCTTTCAGGTACTCTGATGACACGTACTCGGGTACTCTGATGGGCTGGTGACAGGTATTCGGGTACTCTGATGGGCTGGTGACAGGTACTCGGGTACTCTGATGACAAGTACTCGGGTACTCTGATGGGCTGGTGACAGGTATTTGGGTACCCTGATGACAGGTACTCAGGTGCTCTACAGGTACTCGGGTACTCTAATGACAGGTACTCGGGTACTCTGAGTACCTGTCATCTGAGTACCTGAGTACCTGTCATCAGAGTACCCGAATACCTGTCATCGGAGTACCCGGGTACCTGTCTGTATCCAATCAGAGTACCCGAGTACCTGTCTCTACCCCATCAGAGAACCCAAGTACCTCTCTGCAGCCCATCAGAGTACCCAAGAACATGTCATCAGCGTACCCAAGTACCTGTCACCAGCCCATCAGAGTACCCAAGCACCTGTCACCAGCCCATCAGAGTACCCGTGTACCTGTCATCAGAGTACCCGAGTACCTGTCTCCAACCCTTCAGAGTACCTATCTGCAGCCCAAAAGAGTACCTGAGTACCTGTCTCCTGCCCATTAAAGTATCCGGGTACCTGCCTCCAGCCCATCAGAGTACCCAAATACCTCTCTGCAGCCCATTAGAGTACCCAAGTACCTGTTACAGCCCAGAGTACCCAAGTACCTGTCTCCAGCCCACAGTACTCGAGTACCTGTCTCCAGCCCAGAGTACCCAAGTACCTGTCTCCAGCCCAGAGTACCCAAGTACCTGTCTCCAGCCCATCAGATTACCCGAGTACCAGTCTCTAGCCCATCAGAATACCCGAGTACCTCTCTGAAGCCCATCAGAGTACCCGAGTACCTTTCTGAAGCCGATCAGTGTACCTGAGTACCTGTCTGCAGCCCATCAAAGTACCTGAGTACCTATCTGCAGCTCATCAGAGTACCTGAGTGCCTATCTGCAGCCCATGCCTCCTAGAGTATGTGTTGGGGTGTTTGCTTTCCAAAATGGGGTCATTTTGTGGGGGTTTCCATTGTCCTGGTACTCCATGGCCTTCAAAAGTGTGATTGGTTGTAATGAAATTATATGTGTAATTTATGCTCCTAGAACACCTGACAGCGCTCCTTGCATGTTGGGTCTCTGTATGTGGCTATGCTGTATCAAAGTCTCACATATGTGGTATGGCCATACTCGGAGGAGTAGCAGAATGTATTTTGGGGTGTCATTTTTGCTATGTACATGCTATGTGTTTTTTAAAACTGCCAGTATAATTATGTGAAATCTGCCTTTATACTGGCTTACCAAAATCACTTGCATAACAGAAATAACAGAGGTTGGAAGCGCCAGCATCGTGAGTCATTTGACTCTAAGGCATTGAACAGTGTCATCCTAATACGTTACAGGCATTCAACGATTAGAAACTAGTGCTTAGGCAGTTCACAGAAGAAGAAAGTCAACCCAATATTAAGTCATGGATGGAACACTGGTGGACTTCATCAACCACTGTTGCCTTATACAGTATCTCTCAGGAACATTTTAGATAGGATTGTCCCCTGCTCTGCGCTGAATTCTATGTTTTTTGCTGCTTTAGGTGGCTTCTTACTCCTTCTTCTGCATTCTCCATAATGTAAAATAAATTAAAACTCCAAATTAGAAGAGGGATAGCTACTCAAACTAGCAACAAAGGGTGGTGCTGGGGAAGATATGGGTAGAGGGCAAAGGAGTAAATGTTAAGGTGCACTAATATTTCTCTTTTTGTTTATGTATAGTATGTAGTATATTATTAGGTATGTATATTATTTATATTAAAATTTAAGATGAGCCAGATGCCTAGAAGTTTAGCAAAATATCAAGATACATTCTACCATTCAAATATTTTCTAAATGTTTATCTCTCTGAAGCCCATCAGAGTACCCGAGTACCTTTCTGAAGCCGATCAGTGTACCTGAGTACCTGTCTGCAGCCCATCAAAGTACCTGAGTACCTATCTGCAGCTCATCAGAGTACCTGAGTACCTATCTGCAGCCCATGCCTCCTAGAGTATGTGTTGGGGTGTTTGCTTTCCAAAATGGGGTCATTTTGTGGGGGTTTCCATTGTCCTGGTGCTCCAGGGCCTTCAAACGTGTGATTGGTTGTAATGAAATTATATGTGTAATTTATGCTCCTAGAACACCTGACAGTGCTCCTTGCATGTTGGGTCTCTGTATGTGGCTATGCTGTATCAAAGTCTCACATATGTGGTATCGCCATACTCAGGAGGAGTAGCAGAATGTATTTTGGGGTGTCATTTTTGCTATGTACATGCTATGTGTTAGAAATATCTTATAAATTGACAACTTTGTGTAAAAAAAAATGTTTTTCATTTTCTTTACACATTTTCCAAAAACTTATAGAAAAAAATGACATGTTCAAAAGACTCATTATGCTTCATAGAATATATGTTGGGGTGTTTGCTTTCCAAAATGGGGTCATTTTGTGGGTAATTCCCCTGTCCTGGTGCTCCAGGGCCTTCCAAAGTGTGATAGGTCGTTAGGAAATTATATGTGTAATTTATGCTCCTAGAACACCTGACGGTGCTCCTTGCGTGTTGGGCCTCTGTATGTGGCTATGCTGTGACAAAGTCCCACATATGTGGTATCGCCATACTCAGGAGGAGTAGCAGAATGTATTTTAGGGTGTAATTTTTGCTATGTACATGCTATGTGTTGGAAATATCTTATAAATTGACAACTTTGTGTAAAAAAAATATGTTTTCATTTTCTTTTCACATTTCCCAAAAACTTGTGGGAAAAAATGACATGTTCAAAAGACTCATTATGCCTCATAGAATATATGTTGGGGTGTTTGCTTTATAAAATGGGGTCATTTTGTGGGTAATTCCATTGTCCTGGTGCTCCAGGGCCTTCAAAAGTGTGATAGGTCGTTAGGAAATTATATGTGTAATTTATGCTCCTAGAACACCTGACGGTGCTCCTTGCATGTTGGACATCTGTATGTGGCCAGGCTGTGTAAAAGTCTCACACATGTGGTATTGCCATACTCAGGAGGAGTAGCAGAATGTATTTTGGGGTGTAATTGCAAGTATGCATATACTGTGTGTGAGAAATAACTTGTTATTATGACAATTTTGTGTAAAAAAATAAATTATTTCTTAATTTTCCCAAGAATTGTGGGAAACAACTTCTAAAAACTCACCATGCCTCTTACTAAATACCCTGGACTGTCTACTTTCCAAAAAGTGGTAATTTGGGGGGTATTTGTACTGTCCTGACATTTAAGGGCCTCAAGAAATGAGATAGGCCGTCTGTACATCAGGTGTGATTAGGTGTGATCAATTTTCAATGATTGGTACCATAGCTTGTAGACTCTATAACTTTCACACAGACTAAATAATAACCACTAATTTGGGTTATTTTTTACCAAAGATATGTAGTAGTATAAATTTTGGCCCAAACTTATGAAAAAAATTACTTATTTGCAAAATAGAAACTAAAACAAAATGTTTTTTTTTTTTTTTCAAAATTTCCGCTCTTTTTTCACCTATATCGCAAAAAATAGAAAACCCAGTGACTATTAAATACTACCAAAAGAAAGCTCTATTTGTTTAAAAAAATAATTATGAAAAATTTGATTGGGTACAGCGTTGCATAAATGAGTAATTATCATTCAAAATGTGAGAGCGCTAAAAGCTGAAAATTGGTCTGGGCAGGAAGGGGGTGTAACTGCTCTGTATGGAAATGGTTAAACTGTTCATCCACATTAATCCATCAAAAGGTTTTACACATGAGAACAAAACTTGCAGTATTGCAGGCTCATACAGCTGTACCTCCATTAATGTGGTGTGTCTCATTCAATGAAACAAGTGCAGCCAAGGATATTTCAAGGATATTATGATTGTAACACAGGGCAGAAATTCAAGCAACAAGATTAATCTATACAATATAAGGATCCAAAAAGATAACAAGTGGGAAAATCTCTCTGCTAATCAAAGGCACTCGCTTTTGCAATGATACTGACTAAATGATCAAAATGCTCCAATACAATTTTTTTTCAGAACATATCAACGAGCGAGATGTCTGCAATGCTGTTGCTCCAGAAAAAGATGTTGATGGATTTCATATTGTAAACATTGGAAGACTCTGCTTAGATCAGTCATCTATTATTCCTGCTACAGCTGCTGCTGTTTGGGAGATTATTAAAAGAACGGGTAAGATAACAAACAACTCCTATATATATATATATATATATATATATATATATATATACAGTAAGTAGTGTACAGCTTATTATAGTTTTAATTTTAAAAATTCTATTCAAGTATGTGCTGTATTCTTAAATGGAATTCCACCTTATACCCAACTGTATATCTAAATGTTCCCTTCCACCTCCTAACACCTATGCTGACTAATCTGTGCAAGAAAAATGTATGTACAGTACTTACCTATTTTACCTATTTGTTTATGAGAACATGGCATACAGAGATATCAGGAGAGATGCATATACCATTCACTCCGACCCAGTCAGAGATGCTGGAAAGTGTGCAGATGCAGACAGGTGGGCCAGGTCAGAGCAGGCCCTACCCCCAGGCCAACCCCAAAAGTAGGGAGCAAATACCGAGAAGCGTAGAGTAGTTTGATCAAAAGTCAAAAAGTTGTCCTTTTATGTGTGTCCACAGACACAAAAGCAACACTTCAGAAATAGATCCCCCCATGAGGGTCACCAAAAGATCCCAAAGCAAAGTCTGCAGCAGGGAGGATTACTTGCCAAGGGGGTTACCACACTAACATGAGGGCCGAAGATGCATGCCTCCATATAGGACAAAACGCATCAGGATAAGTACCCTTTCCTGCTATAATATGTTTTGTATACAAAGTGTAATATTACTTCAGTTATATGCAATGAAAATATATGCATAACACTATATGCAGGATAGAAACTTCAGGGTGATCGTTTTGGTCTCATTATTATGTGTAGGAACAAGAATTCATGTTTTAGGGGTCATACCCCTTGTATGTTGTTTTTACTATTATTGTAATAAAAACTTCTTTACCTTTATACATCTATTGACATTCATTCTGAGAGGGGGTTCTCAGCACCCTGAAAGTCCCATTTCTCTTCTATTGTTCTTTTTCTCTCTGATATTTGAGGGACAGGGTGCTATTCTTTTCAGCCAAACTCATTTTTTCTATTACGTAGTGGACATGTACAGTATGGAGGTTTTTTGAAGAATAAGGATTTTGGGTTCACTTCATCAAACGGTATTTTCTTTTTAAAAATGTGCGGTAAAATAGCTCATAGCATTTTTCAATATTTTTTTACAATTCACAAAAAAACGCTACTAAAATACTGCATGTGAGATGCTTTTGTGAAAGAAGCCCATTGTTTAGTGTCACTTTAAGCTAGCATAAGTTGTGGAACTCTGACTAAAACCAAACAAAAATTGTTGCTGTCTGTGTATCCATCAGGTATATTTGTCCTCAGTTGTACCAGTAACCACCTGTCACAACAGCAGGTAGTGAGGGGAACTTTCCCATGTTAACGCTAAAATGATTTCTTATTAATGTCCCTTTTAGAGAGATTACCTTGCTTCCTCTCCTGTTGACCAACTATAACTTAAGATAATAATTTAGAGGAAATCTCCCTAATGGGGCCATGGATTAAATGGTTCATCACGCTATCCAAATTCAATTTTGACAGTTCCACTTTTTTGGTATTTCAGCAGGCTCAAGTGAAACTTTGCTACTGTATTGATGAGATCACAAAGCAGAAACTGCCTTCTGTTTTGTTACTGATCTTTACAGCCCCATAAATACTGAAACTAGAAATCCCTTTAATGAATGGACCAACAATCTATATACACTCAGCTACAGACATGTGTAAGCCTGCATGATCTCTACAGAAGGTGTCGTGTAAATGAAATGAAAGCCCCAGGTCTCAGAAGCTAGACCTTTGCCAAAGGGTGCACTCTGACATGAATAAAGTATTCCACAACATGTTGCGCATGTTAGATCCCCCGCATGTTCCACTACGTGACCCAGGGGCTGCTAAAGAGGTGTTAGCTAACTATTCTTCATGAAATGGGTAAATACTTTTAACAATGGTAACAATTTGGAATGTGTAATTAAAAATGCTTCAGTTAAGGTGTATGCCAAATAAAACTTTTTTTTTCCCCTAGTTTTAGATAACGTGGGGAAAAGGTAAAACCCTTCTTTAGTTTTTACTGCTATCTAGGGGCTCTGTATAGATTCATGCTTTTTCTGCTACAACTGTCTGAATATAGGTGAGATTTCTCCATCCACGCAGGATGGAAGAATCTATTACATTTCTCTCTTTCAGCGTGCATTTATGGCTAGCTTTGCCTTTCTCCTTGCAAAGTTCTTACGTTGTACACTTTTTTTTTTTGTTTACAAACTTTTTATTCAGGGCAAAAAAGGTGGTACAAGTAAATGCAACATAATAAAAGTAATATATTGAAAAATAACAATGAGGATTGATAAGATATCATACATTATCAATGTAATATAGCAAGTTTGTAATAAAGGGTTGACATATATGTATATTACCAAAAACTAAATATTAATAAAAGACAAAGAAATTTTATGAGATCTTATAATTCCATTAATGACAAGAAGAATTAACATACATTACTTAATTGTTTAATGGTTAAAAGAGAATCTCTGAATGATTAAACCAAGCATCCCATTTTTTGTCATAGAATCTTGTAGAATTATGTAGGGTATGGAATATTTTTTCCATGAGGTTTATTGTGTTTATTCTCATTTTCAGTTGTATAATAGGACCAGAGGAGGTCTTCCAATATGATGCTATTAGCCAAAGTATAGCAACACTTATAGTGTGGATTAGTCTCATATGTGAAATGGATAACTCTGGAATGGTTTTAAATAATAGGCAGTTGGTTAATAAAAGACTAATCTGATTACCAGAGATTTTGGAAGCAAAATTTCCCAATTGATGCCAAATATGAGAAACCTTATCACATTCCCAAAAAATGTGGGAAAAGGAGCCTGGTGTTGGGCATCCCCTGAAGCATGTTGAGGGGACTGATGGGGATATTGCATGTAATTTGGTGGGAGTGAAGGCTTACATTGTACACTAAGCTAAACATACACAGCTCAGTTTACAATCCCAGCACCTGCCAGGTGCTGGGATAAATGATCTCCCATACATATGCAAGGGAGTTACATCATCCCAACCAGGCAAATCAAGATGGTGGAGATCCTGAACCTGGAAGATGCTGGCAAGAAAACAGTATATTGCCACTGGTGAGGGAGCTTGCAGATGTTGTATCGATTAAAGGAAGGTATGTATAATTTCGTAGTTGCCATTGCTAAATTTAGACAGTTATGCTGATTTGGTTTCCATGAATTCATTGAACTACCCAGAACAAGTATGTAGATAAAGACTTCTGATACAGTGCATCCGGAAAGTATTCACAGCGCTTCACTTTTTCCCCATTTTTTTATGTTACAGCCTTATTCCAAAATTGATTAAATTAATTATTTTTCTCAAAATTCTACAAACAATACCCCATAATTGAATAAATAAACACAGCGCTGAATACAGTGTGAATCTCTAGTGATATGTACAAATTCTCTAATGAACCAGCGATAAGTAAGTGATTTGGATATAAATTAATAAATAAGTCATTTAAATATAAATTAATAAATAAAGTGTCCAAAAAATAAAAATATATAAATATAAATGTCCAAATAAAATTCAATAAATTCCAAAGAACAAATGTCCACTGTGAAATTCCTTGTGCAGATGCTGAATAATACAAAAAAGTGCTCCCAAGTGCTTGAACAGATGAGTGAAACCCACAGGTGCCCTCTTCCCCACACGTGAGTCCACTTACCGGAATAAGTGGACCCCTTAAGACCTTATGGCCTCGGGGTCTGAAAGGCTTTAGGCAAGTGGATAAGCTTTGGTGCCTTCAGTATGTCCTTCCCATGTGGATATGCAAACAAGCATAAAAGACCAATGGTGCAGTACGTTTCAATTAAATTAACTTTAATCAAAACAGAGTATCTACAGGAAATACACTCACATTTTCAAAGAATAATAAAAGCTCTTCATTATTAAGTTACATCAAAAGATATCCCCGGCATCTAGTTGAAAGTAATCCTACCATCCTCCTAGATATGGATAGCGGCGTGCGTTCTAGCGCAACTTCCGCTTGCGTTCCACCACACCGGAAGTGATGTATATGATCTAGTGATTATACGTCACTTCCGGTGTGGTGGAACGCAAGCGGAAGTTGCACTGGAACACACGCCGCTATCCATATCTAGGAGGATGGTAGGATTACTTTCCACTAGAACCTGTATTAAATAGTTAATTTAATTGAAACGTACTGCACCATTGGTCTTTTATGCTTGTTTGCATATCCACATGGGAAGGACATCCTGAAGGCACCCAAGCTTATCCACTTGCTTAAAGCCTTTCAGACCCAGAGGCCATAAGGCCTTAAGGGGTCCACTTATTCCGGTAAGTGGACTCACGTGTGGGGAAGAGGGCTTGTCTGGGTTTCACTCATCTGTTCAAGCACTTGGGAGCACTTTTTTCTATTATTCAGCATCTGCAAAAGGAATTCTACAGTGGACATTTGTTCTTTGGAATTTTTGGAATTTTATTTGGACATTTATATTTAATATTTTTATTTTTTGGACACTTTATTAATTTATATTTAAATGACTTATTTATTAATTTATATCCAAATCACTTACTTATCACTGGTTCATTAGAGAATTTGTTCATATCACTAGAGATTCACACTGTATTCAGTGCTGTGTTTATTTATGTATTCAATTTTTTCACTTGGTGATGAGAAGCAGCTGCAGTAGTTAGAGAATTTATATTTAATTATTTACATATGCGCAGGGTGGACCTTTTGGGTCTTTTTTTGTTTAATACCCCATGATGACAACGTGAAATAAATGTGTGTAAAATATTTGCAATTTTATTAGAAAAAAAAAAAAAAATTACATGTACATACAGTGGTGATCGAAAGTTTGGGCACCCCAGGTAAAAAATTGTATTAATGTACATAAAGAAGCCAAGGAAAGATGGAAAAATCTCCAAAAGGCATCAAATTACAGATTAGACATTCTTATAATATGTCAAAAAGGTAGATTTTATTTCCATCATTTACACTTTCAAAATAACAGAAAACAAAAAAATGGCATCTGCAAAAGTTTGGGCACCCTGCAAAGTTAATATCTTGTACTGCCCCCTTTGGCAAGTATCACAGCTTGTAAACGCTTTTTGTAGCCAGCCAAGAGTCTTTCAATTCTTGTTTTAGGTATCTTTGCCCATTCTTCCTTACAAAAGTTTTCCAGTTCTTTGAGATTTCTGGGCTGTCTGTCACGCACTGCTCTTTTAAGGTCTATCCATAGATTTTCAATTATGTTGAGGTCAGGAGATTGTGAAGGCCATGGCAAAACCTTCAGTTTACGCCTCTTGATGTAATCCCCGTGGATTTTAAGATGTGTTTAGGATCATTATCCATTTGTAGAAGCCATCCTCTCTTTAACTTCAGCTTTTTCACAGATGGCATCAAGTTACAATCCAAAATTTGCTGAAATTTTATTGAATCCATTTTTCCTTCTACTCGTGAGATGTTCCCTGTGCTACTGGCTGCAATACAACCCCAAAGCATGATTGATCCACCCCCATGCTTAACAGTTGGACAGAGGTTCTTTTCATTAAATTCTGTGCCCCTTCTTCTCCAAACGTACCTTTGCTCATTCCAGCCAAAAAGTTAAATTTTTTAAACCTCATCGGTCCACAGAACTTGTTTCCAAAATTCATCAGGCTTGTCTATATGTTCTTTTGCAAAGTTCAAACGCTGATTTCTGTGGTGAGGACGTAGAAGAGGTTTATTGTACTTCTGAAGACCATATTTGTACAATTATCTCTTTATAGTGGAATAGTGTACCACAACTCCAGTGTCTGCCAGATCTTTCTGGAGGGATCGTGCAGTCAAACATGGGTTTTAAATAGTTTTTCTCACAATCCTGCGAGCTGTTCGGTCTGATATTTTTCTTGGTCTTCCAGATCTTGCTTTAACTTCCACTGTTCCTGATGACTGCCATTTCTTAATTATAGGGTTGAGCGAACACCTAGATGTCCGTGTTCGACGGGTTCGGCCGAACTTTAAAAAAAAGTCTGGGTCCGTGTCCCGGACTTTTACCGAACTTTTCCCGGACACCGAACCCCATTGAAGTCAATGGGGACCCGAACTTTAAGGCACTAAAATGGCTCTAAAACACCAAAGGAAAGGGCTAGAGTGCTGCAAATGGCAGCAAAACGTAATTAAGAGCATGGCAAGTGCTCTGCAAACAAATGTGGATAGGGAAATAACTTAAAACAACAAAAAAAAAACAGAAAAATAAAACAATGTTCTTCTTCATCTCTGAAGGACGAGGCCCATATGGAGTAGGAGGGAGGTTGAGGTGGTGGTGGATGTAGCGGTGACATAGGCGTGCGCACAGGGTGTGCTGGGTGTGCCTGGGCACACCCTAATCACCTAGGGCACATAGCATTGCCAGTGAGGAGATGGGAAAGATCTCCCTGGGACCTGCTCTGCTCTATTTCTCCTTGCCTACAGGTACATGGCCCCGATACATTACTCTCCCTGCTGGCAAACACATGCATGTGTATTTCAACTTTGGGGTGCACACCTTAATGCAATAGGCTGCGCACACCTATGGGCGGTGTAGGTGGAAGCGGCGGTGGAGGAGGACCAGGGCCGGATTAACAGCATCATGGGCTTGGTGCTGAGGATTTTGAAGGGCCTTAAGGGCCGTGCCTTGCCATGCACCCAGAGGAGGAAGGGTGCAGCCATGCATGCCTAATTCAACATGGGATGCTGTCTCTGAAGCCCATAAACACATCCATGCATCGCCAACTGTCCCTCCTTGTCCGGCCTTCACGCTGTGTGGGGAGGTTCTGAGGGTGCTGCCTGGGGAAGCGAGCATAGAAGCCAGACTTCTGTGTTTACAAGTGACAGAAGAGCGGTAACAGTGAATATGGCCAACCCGGGGCCTATATAAAAGGTAGGGGCCTGGAGCTGCAGCTCCAATAGCCCCTACATTAATCTGGCCCTGAGGAGGAGGACGAGGTAGCCAACACTGCTTCTTTTCAAAAATTTTAAATGAGGGTACACCCCAAAAGAGTGAGAAAGAGCAAAAATGGAACAATGGGTGGGTAAGGTCGGTATCCATTGCTATTCTGCATAAGGTACGGAAAAGTCCCGTGGGATCCATGCCTGGTTCATTTTAATGAACGTGAGCTTGTCCACATTGTCTCTGGACAGGCGGCTGCGCTTGTCTGTTATAACGCCCCCAGCCGTGCTAAATACCCGTTCAGATAATACACTGGCTGCAGGGCACGCCAGCACCTCCAAGGCGTAAAGGGCAAGCTCAGGCCATGTGCCCAATTTGGAGACCCAGAAGTTGAAGGGGGCAGACCCGTCATTCACTACATGTAGGCGTGTGCACACATACTGCTCCACCATGTTGGTAAAATGCTGCCTCCTGCTAAGACGTTCCATCTGAGCTGCTGGTGCTGCTGTTTGTTGTGGCGTGCTGACAAAGCTTTTCCACATTTCGGCCATGCTAACCCTGCCTTCTGAGGTGCTGGCAGTGCCCTGGTTGCGTTGGCGACCTCCTCCTCCTCCTCCTCTGCCTTGTGCTTCCACTGTGGCCCCGCTGTCAGATGGGAATGCCAGCAGCATGGCGTCTACCAGCGTGCGCTTGTACTCGCGCATCTTGCGATCGCGCTCCAGTGAGTGAATTAAGGACGGTACGTTGTCCTTGTAACGGGGATCCAGCAGCGTGGCCACCCAGTAATCAGCACAAGTTAGAATGTGGGCAACTCGGCGGTCGTTGTGGAGACACTGCAGCATGTAATCGCTCATGTGTGCCAGGCTGCCCAGAGGCGACGAAAGGCTGTCCTCTGTGGGAGGTGTATCGTCCGTGTCCTCTGTATCCCCCCAGCCACGCACCAGTGATGGCCATGAGCTGGCCTGGGTGCCACCCTGCTGTGAACATGGTTCCATCTCCTCCTCCAGCTCCTCCTCCTCCTCATCCTCCTCATCCTCCAGAACTGTGCCCCTGCTGGACAATTGCGTCCCTGGCGTTTGCGTGTGCAGGAACCCACCCTCGGAGCCCCTTGCGAATGACTGCCCTGAAAGCCTTGGAAATGTTACCTCTTCATCCTCCTCCTCCTCCTCATCCTGTGCCACATCCTCTTCCATCATCGCCCGAATTGTTTTTTCAAGGAGGCATAGAAGTGGGATAGTTAAGCTGAGAACGGCGTCATTGCCACTGGCCATGTTGGTGGAGTACTCAAAACAGCGCAACAAGGCACACAGGTCTCGCATGGAGGCCCAGTTATTGGTGGTGAAGTGGTGCTGTTCCGCAGAGCGACTCACGCGTGCGTGCTGCAGCTGAAACTCCACTATGGCCTGCTGCTGCTCGCACAGTCTTTCCAGCATGTGCAAGGTGGAGTTCCACCTTGTGGGCACGTCACATATGAGGCGGTGAGCGGGAAGGCCGAAGTTACGCTGCAGCGCTGCCAGGCGAGCAGCAGCAGGGTGAGAACGCCGAAAGTGCGCACAAACGGCCCGCACTTTCTGCAGCAGCTCTGACATATCGGGGTAGTTTTTAAGGAACCTCTGCACCACCAAATTCAGCACATGCGCCAGGCAAGGGATGTGCGTCAAACCGGCTAGGCCCAGAGCTGCTATGAGATTTCGCCCGTTATCACACACCACCAGGCCGGGCTTGAGGCTCGCTGGCAGCAACCACTCATTTGTCTGCTGTTCCATGCTCCTCCACAACTCCTGCGCGGTGTGTGGTTTGTCCCCCAAACAGGCAAGTTGTAAAACTGCCTGCTGTCGTTTACCCCTGGCCGTGCTGAAGTTGGTGGTGAAGGTGTTACGCTGTCCGGATGAGGAGGCGGTAGAGGATGAGGAAGCGGAGTAGGAGGAGTTACGAACAGGAGGCAAACTGAAGCGCCCTGCAATCCTCGGTGGTGGAAGGACATGCGCCAAATTGCTATCCGCCTCAGGCCCATCCGCCACTGCATTTACCCAGTGTGCCGTTAGGGAGATATAACGCCCCTGACCGTGCTTACTGGTCCACGTATCCGTAGTTAGGTGGACCTTGGCACAGATGGCGTTGCGCAGTGCACACCTGATATTTTCCCCCACTTGGTTGTGCAGGGAAGGGATGGCTTGCCTGGAAAAGTAGTGGCGGCTGGGCACGACGTACTGTGGGACAGCCACCGACATAAGGTTTTTAAAACTGTGCGTCTCCACCAGACGGAATGACAGCATTTCAAAGGCCAATAATTTTGAAATGCTGGCATTCAGGGCCAGGGATCGCGGGTGGGTAGGGGGGTACTTCCTCTTCCTCTCAAGTGTTTGGGAGATGGAAAGCTGAACGCTTCCACGGGACATTGTGGAGATGGTTGTTGGTGACCCAGGTGGTGGTGTTGCTGACAGATGGTCTGTTTGCGGGGTGGCAGGTGCCGGTATCACTACAGATGTGGCTGGAGCGGCCGAGACTGCAGCAGAAGAGGAAGCAGGATGAGCCAGAGACGTTTCTTGGTTTTGAAGGTGTGTACTCCACTGCAGCTCGTGCTTTGCACTTAGATGCCTGATCATGCAGGTTGTGCTCAGGTTGAGAAGGTTCATGCCTCGCTTCAAGCTCTGATTGCACAGGGTGCAAACCACTCGTGTCCTGTCATCAGCACATTTTCTAAAGAACTTCCACGCTAGAGAACTCCTTTGAGCTGACTTTGGTGCGCTCGTTCCCTTGCTGCGTTGGGCAGTAGCGGGCGTAGTGTCTAGGGCACGGCCGCTCCGCTTCTGCACCCTGCTCCCTCTTCTGCTGTGCTGGTGGCTCTGTGCGACCACCGCCTCTTCCTCCAAACTACTCAGGTCACCTGCATGACGTTCATTCCATGTGGGGTCGAGGACCTCATCGTCCTCCACATCATCTTCCACCCAGTCTTCACCCCTGCCCTCCTTGTCGGTCTCCACAATGCTGAACGCCGCAGCAGTTGGCACCTGCGTTTCGTCATCATCGGAGACGTGCTGCGATGATCCTTGCATGTACTCATCTTGAGAAATAAGTGGTTGGGCATCGCTGCACTCAATCTCTTCCACTTCTGGGGCAGGGCTAGGTGGATGGCCCTGGGAAACCCTGCTGACAGAGTCCTCAAAAAGAATAAGAGACTGCTGTATGGCTTGGGGCTCAGACTGCTGGCCTGATTTGCAAGGGGGTGAGGTGAAAGACGGTTGGACATTGGCTGCAGGTGCCAACTCTGACCTTTCTGCAGTAGACTGGGTGGGAGACAATGTGAAGGAACTGGAGGCACTGTCAGCAGCAAACCAATCTACTATCGCCTCAACTTGTTCTGGCCTCATCACTTCTAGGGGCGTTTGATGCCCTACCAAATACTGATGCAGGTTCTGTCGCCTACTCACACTTGAGGAAGGTGTTTCACTTGTGCGTGTAGCTGGCACAGATCGACCATGTCCTCTCCTTGCAACAGGAGCTCTACCAGCAGCACCACGACCCAGGCCACGGCCCTTATTTGACGGTCTCCTCATATTTCTGTAATTTAAGATCTTGCCCTAGAAAGGTTTTTATTGAATAGCGGAATAGAAAATATGATCCAAAAAAAGTGTATGTATATCACACGTACACAACCACACTAGGCCCCAATTACTATTGTTTGTACCCCTAAAAGGCTAGATGAGGAGTAGGGGGAGTATGGAACAGGCAGCACCCTCAAACCTTCAGAAGTATGAGATGAACCCCAACAACTTGGAAAGGTGGATCTCTCTCACACGTACCGACACAGACTATCCCGCAATTCAATTGATCCTCAAAGGTTTTTATTGAATAGCGGAATAGGAAATATGATCAAAAAAAGTGTATGTATCTCGCACGTACACAACCACACTAGGCCCCAATTACTATTGTTTGTACCCCTAAAAGGCTAGATGAGGAGTAGGGGGGGTATGGAACAGGCAGCACCCTCAAACCTTCAGAAGTATGAGATGAACCCCAACAACTTGGAAAGGTGGATCTCTCTCACACGTACCGACACAGACTATCCCGCAATTCAATTGATCCTCAAAGGTTTTTATTGAATAGCGGAATAGGAAATATGATCAAAAAAAGTGTATGTATCTCGCACGTACACAACCACACTAGGCCCCAATTACTATTGTTTGTACCCCTAAAAGGCTAGATGAGGAGTAGGGGGGGTATGGAACAGGCAGCACCCTCAAACCTTCAGAAGTATGAGATGAACCCCAACAACTTGGAAAGGTGGATCTCTCTCACACGTACCAACACAGACTATCCCCCAATTTAACTGATCCCCAAAGGTTTTTGATTAAATAGCGGAATAGAAAATATGATCCAAAAAAAGTGTATGTATATCACACGTACACAACCACACTAGGCCCCAATTACTATTGTTTGTACCCCTAAAAGGCTAGATGAGGAGTAGGGGGAGTATGGAACAGGCAGCACCCTCAAACCTTCAGAAGTATGAGATGAACCCCAACAACTTGGAAAGGTGGATCTCTCTCACACGTACCGACACAGACTATCCCGCAATTCAATTGATCCTCAAAGGTTTTTATTGAATAGCGGAATAGGAAATATGATCAAAAAAAGTGTATGTATCTCGCACGTACACAACCACACTAGGCCCCAATTACTATTGTTTGTACCCCTAAAAGGCTAGATGAGGAGTAGGGGGAGTATGGAACAGGCAGCACCCTCAAACCTTCAGAAGTATGAGATGAACCCCAACAACTTGGAAAGGTGGATCTCTCTCACACGTACCGACACAGACTATCCCGCAATTCAATTGATCCTCAAAGGTTTTTATTGAATAGCGGAATAGGAAATATGATCAAAAAAAGTGTATGTATCTCGCACGTACACAACCACACTAGGCCCCAATTACTATTGTTTGTACCCCTAAAAGGCTAGATGAGGAGTAGGGGGGGTATGGAACAGGCAGCACCCTCAAACCTTCAGAAGTATGAGATGAACCCCAACAACTTGGAAAGGTGGATCTCTCTCACACGTACCAACACAGACTATCCCCCAATTTAACTGATCCCCAAAGGTTTTTGATTAAATAGCGGAATAGAAAATATGATCCAAAAAAAGTGTATGTATATCACACGTACACAACCACACTAGGCCCCAATTACTATTGTTTGTACCCCTAAAAGGCTAGATGAGGAGTAGGGGGAGTATGGAACAGGCAGCACCCTCAAACCTTCAGAAGTATGAGATGAACCCCAACAACTTGGAAAGGTGGATCTCTCTCACACGTACCGACACAGACTATCCCGCAATTCAATTGATCCTCAAAGGTTTTTATTGAATAGCGGAATAGGAAATATGATCAAAAAAAGTGTATGTATCTCGCACGTACACAACCACACTAGGCCCCAATTACTATTGTTTGTACCCCTAAAAGGCTAGGAGTAGGGGGAGTATGGAACAGGCAGCACCCTCAAACCTTCAGAAGTATGAGATGAATCCCAACAACTTGGAAAGGTGGATCTCTCTCACACGTACCAACACAGACTATCCCCCAATTTAACTGATCCCCAAAGGTTTTTGATTAAATAGCGGAATAGAAAATATGATCCCAAAAAAGTGTATGTATATCACACGTACACAACCACACTAGGCCCCAATTACTATTGTTTGTACCCCTAAAAGGCTAGGAGTAGGGGGAGTATGGAACAGGCAGCACCCTCAAACCTTCAGAAGTATGAGATGAACCCCAACAACTTGGAAAGGTGGATCTCTCTCACACGTACCAACACAGACTATCCCCCAATT
The DNA here is from genome assembly GCF_965119305.1 of Pelophylax lessonae. Taxonomy (NCBI): domain Eukaryota; kingdom Metazoa; phylum Chordata; class Amphibia; order Anura; family Ranidae; genus Pelophylax; species Pelophylax lessonae. The sequence continues at coordinate 579,267,809 of NC_138768.1, read as the reverse complement.
TAACTGATCCCCAAAGGTTTTTGATTAAATAGCGGAATAGAAAATATGATCCCAAAAAAGTGTATGTATATCACACGTACACAACCACACTAGGCCCCAATTACTATTGTTTGTACCCCTAAAAGGCTAGGAGTAGGGGGAGTATGGAACAGGCAGCACCCTCAAACCTTCAGAAGTATGAGATGAACCCCAACAACTTGGAAAGGTGGATCTCTCTCACACGTACCAACACAGACTATCCCCCAATTTAACTGATCCCCAAAGGTTTTTGATTAAATAGCGGAATAGAAAATATGATCCCAAAAAAGTGTATGTATATCACACGTACACAACCACACTAGGCCCCAATTACTATTGTTTGTACCCCTAAAAGGCTAGGAGTAGGGGGAGTATGGAACAGGCAGCACCCTCAAACCTTCAGAAGTATGAGATGAACCCCAACAACTTGGAAAGGTGGATCTCTCTCACACGTACCAACACAGACTATCCCCCAATTTAACTGATCCCCAAAGGTTTTTGATTAAATAGCGGAATAGAAAATATGATCCCAAAAAAGTGTATGTATATCACACGTACACAACCACACTAGGCCCCAATTACTATTGTTTGTACCCCTAAAAGGCTAGGAGTAGGGGGAGTATGGAACAGGCAGCACCCTCAAACCTTCAGAAGTATGAGATGAACCCCAACAACTTGGAAAGGTGGATCTCTCTCACACGTACCAACACAGACTATCCCCCAATTTAACTGATCCCCAAAGGTTTTTGATTAAATAGCGGAATAGAAAATATGATCCCAAAAAAGTGTATGTATATCACACGTACACAACCACACTAGGCCCCAATTACTATTGTTTGTACCCCTAAAAGGCTAGGAGTAGGGGGAGTATGGAACAGGCAGCACCCTCAAACCTTCAGAAGTATGAGATGAACCCCAACAACTTGGAAAGGTGGATCTCTCTCACACGTACCGACACAGACTATCCCGCAATTCAATTGATCCTCAAAGGTTTTTATTGAATAGCGGAATAGGAAATATGATCAAAAAAAGTGTATGTATCTCGCACGTACACAACCACACTAGGCCCCAATTACTATTGTTTGTACCCCTAAAAGGCTAGGAGTAGGGGGAGTATGGAACAGGCAGCACCCTCAAACCTTCAGAAGTATGAGATGAACCCCAACAACTTGGAAAGGTGGATCTCTCTCACACGTACCAACACAGACTATCCCCCAATTTAACTGATCCCCAAAGGTTTTTGATTAAATAGCGGAATAGAAAATATGATCCCAAAAAAGTGTATGTATATCACACGTACACAACCACACTAGGCCCCAATTACTATTGTTTGTACCCCTAAAAGGCTAGGAGTAGGGGGAGTATGGAACAGGCAGCACCCTCAAACCTTCAGAAGTATGAGATGAACCCCAACAACTTGGAAAGGTGGATCTCTCTCACACGTACCAACACAGACTATCCCCCAATTTAACTGATCCCCAAAGGTTTTTGATTAAATAGCGGAATAGAAAATATGATCCCAAAAAAGTGTATGTATATCACACGTACACAACCACACTAGGCCCCAATTACTATTGTTTGTACCCCTAAAAGGCTAGGAGTAGGGGGAGTATGGAACAGGCAGCACCCTCAAACCTTCAGAAGTATGAGATGAACCCCAACAACTTGGAAAGGTGGATCTCTCTCACACGTACCAACACAGACTATCCCCCAATTTAACTGATCCCCAAAGGTTTTTGATTAAATAGCGGAATAGAAAATATGATCCCAAAAAAGTGTATGTATATCACACGTACACAACCACACTAGGCCCCAATTACTATTGTTTGTACCCCTAAAAGGCTAGGAGTAGGGGGAGTATGGAACAGGCAGCACCCTCAAACCTTCAGAAGTATGAGATGAACCCCAACAACTTGGAAAGGTGGATCTCTCTCACACGTACCAACACAGACTATCCCCCAATTTAACTGATCCCCAAAGGTTTTTGATTAAATAGCGGAATAGAAAATATGATCCCAAAAAAGTGTATGTATATCACACGTACACAACCACACTAGGCCCCAATTACTATTGTTTGTACCCCTAAAAGGCTAGGAGTAGGGGGAGTATGGAACAGGCAGCACCCTCAAACCTTCAGAAGTATGAGATGAACCCCAACAACTTGGAAAGGTGGATCTCTCTCACACGTACCAACACAGACTATCCCCCAATTTAACTGATCCCCAAAGGTTTTTGATTAAATAGCGGAATAGAAAATATGATCCCAAAAAAGTGTATGTATATCACACGTACACAACCACACTAGGCCCCAATTACTATTGTTTGTACCCCTAAAAGGCTAGGAGTAGGGGGAGTATGGAACAGGCAGCACCCTCAAACCTTCAGAAGTATGAGATGAACCCCAACAACTTGGAAAGGTGGATCTCTCTCACACGTACCAACACAGACTATCCCCCAATTTAACTGATCCCCAAAGGTTTTTGATTAAATAGCGGAATAGAAAATATGATCCCAAAAAAGTGTATGTATATCACACGTACACAACCACACTAGGCCCCAATTACTATTGTTTGTACCCCTAAAAGGCTAGATGAGGAGTAGGGGGAGTATGGAACAGGCAGCACCCTCAAACCTTCAGAAGTATGAGATTGTGTTCACTGTACCCCACAAAGATTGAGTTCACTGCACCCCACAATGATTGTGTTCACTGCACCCCACAAAGATTGTGTTCACTGCACCTCACAAAGATTGTGTTCACTGTACCCCCCAAAGATTGTGTTCACTGCACCCCACAAAGATTCTGTTCACTGTACCCCACAAAGATTGTGTTCACTGCACCCCAAAAAGATTGTGTTCACTGCACCCCAAAAAGGATGTTGTTCACTGCACCCCAAAAAGGATGTTGTTCACTCCACCCCAAAAAGATTGTGTTCACTGCACCCCACAAAGATTGTGTTCACTGCACCCCAAAAATGATTTTGTTCACTGCACCCCAAAAATGATTTTGTTCACTGCACCCCAAAAAGGATTTTGTTCACTGCACCCCAAAAAGGATGTTGTTCACTCCACCCCAAAAAGATTGTGTTCACTGCACCCCAAAAAGATTGTGTTCACTGCACCCCACAAAGGATTTTGTTCACTGCACCCCAAAAAGATTGTGTTCACTGCACCCCAAAAAGGATGTTGTTCACTGCACCCCAAAAAGATTGTGTTCACTGCACCCCACAAAGGATTTTGTTCACTGCACCCCACAAAGATTGTGTTCACTGCACACCAAAAAGGATTGTGTTCACTGCACCCCAAAAAGATTTTGTTCACTGCACCCCAAAAAGATTGTGTTCACTGCAGCCCAAAAAGATTGTGTTCACTGCAGCCCAAAAAGATTGTGTTCACTGCAGCCCAAAAAGATTGTGTTCACTGCAGCCCAAAAAGATTGTGTTCACTGCAGCCCAAAAAGATTGTGTTCACTGCAGCTCACACACAGAAAAATGGATGTGGATCACTGACACCTGCCTATCTCCAATCCCACACCACACAGCAATATCGATTGTAGTTTGTAGAACACAGTTTCCCTAAAATTCAGCAGACTCTGTCCCTAACAGGATTGAGAAGAGATCGTAGATCAGGATTGAGTGCAGACCCCACCCCCCACACAGCAATATCGATTGTAGTTTGTAGAAGACACTGACCCTATAATTCAGCAGACTCTATCCCTAAAATGCCTACAACTCGCCCTGCCTAAACACTCCGACCTGTCCCTCAATTCTATCCGGACACAAATGGTTTTTTCCTGCCTATCTTTCCCTAATCAGCAGCCAGCACGTTGATGTGTGCTCTGTCCCTGAATCTAAGCAGCATAATGACGCCGCTGCGGCTGCCTCGAACTTATAAAGACTTGGTCACATGCTTCAGACGGCCAATCACAGCTACTGAGACATTTGCAGGCATGGCTGGGATGGCTTAAGGCACACCAGTTAAACGATTGTTGATTGGCTGTTGAAAGCCCGCCATGAAAAGAGCGCCAAAGCATGCAAAACCCGGAAATAAAACGACCGAACACGGATTTTTACCCGAACATACAGTAAAGTGTCCGTGTCCGTGTTCGGGTACAAAAAATCCAATTATTCGGTACGAACACGAATAATACAGTCCGTGTTCGCTCAACACTACTTAATTACATTCCGAACAGAGGATATTGACATCTGAAAATGCTTTGCTATCTTCTTATAGCCTTCTCCAGCTTTGTGAGCGTCAACTATTTTCAGTTTCAGTTTTCTAGACAACTGCTTAGAAGATCCCATGGTGCTGATTGTTGGGGCAGGGTCAGATGAGTCTGGGCATTTAAAACCTTTGAGATTGACATCACCTGGTCTTCCCAGATGACGTTTGAGAACAATCCATGACACTGGCAGATCTCAGCCTTGCAAAGGGGGCAGTGCATGCTATAAATTCTGCAGGGTGCCCAAACTTTTGCAGACACCATTTTTTGTTTTCTGTAATTTTGAAAGTGTCAGTGATGGAAATAAAATCTAACTTTTGTTGACATATTATAAGAATGTCTAATCTGTAATTTGATGCCTTTTGGAGATTTTTCCATCTTTCCTTGGCTTCTTTATGCACATTAATACAAATATTTACCTGGGGTGCCCAAACTTTCGATCACCACTGTAAGTATTCACAGCCTTTGCCATGACACTCAAAATTGAGCTCAGGTGCATTCTGTTTCCAGTGATCATTCTTGAGATGTTTCTAAAACTTGATTGAAGTTCACCTGTGGTAAATTCATTTGATTGGACGTGATTTGGAAAGGCACACACCTGTCTATATAAGGTCCCACAGTTAACTGTGCATAACAGAGCACAAACCAAGCCATGAAGTCCAAGGAATATTCTTCTGAGACAGGATTGTATCCGGCACAGTCGGGCACACTCTAGCTGCAGGCATCTCTCCGGTACAAGCACTTTCCAAAATATCGGCAGTATTGGTCACCTTGGTGGCCGATTCCTATATATCGGGGACAGTGCATATCGGCCCTCGATATATTGGCTCTGGCGATAATCAGTCAAACTATAGTTTTAACCCTCCCTTACTTTATCCAAAATGAAAAAAAAAAAAAGTTTTGCCCATAGTTCTACTTTGGTGTGTATGTAGGGGAGCAAAGTTAAGGAGTAAAAAATATTTTTTTTTTTCTTGCTTTGTGCTTTGTTTCTTACACTTTTGCAAAACTGCTAAAATCAGAAACATTTAGATTGTGTCTTTTTCTTTTTAAATAGGGATAGAAACATTTGGTAAAAATGTTGTAGTTGCGGGAAGATCAAAGAATGTTGGCATGCCAATTGCTATGCTGTTGCACACAGATGGCAGCCATGAGAGACCTGGCGGTAAGTATGATACTCCCCTATAAAAAATGTTTTCTGTATTTCCAAGTGGACTAAATGTACTGTATACATGGTCTAGAATGAACACAGGATTTATGATCTTTTTCAACATTAATATCTTTTGCTGGTAATGTCTTCACTGTTCTTAGTAGCATAACAAAAATAAATAAAAATAAACCTTCAAAACAACTTAGTCCTGCAGACCCTGTACAGCCAGTTCCGACTGGGGAGGAAAAAGCAGCACAAGGAGCCATTTAATTTTCTGCAGAGTTCCTGTACTAACCAGGCACATGTTGTTAGGAGGAAAGAGCAGAGTGACCGAGAGATGAGCTCTTTTTTCACTATACATCTGCAGGCTGAAGGAGGGAGTTACCTAACAATAGAAAATAAAAAATGAGACGTCTTGCTTTGCCAGACAGTGTTGTGCTGTGCGGAAGAGTTGTCTAAATCTTACAAGCGAATGAACCGAAATACAAATCCTTTGGCAGCTTAAACAGCTTCCATATGCATATGTCATCTGTGTATTTAGCTGTTTACCTAGAGTTCAACCCTAAATAATAAAGTAGTGTAAAGTGCAGTGACAATGTACAGAATTTAGTATATAAAACTTAGCGGTCTGAAAAGTTTGCTAAGCGAATGTGACATACCACAGCACAGCTCAAAAGAAACTTGCTGTATTCTGTGTATTATAATTACCTCCTCTGATTGTAAACACCATCTAGTGGACACTAGGACAGATGTTGTCAGTCAATACACCAACATGTGGCTTTTGTTTACATTTTGTGATTGCTGTGATAGGACACAGCCATCACATGGTACAGGGCTAATCACTAGTGACACTGACAGATGTTGATGGTGCACTGGGGACACCATGACAGATATTGATTGTGCACTAGTGACACTATGACAGATGTTGCTGGTGCACTGAGACACCGACAGGTGTGGAAGGGGCACTGACAGATATTGATGGTGCACTGGGGACACTATGACAGATGTTGATGGAGCACTGGGGATATTGACAGATATCGATGGTGCACTGGGGACACTGACAGATGTTGATTGATTCATTGGGGACACTATGACAGATATTGATATTGCATTAGGGACACCATAACAGATTTTTATGTGGCACTAGGGACACTGACAGATGTTGATAGTGCACTGGGGACACTGGCAGTTGTCGATGGTGTACGGGGGACACTATTCCAGATATTGATGGTGCACTGGGGACAATATTCCAGATGTTGATGGTGCACTGGGGACATTATTTCAGATGTTGATGGTGCAATGGGACACTGACAGATGTTGATGGTGCACTGGGGACACTATGACAAATGTTGATGGTGCACATGGGACACTAGGACAGATGTTGATGGTACACTGGGGACAATTACAGATGTTGATGCTGCAATCAGGCTCTGTAGATGTCTCACTGTGGGTGTTGTTAGTACTGAAGTTATTATAAAGCACTTGTAACTCAGAGATCTTGACTGGCAGGCACAAATAAGCACTCCTTCCCCTCACATGGCTCTCTGTTTGAGAGAATGAGAGCTGATACACCAATATGCAGCTTTTGTTTACATTTTGTGATGGTAGTGATTGGACACAGCCATCCCATGATACAGGGCCAATTACAGTGACCCTATATCCCAATCAGTGATGCTGTGCCACGCATGAGCACCAACAGTGGGAGGATATACGGGCACATCCTCCAAGAACAATACTTATCCTGCCTGGCTGAATATATACAGTGGCCGGACGGGAAGCCATTAACAAGGCTTAAAGGGTAATATTAAACATGCACAGTAGCTTTAAATAATATGCAAAGGGAATGCTGTAAACCTGCCTGTGAAGTACGATGTATTACAGCAAAGTGACATTTACAAAGAACAAAAAATACAATTTACATTGCTGGACAGTAAATTACATTTTCCTGGCATTGAATCACCAAAAATCAAACAAAAACATGAGAAATGGGCCACTGCCTTGTGGGACATGTACCAATGCAATAAGAGTTTGGTGAGAGCAGCTATTTTTTAATAGCTGTCCACATCTTGCCACCTTAATTGCATTAACATTTCCAGAATCCACCCCTTCTTAACAAACAACACCACAATGTTAGGAATTCAGTGCTTGGTTTTCTCTTATCTCAACTATTGCAATTCCTTTCTAATAGACCTTTACACAAGCTGTCTCCCTTTCAGTCTACAATGAATGCTGCTGCTTGATTTACCCACTTTGCCAACCACTCAGTGGCCACTGCTCCTTTTCCAATACCTCTGCTGGCTTTCACTAACCCATTGTATAAAATTAAAAGTAATAACAACACATAAAGCCACCCACAACTCTTTCCTCAGCTACATGACCAACCTCAAATCAAAATATCACCAAAACCATCCACTCTGCTCCTCACAGGACTTTGCATGCTTACCTCCAGGGTTTCTCCAAGCCTATCCCATCCTCTGGATCTCCCTTCCACAATCTGTTCAGCTATCTTCTATTTTCACCTTTAGGTGATCTCTGAAAACCCATCTCAACCTGCCTGTGAAGTGGCAAATCTATACAATGTGGTAAAGCACAAGTGACATTAAAAAAAAAAAAAAAACACAATTTAAATCTTAATTGAGGGTCTGGTATAGATTTTAGGACGGATACACTGCCCCCCCCCCCCCAAGCCATTATCTCAGAATTTAGCCTAGCTGGCCAAGAGAGGGGGGGGGGCAATAAGAATGCAGCCTTCCCTTTTGAACCATACCAAGCCACATGGCCTCAACATGGGCAGAGTACCTTGTCAGGAGGGAGCCCCCTGGCACAGCACTTTGCCTCCATGTTGATGAGAAAAATTACCTCTTCCCTACAACCCTGGCGCTGTGGTTGTGGGTGTCTACGGGATGGAAAGCTCCAAAATATGCAAGTAACCTTAGCTGAATGTAAAAAAATGGGGTGCAATATTCCACAATTGACCAAAAATTGACTTAAATATATTTGGTGTCGCCATCATTAACCAAATATAAACATGACAATATTTGGTCAATTATATCTCCTGGGATACCCTGTTCCTTTGTCTACGTGGTGAGCAATGCCAGGAGGAGAGGTGGGCAGAAGGGGCGCATGCTCCTGGCTCAGTGGCACTATGTGGAGAGGGGGGCGCTGACAGCCAATGCTGGCTACTTGAATACAGAGATGTATAGTAACTAAGTAGAACTACTTCACTACTGTACTTAAGTACCAAAAGGCGGTATCTGTGCTTTCCTGGAGTAGAATTTTTTTCTCCTACTTCCACTTTTACTTCACTACATTTTTTCGATGATTTCAATACTTCTACTCCGATATTTTGTTTTTGTGCTGCATAGTTACTCGTTACAATTATAAAAATTACCACTGCCAGAACAGTAGATGGCAGGTTTCATGAAGTTCAAAAAAATGTGTATAATGTCATGTGTAAATCAGCGCATACAAAAATAAATGCTACTGTATGTATAAATAAAATGGTCTACATATCTGCTGTTAAGGGGAAAGAGAACCTCCCCCAACCAAGGAGAGTCACAAGCGTACATAGACCTTTTTTCTGGTAAGAGGCTGATTTTGCTTTCCTCACTGGAAGTTGAGAGCACAGGTTTTGCAGTTTTGTTTCACTGGAAGAGTCTATTTGGATATTATTTTGCACTTACCTTCATCCGCCGGGTAAGGGGGAAATCCACAAGGTGGTGGGAGTCTGCACCTATTATTTGGAATAGCACCTGTTTGATTCCTGCACCTTTGAAAATATATTCATCTTGTTTTGTCACATATATATGGTATTATGGCATCATGGCATTATATATATGGACTTTTTATTGACTTTGATTTCATACACTCTTCCTTTATTTTATTATTGGAATATATTGTTGTATATCACATTGGTTTATATATGATTTTTGCGCACCAATAAGCTGTGGAGAGAAAAAACATGCAGGGAAGAGGAGGGATGCTTTAAAGGGGGGAGGGACATACTTTATCTGTTTTTGTTTACAAAAAGTTACAGCCAAAGGAATTGTGATTGTCCTTTAAGTTAATCATTTGAAATAATAAAAAACAATATGATGTTCAAACTTTTGACTTCTTTCTTTAATAACTACATAACACAGTACTTGTACTTTTACTTTCAGTACTTGAGTAGCATTTTTAAAAAAAAAAAAAACTACTGGTACTTTTACTTTTAATACTTGAGTAGCAAAATTAAAAAAAAAAAAACAACTACTTGCTATTCTTAAGTACAAAAAATGTTGAATACTTTAGTACTTCTACTCAAGTCACTTTTTGATAGAGCACTTCCACTTCTACTCAAGTCACTTTTTGATCGAGCACTTGTACTTTTACTCAAGTATTGGTTTCGAGTACTTTATACAAGTGTGCTTGAATAACAGGAGTGGTGGCGGTTTGGGAACCCTGATGTAAGTTGGGGGACTATGGATATCCTAATGTAAGTGGGGGAGCTCTTGTGACCCTGATGTTAGGGGAAGGTGTCTGGGGACCCTGATGAAAGGGGGGGGGGAGCGGGAAGTAAGGTTTGGGTGACTCTGGGGACCCTGACATAAAGGGGAGGAGTCTGATTTAGAAATGGGACTCTGGGGACCTGATGAAAGAGGGGAGGGAATAAAAAGGACTTTATTATGAGGTCAGTGCGCTTATTTTCAATTTGACTTTTAAAATCAGAATCCATGGGTCTGGTATGTATTTTGGAGGGGGAACCCTGCCCTTTTTTTGTGGATTTCCCCATTAAAACAACATTGGACAATCTGTCAAGAGAAAAATTGCCAACCCATTGAAACAATGCACTCTCAATAGAATCCTCACCTCAAATTATAATTCCGCAGCTGAATGTAAACACATTCATCACGCGCCATGATACTCCCACCATGCGAAAAGAAACTCCAAGTGGCTAAATCTTTATTTACATATTGAGAGGGTTATTCAAAAGATTTTGAAGAAACTGTCCACATTTTGACATACCTCTCCATTTCTTTTATATACCCTGGCACAGGGGAATGCAACCTTTGAGAGATGGAGATCTACCTGAACAATGTGGAAGAGATCAAAAATCACCAGGGTTTGGCAGCCATTTTTTTTAGTAACTAGTAAGGCCTAACTAAATGGTGAAGAAGATTTAGAAAAAATATAATAAAACAAATGTCACTGTAAAAACTTTAACTTAGTACATTAGTAGAGCAGTGGACAGTGTCAGTACAGTAGAGCAGTGGACAGTGTTAGTACAGTAGGGCAGTGGATGGTGTCAGTCAGTTGAGCAGTGGATGGTTTCAGTAGGGCAGTGGACGGTGTCAGCAAGGTAGCGGATGGTGTCAGTGGTGCAGTGGCTGGTGTCGGTCAGTTGAGCAGTAAATGGTGTCAGTAGGACAGTGGCCTTGTCAGTTATGCAGTGGACAGTGTCATTGGGGCAATGGTTGGTGTCAGTAGGGCAGTTTGGTGTCAGTAGGGCAGTGTATGGTACCAGTAGGGCAGTGTATTGTGCCAGTAGGGCAGTGGACAGTGTCAGTAGGGCAGTGGATGGTGTCAGTCAGTTGAGCAATGGATGGTTTTAGTAGGGCAGTGGACGGTGTCAGCAAGGCAGTGGATGGTGTCAGTGGTGCAGTGGCTGGTGTCAGTCAGTAGAGCAGTAAATGGTGTCAGTAGGACAGTGGCCATGTCAGTTATGCAGTGGACAGTGTCAGTAGGGCAGTGGTGGTGTCAATCAGTTAAGCAGTGGATGGAGTCAGTAAAGCAGTGTAAGATGTCAGTAGGGCAGTGAACAGTGCCTGTAGGGCCTTGGATGGTCAGTAGGGTTGTGAATGGTGTCAGTAGAGCAGTGGTCGATGTCAATCTGTAGAGCAGTGGACATTGTCAGTTGGGGAATGGACGATGTCAGTGGGGCAGAGGTTGGTGCCAGTAGGGCAGTAAACAGTGTCAGTAGGGCACAGGTTGGTGCCTGTAGGGCAGTGGGCAGTGTCAGTAGGGCAGTGGATGGTGTCAATAGGGCAGAGGTTGGTGTCAGTAGGGCAGTGGACATTGTCAGTAAGGCAGTGGATGGTGTCAGCAGAGCAGTGGCCAGTGCCTGGAGGGCAGTAGATGGTGTCAGTAGGGCAGTGGACAATGCATTGCCAGTAGTAGAGCTGCACGATTAATCGTATGAAAATCGCGATCTCGATTCACCCCTCCTGACGATCTAACCCTGAAATATGCTCGATTCTTTGCATAGCTGCATAGCAGAGAGAACAGCTGTGGAAAAAAAAAAAAAAAAGCCTCCTGGCAAATGGCTATCAGCAAAGTCTCCCAGTAACTATAAACAAAGTGATTACATTGTATCTTTTCCTTCCCTCTGCCAGGGAGAAAGGAAGTTTAACCTCTTAAAGACTGGATCTTTTTCTGACATTTGTTGCTTGCAAGTTAAAATCAGTTTTTTTTGCTAGAAAAGTACTTAGAACCCCCAAACATTTTATATATTTTTTTTAGCAGAGACCCTACAGAATAAAATGGCGATTGTTGTAATATTTTATGTCACACTGTATTTGCGCAGCAGTCTTTCAAACGCAATTAATAGACTTTAATGAATAAAAAAAAAAAACGTAACAGTAAAGTTATCCCAATTTTTTTGTTACACAGAGAATCGTGAGAGAATCGTGATCTTTATTCCAAGCTAAAAAATCGTGATTCTCATTTTGGCCAGAATCGTGCAGCTCTAGCCAGTAGGGCAGTGGACAGTGTCAGTAGTTTTTTTTATGGGAGGGAGAAGCGGCTTTCAGTGGATGCAGTTGATAAATACAGGGATTGGTTCCAGTATATGCCATCCTGCCAGGTGTGAAACTAAATGTAAAAAGGGAGGCCGCACAGACCCCCTGGAGCAGGGATCGCCATTGCGATCCCTGCAACTCCTTAAGCTATGCCAGTGGTATCTCGCCTCATTGGCCAGATTGAACTTAGCCTGAAGACCAGCTAGACAAACACTAAAAGGAATCTGTATTGACAAAAATGTAGGCTTTCATTGCTGCCCTCTTATAGAACTAGTTAATTGTGCGTTTTGTTACCCTTGAAGGAAGATTGAAGTCAGAGCTCTTAGCATGTGTTAACATCAGTTATTTTAATATTCAAACCACTGGATCAGGAAAGCCACCCGGTAATTAGTACTTTTTAACAATGAGGTCTGGGGGTATCATATACAGTATATTTGTTTCTTAGAAGAGGTTTGCTTTTAGAGATTATGTGTTACAGGAAACCTACTATGAATGAAACATGGAAGCTGCTATCGCTGACCTCTCCTTCTGAAAAAATACTTATTTCACGGCTGTCATGCTAACCCTTTTGCTTCAGTTCACTGAACTGAAACAAACACGTAAATAATAATATATATTACCTCTGACAGTTCTTATTTATATACTTTATCCCATGTAGCACGATGAATAGATATCATACCTCCCAAATTTTTTAGATGGAAACGAGGGACACCTAGTAGCAAACATAAACAAGCATAGGACACAGTCCCCTTAACCACTTCTGGACCGGAAAGATTTGCCCCCTTAATGACCAGGCCCTATTTTGCGATTCAGCACTGCGTTAATTTAACGGACAATTGCGTGGTCGTGCAACACTGTACCCAAGCGAAATGTACGTCCTTTTTTCCCCACAGATAGAGCTTTCTTTATTTTTTGCGCTATAAACAAAAAAAAGAGTGACAATTTTGAAAAAAAAAAAAACTATATTTTTCATATTCTGCTATATGACATTCTCAAAAAAAAAAAAATGTAAAAATCAAAATATTTTAACATTTTAGGACAATTTGTTTTCTGCTACATATTTTTGGTAAAAAAAAATCACAATAAGCATATTTTGATTGGTTTGCGCAAAAGTTATTGTGTCTTCTAACTGCGGGAAAGATTTATGTCATTTTTAATGTTTTTTTTTTTTTTTACTAGTAATGGCAGCGATCTGCGATTTTTTGCGGGACTGCGACATTGCGGGGGACAGATTGGACCCCTAACTGACATTTTTGACACTTTTGGGGGTACCAGTGACATTACTACAGTAATCAGTGCTAGAAATATGCACTGTTACTGTAATAATGACACTGGCAGGGAAGGGGTTAACAGTATAGGTGATCAAGGGGTTAAATGTGACCCTAGGGGAGCGATTATAACTGTATGGGGGTTGGACTTGTGAAATGATCACAGAGACTTGCAATCCTATGTAGCAGGATCACATAGCCTCTGTGATTACTTCAGTGAGAATGACAGACGGCTGTGTTTACATCAGCCATCTGTCCTTCTCTCACTGCTGTGGGAGATTGCGAGTGGCCAGCGGCCATCGGAGCCGCCGGTCACACGCGCTGGCTCCCCAGCTGACGAGCGGGGCGGGAGTGTGCCTCTGGTGGCGAGCAATCACCCCCTAGCTCCACCCAGGCGAGGGCCGTACCTGTACGACTGGTGCGGAAGTGGTTAAAGGAGAATTATACAAAAAAATAAAAATAATTAAATCCACAAGTACTTTTCTTCCCCACTACTATTCCTTTATACTGACTTTTGAAAATTACAAATATTTGAAAATTTAGCAATTTAGAAATTGGATGAAATATTTTGCATTGGGAAACACTTTTTGATAAAAAGTGCATTTTAAATACAACTCTATAGATCAGACCAAAATGAGGGACAAATGAGGAGGAAAGAGGGATGGGGACTTTGTTTCAAATCAAGGACAGTCCCTTGAAAATCAGGACAGTTGGGAGCTATGAGATATTGATAATAATCCTTTATAGCTCTGTGAAATTAAATATGATAAAAGCATTATGATGAGACTGTATGTATAACTTTATAATTTCTCTTAAGGTGATGCAACTGTAACAATTACCCACAGATATACTCCGAAAGATCTACTGAAGAGACACACTCAGCTAGCAGATATTATAATTGTGGCAGCAGGTAAAAGTCTTTTTCTTTTATGCTATTCATGCTGTTGCTTTTTAAAGTCTAAAAAAAAGTATTACTGAAGAATTATTGTACAATGGTTATACAGCACTGTCAATGCACAGGTAAGAAACCACTCTTCATCTGGTCCTAATCAAATGATTTAGTCTGATCTGCCAACATTCACTTTTTCCTTTGCATCCCCCTCCCCAGCTAGTCACATTGGTCTATGCCAGTAGAATGCTGAAGATCCAGATATTACACATGCAGTGCAGTGGTCCCGTCTACAGTGGTTTGACATGTTCACTTTAATGTGCTCCAATCAACAGCACCCGCACTCTCTGAACAAGTATGCAATATTTCATATTTACCAGACAAAAAAACCCCATACATTTTTAGTCCTAAACATAAAATGCATGCTTTTCCACATTGGGTGCAAGAAGTCCCTTGTCCTAGCACTGCCTGACACATACCTGAACATACTGATGTTTCTGGATCAGCAAGAACCAATCAACTAGCATGGATGAATTGGAATGAGACAACAATAGTAGCAGCCTACATAATTCTGTAAGCATAGGTTTCCTTTAACTAGCTTCTGACTAAATCAACCCTAAAGGTTGTGTATGTGTGGCTATGACAAGGACATTGGATTGTAAACTGCCCTATGGCATGAAATAAAGTGAACATGTCTAGATAATTTTTTCTTATGATATTATATAAATACAGTACCTTAAAAAAAATGAGGAAATAGCATTTATAATCACTAAATTTGAACTACGACCATTAATTAAAAACAACTTGTGCTGCAGCACTTTTTTTTATCTGTACATACAGTTTACCCCTAGTCCTTATCACTTACCTGATAGGAAACTGATCTGACAAAGTCGGCCTCTCTTATCTCTCCATCCCTTGCCCCACAGAGTGGAACAGAGGGTACCGAGGGACAGAAGGTGTTGATAGGAGAACTTGCAGCTGGAGTAGGAGATCCTGGGAAGCAGATGGACAATCAGGACAGGAACAGAAGCTGAACTCAGGAAAACCAGCCGAGATTAAAGGGCACTCCACTTGTACTGCAGGTTCAGGATGCGTGGCTTGTCAGAACTCATAGCGAAATGCAGAGCAGGTGCAGTGGACAGCCAGGCAAGCACTCGAGCAGGAAGGACAGCCAGGGTCAGAGGTAGCAGTGTGGTCACAGGAATAGCTAGAGTCATCAACAAACGGGCAGCGAGGTACTGAATCATAAGTAGACCTGAAGTCAGCAACAGAGCCAGGGTCAGTAATAAAGCGACAAATGAGAAGCAGGATCCAGGATCAGGTCAGGGGCAAGCTGGGTCAACAACGAGAGAAACACACAGGGAGAATGCAAGATGCAGGGAACAGCTGAAAGACCAGTCAGCACTTAAGCATGACCAGAAGCATCCTTAAATAGCCTATCTGGCACCAACATGCACTGTGTGTGTGT
Organism: Pelophylax lessonae; assembly: GCF_965119305.1. NCBI lineage: Eukaryota > Metazoa > Chordata > Amphibia > Anura > Ranidae > Pelophylax > Pelophylax lessonae. Next base: position 579,252,024 of record NC_138768.1, on the reverse strand, counting down.
GCCCATGCGCATTCCTGTGAGCATGCATGCGCCTGGTTCCTATTCTGCAAATAATTCTGTGCGCATGCGGATTTCTGCAAGACAAACATCTGATTCTCTGACATTCCCCCTGTAAGGTCCCACAAATACTTGTTGAGCCTGCCAGTGAAGTCCACCTCATGCAGCATCCTAGGATGGCGTGGCAACAATGCAGCAATGTTCCTGATTTCAGAGAAGAGTTGCCACCCTCATGTAGGCTGTGACTACTTGCTACACAACCTTTCTATGTACAAGGTTGTACGTTTAAAACTTTGGAGTAGTTTGGCTTTAAACCTTTGATAAAGCTTTCCTACGTTTCAACAAATTGATATGTAAGGGTTTGTTACGTGCAGTCTCTATACACTTCATCCTAATGATATTTTACATTTTGCTTTTACAAAAACTGCTAATGGGAGGGAGGATCTGGAAGGATCCAATTCTGAAGATTGTTTTTCTGCCAAATTCTAAGATAAGGAGGGCTAAGCATGTATCACCTCTAAAAACCGTTGACCATTCTGCCCAACCAACCCCAAAATTCCAAGAGTCTCAGGAATATGGGGTATGTCATATTATATGAATGACTTGTCACCAGTAGCGTTTAATGGTAGGGCAAACCAAAATTTTGAGAAATATCTGCCAACCCCAAAATCTCAGGAGTGTTATGAATATGGGGTATGTGCTAGTATATGAATGACTTGTCAGAAGTGTTTAATGGTAGGGCAAGCCTAAAAAGTTTGATAAAGCTCAACGATTATTATATTTGTGGGAATCTGTTAGTTTAAATTCCCTATAAATATATGGTGTTGATTATAGAGTTTCCCAAGACATTTTATATACAGTTAATACATGGGGCATATATAATTAGGGAATTCTGTCTCCAGCTAGACGTTTCAAAATTGTGGGCATGGTTTTCCTTTTAATTCGGAAAAATAAATAAAACTTGTACGTATATTTATAGGGGAAATTAGGAGTTAGTAGCATTATATTTTGTTTATATAATCTTTATTTATTAAAAGTTTATATAAAACAATGACATAATAAGGAAAGTACACATGGTAAGAGCCCAATCAATATCCAGCTAAGTAGATCAACAGGGTAGATTGCATATCAACAGATTTTGCCCCTGGGCCAAACAATGTAGTACATCACTAGATATACTCATCAAAGTCTAACCTGCGAACTGGATCAGCATATCCAGAAATAGGACATAATGCTTAACCAGGAAGTCGTCAGCATATATAAAGGTGTAAAATATTAGACCAGTACCACTAAACAATACATTTTAATAAAAGGAAAGAAAAAGAAAAGAAAAAGAGAGAGAAGGGAAGTCAGGGGACAAATACCTCGAAGTGAAAACTTATTGAAAGCAAAGTCAGTTATAACCAAGTAGAGTCAGGGATGCTTCCATTATATCTAAGACTGCATACGGGCCTTTAGTGTCGACTGGGAGTAGAGTGGGGGACTAAGGGAGTAGCTACCAATCTAGGGGCGGATATATTTAGACATCAGGGATCTCTTCAAAGTTGTACATCCACCCCGACCAAATATCACGGAAACAGTCCAACTCGTCCTTAACATTAAACAACCAACGTTCAGCCTTCATGATGTGGTTCACTTCTCTCTTCAATTCACTTAGTGGTACAAGTGACCTGTTTCCAGTATCTTGGGATTAGGCATTTGGCAGTGTTAAAAAAATAGGGAGTTACATTTTACTTGTACCGCCTGATGGAGGACCTAACATCATGGAAAAGGAACTGAAGCAGTGCATACTTAACTGGCCGTATGTTTTCTGAATCCAAGGAATTATTGAGTCCCAAGTACCGCCTGATGGAGGACCTAACATCATGGAAAAGGAACTGAAGCAGTGCATACTTAACTGGCCATATGTTTTCTGAATCCAAGGAATTATTGAGTCCCAAAAAGCCCTAATCCTTGGACAATCCCACCAGAGATGAAGGAATGTACCACGGTGGGTGCAGCCGCGCCAACAATAGGGGCCAGACCTTGGAAACATTTGCATTAAGCGTGAGGGTGTTTTATACCATCTAGTCAGAAACTTGTACAAGGATTCTTGAATGCGAGTACTGATGGAGGAAACGTGGGCCAGATGCATCATTTTGTGAATCTGTGACGAAAATTCCATCCCCAACTCCCTCTTCTATTCTTTAATATAGTATGGATTCGTCTGCAAATGCGCCCCAAGCACCAACTTGTACATGTCGGATAGCAAATGTTTAGAGTCTAAGGGACGTACACACCAGGATTCGAAGAGGGATAATGTACCCAGTGAGCACAGTGATGGCTGTAGTTTAGAGAGGAAGCCTGTCAGTTGTCTGTACCTCCACAATGACATCGGAAAGTCGTCATAGAAGGATTGCAGGGTGTCCACGGACAATAATCGCCCATCAGGGGCAAATTTAGCATACAACATTTTCCCATCTACCCCCCAGGAACAAAAAAAGCAGATATCCTCTCCTGGAGAAAACCATGGAAAGCCTCCAAGAGGTGTTAGAGGGGAAGTCCTAGTGGCATACCCACCATTAGTATTTAATCTGTCCCACACCATGAGAGTTGGCCGAGTAAAGGGAGAGGTCCAATCTGAGAGTCCTCTGTTACCCACCGGTATCCATGGTGCCCGGGCCAAATTACTGCCTGCCAAGGTCTTTTCTAGGGGGTTTGAGATGTTGGTAGTAAAGGATGGTGGCGCTACTTCTGTAGATATGTATAGAAAGATGATAGTGCTTATATATGTAATGTATATATATATTGGGTAATTATACTCTTGGATATTGGGATAAACAATCATTTGATAGGTGTGATGTGGGTATTAAAGTGCTCTAGTGCTATGTGCAATCTGTAATAACCAGTATTGATGATGAAAATTAAGTATAAATAACAGAATATATAAATGATAATGGTACGCTAGTATACAATATACTAAATTATTGCAATAAAGCAATATAAAATTGTGCTGGTGACCAACTGATGTATATAACACCAATAAAAAGTGACAATGATGTGATCAAAAAGTGATAAATCCTTTGAACAACATAATATAATATAATATAAATTTAAAGTGCTCTGGTGCTTAGTGCAATAGGTGATCACTGATGTATACAAGTATAAACCATTTTTTTTATACAATAGTGATATAAAAGTCCTTTTGTTCAATAAATATTAGTGGTTTTGGTATAAACGTCCTTCTATTCAATCCCAAAGATTCTATTACTGTAGGCTGTATGAGACAATCAGCCACATTGATCCAAAATGTGCTTGTGTGCAAGGAACAGTCTGGAGAGAATAAACACTGCAAGCTTGTGATCCGTTAAGTGATGTTTAAAAAGTGCTCAGAAGCAATAAGAACATAACCAAAAGGTGTGGGAATGGGCGATAATATACTTAGCTGTGCTCAGTGCGGTGTGCTTTGCCCCTATTGAAATTGCACTCACCGCAATGCTTTCCCCTCTTGGGGTAGCAAGCCTTGCACAGCCGTATAAATATTTCTGTGTTTCTCCCTCTGGGTGCTGTTATTAGCCTATCCGTCCCAGTCCTGGTGGAAAATGGATGCCTCCAAGATACACTGGAACCTATAGCGTTATCCCAGGGGTATCCCTCAGATTATGCCCCAGATGGAAGAGAATAGACAGCCCATAGTGTAGTACGTTTGGTGTAATTTATTAAGAAATGAAATATCCACTCACAGTTACAGTTTAGTTGTTCCAGCCGCTGGTGCAGTGTGCGAGCCGGATATCCGGGTGGAGATGCGTTACAAAGTGCGGAACCACTTTAGCGAAAGTGACGGAGCGACATACGATCTAGCTCTATGCGTTTCATCAGCATTGACGTCATCAGGAGCTACGTCACTCCGTCCATACTCCCGCTATTTATATCCTAATGTAACTAGGCAACCCCGTTGATCATCTACATCGTGGCCATATTGTTTTTTTGGTTACTACAGCGACTGTGTCAATTCAAGCTAATATGAGGCAGTGGTTGATATTGGTTAGTATATTAGCATCGCGGCCATATTGTTTTTTTGGTTACTATCGCAACTATGTTTATCAAGCTAATATGGGGCAGTAATTGATATTAGTTGGTATATTAGCCGAATTTGGTTATAGATCTTCAATTATCAATGTATGTTGATCGTGGGTTTGCTGGTTACATATCCCGGTAGGCTACCAGCCATCTTATATGTAAATACTTTAATGTTAGATAAAATGCAATATATTAACTTTATTATTACAAAAATACAATATAAAAATGAAAAATAAAATAAAATATAAAAAATATATAATAAAAAAGTGTCAGGAATTGGGTTGATATTAACCTCTATTTATATGGATCTCCTGATATATGATTGCATATGTGAGATCTCTATGGGAGGTATGAGTGGTTCAGATAAAAAGGAGTTTTCAATTGGATATGAGGTGGTGGAAAGATATCAATCATTTTCTTAGACACCAAATGATATGTGTTAGTATTAACCTTTTTTTATATGGATCTTCTAGTATATATGAGATCCCTGTAAGAGGTGTAAGTGGTGAGGTAAAAAAGTCGTTTTAAAATGGATATGAGGTGATGAAAAAAAAAAGGGGGACCCAAATTTTCGTAGGGGCGTCATGAGTCCAATTTACGATACACACTAGGGTCATATCTTTGTAGTACAAAACCTGTCCCACCTTCCCTTTTGTGCCTGCGCAACACGTCATATTTGAGTCTAGGCTGTTTACCATGCCAAACAAACTTCAAGAAGGAATGTTTTAAGCGTTTAAAAAAAGCTTGTGGTAGTTGGACTGGTATAGTATGCAGCAAGTATATGATCCGTGGGAGAATATTCATTTTGATCACGTTTATACGTCTGAACCATGTCAGGGGGTAATCATGCCACGCATTCAAATCTCCCGAAATCCGCTCTAGCAGTTTACCATAGGTATTAACATACAGAACCCTCGTGTCAGGGGAGATGTGGGTAGAGAAACTGTTTGCCATTGGAAGTGAAAATAATGCCTAAGGGCTTTAGTGATCTTCGTAGGAACATGTATGGGGAGTAATTCTGACTTATAATTAGGTTTAAAATTGGATATGATACCAAACCCACATAATTCCTCCATGAGCACAGGTAGGGAAGTTTGGGGCCTGCTGAGATAGAAAAGGAGATCGTCTGCGTAAGCAGATAGTTTGTGCTCTACAGACCCAAATCTGACCCCGGCTATATCCTGGTTATCCAAAACTTGCCTGAGAAAGGGCTCCAGCACCAGGGCAATAAGTAGCGGGGATAGTGGGCATCCCTGTCTTTTCCCATTATGGATATGAAAAGGGTCCAACATCATCGCATTGACTTTCACCCTCGCCCTATGGCCGCTATAAAATGCCAAGATCCACCCAAGCATCCTGCTGCCAAGCCCAGGGACACGTAGCACTTCTATCATATAAGTAGCGTTAACCCTATCGAAAGGCTTTTTCAGCATCCATCGATAGTACAACACAAGGCTCACGTACAGGGCCATGCTGAGCCCAGTGCATGACATGCAACGCACAAATAGTATTGTCACGGGCCTCAAAGCCCACCATGAAGCCAGCTTGGTCGGGATCACCAAAAGCTGTGATATGGTCCTGAAGGGGAACCACAAGGAGCTTGGCTAGGATCTTGGTATCCTAATTTAGGATAGATATAGGCCAGTAATTCGCACAGTATTGGGGGACTTTCCCCGGTTTTGGCAAAACTGTGATGTGGGCCATAAGAGCTTCATGTGGCAAGGATTATCCAGTGTAATGTGATTAAAATAGGTACACATAGGGTCTGCAAGGGTGGAAAATAACTTTTTATAATACTTGTTTGTGAAGCCATCTGAGTCAGGGGTTTTACCTTGGAGAAAGCTCACAATAACCTTACCTATTTCATCAAAAGTGATAGGTTATTCTAAGTCTGGCAGCACTTCCTCTTGCAACCAAGGAAGGGTGGATTTCTGCATGTAGGCCTAAGCCCATTCATTAGGAGCTGTTGAACTCTCTAGAGAGGGAATTGACTGAATGTCATGGAGGGATTAGTAAAAGCGTTGACATTTCCTAGCTCCAGAGATGGAGTTAATGACTTGTTTGCCCTGCACTGTTAGAGAATGGACATCGCAGGATGCCTGTTGTTTCTTCAACATATGAGCTAATAGATGTCCACATTCATTGCCATGCTCATAGAAACAATGGGCCCAGAAGTGCAACCTATTCTTTGCCCTGCGTTCCAAGCATTGGGTCAAAGTCTGCCTAAGGGTGTCCAAGGCCATAGTATCTTTGGGGTCAAGACCACTTCCAGGAGATCTAAAGTTGCACAAAGCTGCTGTAGGTCATCCTTGTTCCGAAGAGCAGCAGATTTACCATTCCTGGCTGCAGTAAGGCGAAATGGAAAACCCCACCTATAGGTGGCCTGGTTGGCATGAAGCACATAAAGGAGGGGGCCCAAAGCCCGTCTCTGCATCAGTGTCCATATAGATAGATTAGGGAATAGGGAAATCAAAATCCATGGTAGGTTTATCACAAGCTGTCCACATCACCCCCTCCTTCACCACAACTTTGTGTAGTTTGCATATGACGTCCCTGGGTCTATCTCTATCTTGTGGGACAGGCAGAAGGGCCCTATGGACCCTGGATATTTCAATAATATCTAGCACACTGGCCCCTAAAAGTTGACAGAACCACCCCTTCCTGGAGCCCCCGAATCTGTATGTTTTGCCTCTGATCCTTATTTTCGTCGTCATCCAGTTTGGTCCATAAATGAGTTCAAAGCAGTCTCATGTCATTTAGTATTTTCTGTGGAGGCTGAAAACTGCGATCTTAAATCACTGGATCAGGAGCCGCTGCAGCCCCCAAGAGGCTGGGAAGATATCCTGTGTCTTGTGGGCATGTTGGGTCGCCCAGGGAGAGTGCTGGAGAAGCCATCGGATCGCTAGTGTGCTCAGGGGTATCAAGAGCTCCAGAGCCAAGCATGCACCATTGCAGTCAGGCCACCCCCCCCAGTAGCATTTTTTTAGGAGCATCATCCAAAGATTTAGCAGAAAGTTTTCACATTTCTGCCTAATTTTTATTGCTTTAAAGAGTAGAATTAATCATTACTTAACATAATGTGAGCTCATTAAAAGCATTTTTCTTTTCTTCATCAAAGTGCTTTATTTTACTTTTAGCCACTTTTAACCAAGGAAGGACAGGTGATTGTGATTTAAAGAAAGTAACACCCCTGACCCCTCTTAAAGTAATACTGTCGCTATTGAGGGCTTTTTGGGATGCTAATTTATTACATATGTATTATACATGCAAATTATGCGATGATGTAACGTCAGCATTTAATGCCACTAACAATGTCTGTGGGAATCATATCGCTTCATAACACCATATACTCCCAAGGTAAGTTTTTTATAACGTGTTTTTGCATTGGTATATGCCCCCTAGGGCAGTGTCCAGCTCCCATTACCATTTGTCTAACAGTTCCTTGCTTTTTAGTCTTGAAAATAGCCAGAATTGATTTACAAAATTTACCTTCCATTGATTTTATTAGGGTTCAGATTATAGTTCCCAATATCTAGAGTTTGTCGATCAGCCTGCATATACATTTACTTATCACTAAAGGCTTTTAAAATATAAATTCGAGGTGGCATTTTGTTTTTTTATTTCCTTTGAGTATTCTTTTATTTTGACATGTTTTATGTTAATAGTGTGGAGTTATTAGGGTCTGATATGAATAGTGTGATAGTGTGATATAGTGTGATAGTGTGGAGATATTAGGATCTGATATTAATAGAGTGATAGTGTGATAATGTGGAGATATTAGGGTCTGACGACCCTAAACTGAGAGGGAAATGGAGAATTGTACCCAATATTCATAATCCACTAATCCAATTGTAAGATTGAACAGTTCAGCTTTAGTCGCAAAAAGGATAAAACAATTCTAATAAACTTACTTAGCAGCAGGTTGTAAAATCCTAGAAGAATCATACATTCTATTGAGACAGCCCAGAAGGGCTTTCTCAATAGGGCAGATAACTACCTAAATGTGGTATAGCAGGTCTGTGCGGTTTGGTTATAAGTTGCCGCAATTACCAATGGCCTATATCATGAAACACAATAAGGAAGGTATCCATTAGACATCAAAAGTTAAATAAACACTTTTTGGCCCAGAGTCTGCAAAGCTTCAATGACTTTTAATTTAGGGATTGTAATTTAGGTTTGTAACTTCCAATAGGCGGAACTGGTTAATGGCTATTGTAAAGGATGTGTTAAAACATTCCTTGGTATGTCACTTTTATAATTGTCTGCAATTGGGTGCACTAAAGCCATTTAGGAACAATTCACACTCCTATCTGGGTATTTCCTACTGCCAAGACCAAGCTCTAGTCATATTTCATAGATAATAACATGATAAAATTATATTAATAACAAGTGTTTACAAGACTGTAGAAGAAAATGACTATCAATCAGGAACTTAAAGGAGAGTTCTGGCCATTTTTTTTTTTTTTTAAATAGCCCCTGTGACAGTCATCGCTCATAGATAATACATCAACATGTGTTGTCTATTGTACTGCTTCTGGTCTTAGTTCCCCTTTCATTACTAGAAACTCCAGATTAAGCAAGCAGTCATCCTGATTGTGGGCATCTGAAACCCGCTGGGAGTCTCTTCCCGGGATTAGGTGAAGCTGGCTACCCGGCATGCATCTCCCGATCACACGCGTGTGCAGTGGGAAGGAATCATGGCCCACTGTGTGGTAAAACAGGTTACCATAACGACCGCCTACCATTGCGTCATTTCCGGTTGCGAAATACTGCAATGCTCGCAGAGGGGGATGCCCATTGACTTTGGGATTGATGACAAAGCTATCCCAGGAGCCAATAGAAAAGCAGATATGATGTACCTCGCTGCAGCGAGGTTGGACGGAAGTGCAGGCTTTAGACTACTGAAAAAGAAGAAAATGACAAAAAAAAGGATCCGAAAATGAATGAAGGTGCGGTCATATACATATTGCAGCAATTGTTCTAATTTAGGCTGGAGCTCCGCTTTAACATCCCCATTTTACGAAGTGCAGGCGGCTGATTAACCCTTCTTAGGAAGCCACACAAGAGATACATCATGATTAGTCTCTGTCCAACTGTGATTTCATGTTATACAATAATATATTATTAGACTGTAACACATGACATGACATGAATATGAATACATTTGGAAATCTGGGCAGGGCGGGCCTGCTGAAAATATAAATATTTTAGCACTCCAACCTCACACCCTTTAAATACTTTGATTGGCCATGGCATTTCTGTAATTGCCTTCCGCAGGGACCAGAAAAGATGACCATATCTGCAGCTGTACAACTCTCAATTTTCCATTGAAAACATTACTGCCTTGTTTTGGACTCTTTTTGGACCACAGACCAGGCAAATTTTTAAAATAAAATTTCATCTTTATTCCCATGTATTTTACAGTTGCTATTGAATATCTTTTTTTGTAATATCTTTTTCTGTAACTATTTTTCTTTGCTGTGTTTCTTTTTCTTTCATTAAAATTATCCTCCCGGGACATAAATGCCTCTTGCACACTTAAGTATTTAAAATACTTAAATACTGTATCTTTTATTTTATTTTTTACTGATTAATAAGCAGCACATGTTTATGTGTATGTGTTTGCAGGCACATTTTACACTATGGGTGGCATTTAGATCAGTTTAAGGCTGTTTTATATAGGTATATAGGTTTATATAGGTTCTTGTGTTCATACATTAGTGTTCATAAACAAAAACGTTCACAATTCCATGCAGCTATTTCTTCCCACCATTGGATATCATCTCTATGCAGTACACTACATACAAATTGGACTCTCACCACATAAAATGACCCTGAGAAATCAGTGGCTCATATAATGCATGATGCAAGATGCATGTACACAAGGACCATATAGAGCAATTTATTTTATTTTTAAGTGGGATCACCGTTTTGAAATCACAGTAGAGCATTGGTATCCTTTTAATCATACGGTCTACCTGCCCAGGGGGCATTGTTATTCCAGCTGCCGGGAGTTGCTGTATATATCATTTGTGTTGAGAGGTTATTGGGATTCACCTAAGTGCTGGATGCTAGATTTTTACCTTAACCAGTTTTGCCTGTTCGCTATAATTACAACTGACCCACTGCTGACCAAATTTTACACTGCTGTATTCTCTGCAGTATGCTAATTCTTGTAGAAAAGCCCCAGCCTCTGTTCTTTGCCTCTAGTAAATTTGGTAAAAAAAACAATACGTAGAAAAAAGCAAGAAGGGTACACCGGTCCAGTGCATTACCAATTACACCATTTATAATAATAAAGTGGTAAACACTTATACTGACAACAATCATAGATGAGTCTAAGGCTCGTGGCATAAAATAGAAGGAAACTCCAACCATAGCTACAGCCTGCGACCTGAATAACTCTGAGAAAGAGGGTAAACCCTCGAAATGCATCAGTGTCTGCTATATATACCGTATGTGGATGTCATTTGTGCTTATCCAGAGCCACAAGCTGTGACTACGGTTGGAGCTTCCATCTATTTTATGTTATGAGCCTTACACTCATATTGCTTTTTGTCATTTACTGTTTGGGTCCCCCCCCCCCCCCGAAGAGGGCTGCAAGACCTAGAGAGTGCCTGGTGTTCTGTGGGAAACTCAAGCCAACCAGTTGTGGGATCCACATATTAGCATCTTTATCGACCACACCTGAACACAGAAGTTACAACTCCTTAGTTATCTGTTAGAACTGTTATTTGTTAGAACTCCCTAGCAAACATTACCAGTAGCAACAATGCCATCCTTTCTCCAGGAGAGCCACCCAGCTCCCACACATGAGATTCCAGCCCTAAAGACACCTCCTGTAGGATCCTCCTCTGGTCCTTCATCCTGTTTCTAATCTTCTGCAGGAGAGTCAAACAACTGCCACAGGATTCCATCCTGCCTCCAGTGAAGATCAGTAGCACCAGGCCTAATCCCCAGGTCTCCACATATCCAGGCCCCTTCAGCCAAGCAGGCCTAAATAAGCAGCTATATCACATGCACCCTCCCCAGGCCAGAGTCTCGGGGGAAGAGATATTGCATCAGCCTGCCCCAAATATTTATACCCTTTACTAAGATGCACCACTTGCAAAGGAAACTCCTAGTGGTGGGCTGGAAAAACATATGCATAGTCATAATCTAGATTTACTGTGTGATCTTACAATAATACCAGAGGTGACAGTGCCAGCTACTGAGAGAAGGGAGAACTAAGAGCCAGGCTTAACTTATAAGAAGCTGTACAAACTATAGACTACAGGATGGCATTGGCTGACTGCAGCTATGCAGAACTAAATTTAGACATTCTTAAGGCAGGGTGGCTTTTCTCTAGCACATTTTAGCCCTCCTTTAATTGTCCTGCTGTTGGCCAATCTTACACTGCTGTGGACCATCTGTGGAATCTTAATCCTAATGAGAGTTTATTGTTATTTGGCCAGTGGCAGGACAGTTTTGCATCAGCAAGAACAGGGACAGCCTCAGTGAACTACTGGACACTTTTTTATCTGCTGGGAAAAGCAGGTAATTTTCTGTTTGATGAAAAAGCATTTGTTGTCACTAGAACTACTTGAAAAAAAAAATTCCCCCAAACTGATTTAATTGGGATACAACTGTATGTAAGTCAAGCTAATTATAAAATATAAAAATTAATTCCACGGCCAAATATGCACTGTCCGTGTATGCTGGCATTGAAGCTGCCCATGAAAATGATACTGTTCTGTTACAGCACGTGCAGCTTAAAGGATAAGTCCACCCTAAAACTAAAATCTATAGATCTCCATGATCTAGCTTTGTAAAGAAGAAATCAGTAAATGTTGTTTCCAGCGGCGGAAGCTCTGCAGAGGACACAGCCGACAACGGCTGTGAAATTAATGGGAAATGATGTTACCCAAAGAGTGAAGCCGCGGCTGACAGCTCGGGTAGGATCAGCGTGGAATTGGGTCAAATCGGCTTCAAAATAGGTAAGTATACTAATTTCTTCTTTACAAGGCTACATAGTTTAGTGTTAAAACGTGAAGGTCTATAGATGCAGTGATTTTAGAGTTAGGGTGGACTTATCCTTTAACCACTTGCCATCCGCACCATAGCAGTTTTACTGCTACAGGGCAGCTCTCCTGTGCAGAATCATGTATATATACGTGATTCGGCACTTCTGCCTTCAGAGGACACGCAACAGAAGCCGATCTGCGAGTGCTGACGCTCGATGTCATCCGACACCTGCTGATCACAGAAGGAAGATCTGCCTATGTACCGGTAAACAAGGCAGATCTTAGTACTGACAGGGGGAAAGGGATGGATTCTGTGTTCCTGCAAAGCAGGGCTACAATAAATATCTTCCCTTAGTAAAAGCAGCACATACAGTACACAAAAATGTTGGGTAGGCACACAGTTAATCCTTTGATTGCCCTAGATGTTTAACCCCTTCCCAGCCAGTGTCATTAGCACAGTGACAGTGCATTTTTTTTAGCACTGATCACTGTATTAGTGTCACTGGTTCCCACAAAGTCTCAAATGTTTTAGTTAGTGTCCGATTGTCCACCACAATATTGCAGTCCTGCTATAAGTTGCTGATCGTCGCCATTAGTAGTATAAAAAATAAATACATAAATATATCCCATAGTTTGTAGACACTATAACGTTTGCATAAACCAATCACTGAATGCTTATTGGGAGGGAGGTAAATCTCCCGGCGGTCGAGTGGTTAAGGCATCCTCCAAGCATGTTTTTTTAAAGGATTTGTGTGTGTTCAATGTTGCCTCTTGAAGTTCCATGAAAGGGCCCTTTCCCCTCAAATTTATTTTGCACTGGTACATGTCCTGTATCTGGCTCCTATCACTGCTCTAGCGCTGTCTCTAGTTTCAGCACTACTTACCTCAGTTCCTGCTGGAGAAACTGAGGGCAGCAGAACCAGAGGTTCCTGCTTCTGTCAGTCAAACTCCTGTGAGGAGGGATCAGGGGAGTGGCTTACTGGCACTGTGTTTGTCTATGAACGCACACAGCCTGGCTCTGGAGCCTGCACACATACGTGCCTCCTTAGCAGCTGTCTTGCTAAGGAGGCAAACGGAGGAGAAAAGCCTTACAGTGCCAGTGGGGGACTGCCAGAAGAGGAGGTAAGGTACCTTTCTGTGAAATATTGTTATAAAAAGTAGGTAAGTATGACCTCTTCGTTATTTTAACCAAAAAAAGCTTTAGCCTTTAATATTTAAGGGGTACTAAATGCTGTTTCTCACTACAGGAGCATGGCAAAAAGGAAGAGATGAATTCTGGCATGTCCTCAGAGGAGGAGAGGGGGATTTATTGATTAATTTGACTAAACAAATCCATATCACCACCATTCTAAAAAGATGGAACAAAACAAAACTAAGGACCAAGAGAGGTCCCAAAAAGCGGGACTATATCGGCATGTATATCGTTGTAGGGATACAAACACAACACCACTATGTAAAAAAACATAATCATTTTATTGTACAAAAGGATAAAAAACAATTATGACATCACATAACAACAAACATACAAAGACTAAAAGAGTAGTACATAGGTCCGTGTGTGTAAAGATTACTTGAAATCGATAACAAAATACCACAACAACGGATCCCAATGTATATGCAGTCTAACGGTCCCTGGATAAGCCAACGCGTTTCGCAATTAATGCTTCATCAGGGCATTACAAAGACCAAGTAGATGCTGCACTAAAGAAATGTGAAAAAATATATACATTACAATCATAATATTACATCTGTATCAAATTGCATTAATACATAATTATATGATTGTGCTGACCTTAGAATAAGACAGGCGGGATGAAGGCACTCCTCTTTTGCAGGCGTCGGGAGCCCATTTAAGTGGATCAATAGTAATGGTGGGATGTATATTTCATCTTATGGGTCACATGGACCTCTTATCAAGAAATAGGGGCTATTTATATTGCATGCATTGTATTCTAAAAAGACCCTTAATTTTAACAGAAGCTTATTGCTTGGGCATGATAAATGCTATTACATATCATGTGGCTGACAAATGTTTGGGAAATTATTATTTCCCAAACATTTATTATTAGACAGGAATCATCTTTGCAGATATTCCTGTTTACATTTTTACTGCCCATTATTCTTGTTCATTATGTGGCACTTCCTTTAGATTAATTTACAGTAAAAAGGGCTTTGGTTCACAGAGTTCTTTAAATGTGAAAGACATTCCCAGGATCTGCCCATGCCATAAGTCAGTTAAACTTGATATGTGGGTTTTTAATTAACCCACTTATATTTTTGTCTATTCACCCATTTGTGCCAATTATAATGAGAGGACTTTTCCATGCCAGTCTAATTACTTAATGTTTCTAACTGGAAATCAAAATTGATCTTTATCATCGTGTAACTCATGGAACTAGTAATTACTCTAAAAAATACCTCACAGCTGTCATTCAATATTAGTCATCAATCTACATTGTAGCTATTGACAGTTAACATACACCAGGCGTATCAGTCTAGCAAACTACAACAGATCTTCCACTGTTAAAGGAAACAAGTAGCATTTTCTTTGTTTTAAAAATCTTGTTTCTAGGTTTAATTTTTCTTTTTATATACTGTATGTATATTACCACCTTTGCTCATTACACATGAATGATCTGCTGAAGGGGTGGATCAGACAGGTAAACAAAGCCAAAACTTTGCAGGCACTAGAATTTACAGTCATGCGAAAAGCTAGGTACACCTCATGGAAATTGTTCACTACTATCTAAACACATTTGAACAGCCAAAAATTAGATCTTGATTCAGATATTGCCTACAGATAAAATGTATATTTGTGTAGGTGTGCGATTCCCAAAGAAAACTTTTAGTTCTGTTTAGCCGTCATCCCAAGAAATTATTAGAAAATGGGGTTGGTTGCCTCAGGTCAAGGGTTGGGACTTTATGGGCTATATTCATTCATGAGTAGATATGGTTTTATATAAAACAAGTTTATTCCAATTGTTCTTGTAAAACATGTATTATGAAATATGGTAAATCAAAATAGAAAGAGCAGTAAATATAATACATCAAGTGTATGGGTTATAGACCCATTGGTGGTGATGAGAAGAGAAAAAGTAGGGAGGAGGTGACATGGTGGTATAGTGACAATAAATATCTCTCTATTGTTCCACGCTTCTTAGTAGGGCGTCAGATCTATAGGGAGGGTATTCTGGTTTCCTACGCGTTGACAAAGGCTTTATCGCCAAAATGTGTAGGAAACCAGAATACCCTCCCTATAGATCCGACGCCCTACTAAGAAGTGTGGAACAATAGAGAGATATTTATTGTCACTATACCGCCATGTCACCTCCTCCCTACTTTTTCTCTTCTCATCACCACCAATGGGTCTATAACCCATACACTTGATGTATTATATTTACTGCTCTTTCTATTTTGATTTACCATATTTCATAATACATGTTTTACAAGAACAATTGGAATAAACTTGTTTTATATAAAACCATATCTATTCATGAATGAATATAGCCCATAAAGTCCCAACCCTTGACCTGAGGCAACCAACCCCATTTTCTGATAAAATGTATATACTTGGAAAAATGACACATAAAATTGACATGGAGTATTATTTACTATGTTCAAAAATTAACAAACATGCAGATTTGTAATATGGAAAAAGTAAATACATTCCTACATTTGCCACCTCTTCAATATCATAAAATTATAATCCAGTCAGCCTCCTTAGGAAGTATGCACTATATGTGGAACCTATCTTATTTAAACCTTTAGATATATGGGTCCTGGTGCCAAGACCAATAGAGCTCTCTGAGACCCTCAAAAAAATTGTTAATGTCTACGAGTCTGACAAGGGATTTATAAAGATCACCAAATTATTTTAAATCAATTATTCCACTGTAAGAAAAATAATTACGAGTGATGTGGATTTTAAATAACCGTTAATTTGTCCAGGGATGAATGGCCCAGCAAATTCAACCCAAGGGCTGTTTAATGCTTAAACAAGTTTAATAGTCGCAGTCTATGTGACCTATATAAATAAAATTAATTGAAAAGAAAAAAAAAAGTCTAATAGAAGCCCAACATTTCATGAATGGGGTCTAAGTCCATGCATCCACAACCACAAAGGGATTGCACCAATTCAATATGTATTAGAGGTGTGTTAACAAAAAGCCTTTGCTGATCAAAATGAACATTAGAGCATGATTACAGTTTGCCATTGGACATATAGCCACGTCTTATGGAAAATGTGCTGAAGAATGATCAATCAAAGACAGAGTTAGTTGTTTAATCACAATAACAGCAGATATATTTTCCACAAACCAAAGAGAGTATTTTAGGAGAAGAACTTTGCAGCATGGTGGTGGTAATGTTATGATTTGGGCTTTTTCAGTGCTTTAGGGCCTAGGCAGCTTGCAGTCATAGAGTCCACTATACATTATGCATAATATCAACTGGTTCTATATGCAAATGTGAGGTCACCTGTCATAAAGTTGAAGTCTTTTAACATGATAATAACCCAAAGCACACTAGCAAATCCACCTAGAATGGTTCAAAAAAAATAAATAAAAAATAATAATGAAATAGAGGATTATGGACTGCCCTTGTCAAATGCCTGGTTTGATTCCCATTAAAATTTTGTAGGTGGATTTTGAAACAGGCAGTTAATAAAAGGAAACAACAAGTACATTGCAAACGATAGAATTTTGCATGGAGAAGTCAATGTCAGAGATTTGTAGGGAGTTATGCAAAAGACAATATTTTCACTTCAGGGGGCTATACCAGCTTTTGATGCAAAAAGTGTACTTACTTTTTCCACAGTACATATCACATAATAATTAATTAATAATAATATTTTCAATATGTGATTTAAACGGCTAATTTTTCTTATCGTCTTATCTTGGTGTCTAGGTTTTCTTATTCAAGTATATCACCTTTATTAGTCATTGTTTGAATAAAGATCTACTGTCTTATTACTGTACAAAACTCAAATGCTCAGTGCTATAAAGAACATAACATACATATTTCATAATGCACATCAACATCGAACTTTAAACACAAATTATACTTGAATAAAGTATGTCCATTAAAGTGTCCATATACACAAAAAAGAGAATAGTCATCCACTCCGTGAAGAAATAACATCCAAACCAGGTTAGGTGTCAGATATTCCACTTATTGTGATCTTTTGCAAGTGAGAACAACGCCCATCCACCAAAGAATCCTCCGTGTGCACAAGAGGCTCTTACCGGATTAAAATGACCATCAAATTATAAATGGTCAATAATGCATAAATGGTTATTGATCCCGATCACTGCTACATCAGTTGACCATCATCTTGGAAAGTCCTAGTATATATATATATATATATATATATATATATATATATATATGATCACATAGAAGGAAAAAGGGACTCACTGGTTTTGTAAAAGTAAAACATCCACATTTATTTAAATGTTACAGTAGAATGCTCACTCAAATGTATAACAAGGCAAACACAGCTGTATATCGCTTTGCATGCATTCGATTGGCAAAGACTTTTCTTCCAGTCCGACTTCTGTCAAAAGCGTACATGATGACATCACGCCCGTTAGCTCCACTCAGCGCATTTCATCATAGAAGACATTATCAGGGGGAGTTGGCCTTTGGTATACATCCATCTATACAAGAGACTATCTTCTTTTTTGGTGTACATGGACACCTCAATAGGCACTCTTTATTCAAATAGAATTTTTTGTGTTTGAAGTCTGATGTTGATGCAATTTATGAAATATATACGTTTCTTTGTTTATAGTGCTGCACATTTGAGTTATATACCAGATTTGGATTTGGTATCATATATCTTTGTGCTGGCAGCTTACCATTTTTTATCTGAGCACATATCCATAGGTGAGCATCTCAGTCAGGAAGTAAATGCTGACCCTGGATAGTGTCTGCACAAAGATGGCGCTGTTCCTCTGGGCTGGAGAAAATATTGCCAATATTATAGAGCACTACTGTGATCTCTGTGAAAGTAAATACATACCTGTAATGCTACACATTATTAGAATACCTACACTTAATATAAAAAATATACTGTATCTACTGCTAGATTCACTTTAAGCAGAGGAAATTTTAGTCTATTTTGATCTTCTCTAGTCTATTCTGATAATCTGATTAAAAAACAATATTTAGTCTAAAATAATAATTTACCATTTTGCCACATTTTACTGTATATTTTCTAAAAAGAGCATGTAAATATTTATTTGAAATTTTACATAAATGTGCCTGTATGTAAAGTTTATTATATGGTAGTTTATTTGTATACAAAGCTTCGAAAAGTGCTACACTCCCAGCTTTCTACACTACACACACCCTAAATAATTGCAAAGAAAGGGAACTTGATGTATCAACTCCCACACTGCAGGAGAGTATGCTATGGGAAAAAAAAAAAAAAACTTCCTGTAATCATAAAGCATACTTGTCACTCACCTGAACAACTGGACCATGCTTGGTGAAAAAAGCAACCCTCCTATATTTTGTAAGGCTAAGCTTTGCAGAGTCTAGTGGAGCAATACATTTATAAATTAAAAAGTCTGTCTCCTGGTGCAAGAAAGGAGCAGGGTTTTCCAATGGAATTTCATGACATCACTGGGGAAGAAAATCTTGGAATACAAGAAAAAAATATTATTATACACTGCTTAAAAATATTAAAGAAAAACTTTTTAATCGGAGTATAGCATCAAGTCAATTAAATTCCTGGGATATTGATCTGGTAAGTTAAGTAGCAGAGGGGGTTGTTAATCAGCTTCAGATGCTTTAGTGTTAATGAAATTAACAACAAATGCACTAGATGGGCAACAATGAGACGACTTCCAAAACAGAAATGGCTTTAAAAGTGGAGGCCACTGACAATTTTTTTCCCCTCTTTTCTGATTGTGTTTCACTAGTTTTGCATTTTTCTAGGGTCAGTGTAACTACTGGTAGCATGAGGCGATATCTGGACCCTATAGAGGTTGCACAGGCAGTCCAACTCCCCCAGGATGGCACATCAGTACACGCCTCTGCCGAAGGTTTTGCTGTGTCTCCCAGCACAGTCTCAAGAGCATGGAGGAGATTCCAGGAGATAGGCAGTTACTCTAGGAGAGCTGGACAAGGTTGTAGAAGGTCCTTAACCCAACAGCAGAACTGGTATCTGCTCCTTTTGTGCAAGGAGGAACAGGATGAGCACTGCCAAAGCCCTCTGCAGTTGGGGTGAGAGTCAAACTACGTAAAACATAAAACTGGTTTGCTAATAAAGCGCCAAACAAAGATGTTAAAATTTCGAAAAACAAAAATAAAGGTAAAGAAAAATCTGATGGTTGTTACATCTGGGGAATCATGATCTAAATATCCTGAGCACTCAATATTCATTATTGAAATAATCAACAAAATCAATAAAACATATTTACCTTTCTAAAATGGCTGCTGGCTCACAATAGTCGTTACCAGAGTCCCCTAAGATGGCTGTCTTTCCCAAAAGGGTGGCTGTTAAGGAGGAGCTTGTGTCTTGCGTCCTTAAAGTTTCAGAGTATGAGGCATGATGATGAGGGTATGAAGTATGATGGATGAAGCTTATGTAGTGAAGTAGTGTGTCAATGTGTGAATCTATGTGTTTGTGTGTGTGTCAATGTGTTTGTGTGTCTTAATGATCAAGTGTGATCCCCTATATACTTTTTTGGGACAATAAACTCATAAACATTATAATAAGCCTAGCCCAGAAGGTGGAACTTCTTTCCATTGGTGGAGGCAGATAAAAATTAACTTTCTTGCATGATTAGGCATTTGCCTCTTTTAACCACCAAGTGTATCCTAGAGCAGAAATATTTGTTCTGAATTATTCTTATAAATGATTTGTTGTAAGAATGTCAATTTTCTCATGGTACAGGCATAGCCATATGATATTTCTATTATATATCTGGAAGGTTCAGATCTGGTAACGCCGTCTAATGAGTATACATTACTAATGCAGCACTTATATCGATTAGGAATAAATGTTTTATCTGAATATATTCTGATTATTTACACATCTAGTTAGAAGCAGAAAACTATATATATATATATATATATATATATATATATATATATATATATAGAAGAAGGGGGGAATGGCGGGACTTTATATGAGGCGCACGGTGGGATTTGCCGTGCGTCTTCATCCCTAATATTAGTTTCAAAAAAGAGGAGGTTGGGACTTTATATGAGAGACATGGAGGGGTCGGCAGGAAAATTGTCAGCAGCTTTTATTGATGCATATAAATAGAACATACATAACAGATCAAAAATTATGACATCAAATGTTACAGTAAGGATAAATATTCCCCAAATGCAATACATAATATCCAATATGACCAAATTCCAATATTGTAGAGTATAGAATTGTACAAAATATATAAAATATAACAGAGCTGGAGATTCCAGATAGCAGAGTATTCGATATTAAACAAACATCATTGTCTCAACGCGTTTCGTGGACCCAAATCGCCACTTCATCAGGAGTTGATGTATGTGTGTTTTGTAGTCTATAAAAATGGGAAATATGGGCATATGTTTAGGATAATGCAAAAGATGAAAAAAATGTATAAAAGGTAAAAAATGGGGAGAACAAAAAAAAACTTACATAGCAGCATGTGAGATGGCGTGAAGACTGGAAAGGTCACCAAAAATGTCTCCCACTGGAGCTGAGGGCACATAGGCAGGCAGGCCAGGAGAGACATGTCGCACACATGGCACGTGAGGGCTAAATAGTAAGAATGGCAGGAGCCATAAATACAGCACCGTATAAATGTATCTGTAAAGGAGTATAATAAGTATATATGTAAAAATGGATAAATTGATTATGTAAAATTAATATTAGATAAAATATATATTGTAATATAGATGTATACGAGTAAGGAAGTATTATGGTTGAAAAAAGAAGAGAAAAGTGTGTGATAGTGAGTGGTGGAGAATGAGATGGGAGGGTGGATGAAAGCAAGCAAGCTATCAAAGTGAATGACAAGCACCTGGTGGTGGGTGTAAAAGCAAGTAAGGAGAATGGCCCAAATAGGAAAACAAGAAAGTGGGTGAGGATGGGATGAAAAAGTGAGGGAAAACAAATAATGTGCCATGAAGTGGGTAAAAAACCCAACTGGTGATGTGGAGGCAAATGGTGAGAAAGCCCACAGAGAGAGAGGGATATGGAATAGGATATGTAGAAATGAAAATGAGTAGAAGAAATAAAACAATCAATGAAATGGTAAAGAATGGAGTGAATAATCAGTCAGGCAAATAGTTGTGAGAGAGTAAGACAAGTATTACCGGAGAAAAAAGCCCAAACAGATGACATGGTGCTCATTGTGTCTAATGTGTCCAACGCCATGACAGTGTAAAAAGCAGATGACCCACGGGATCGGCAAACGCAAGGTATGACTGTCCCGCGGGCTGTCTATTATACACTGAGATGGAAATTCAAACGTCGGCGCATTGGCGCCAAAACGACGTCATGCGCCGACGGAGTCGTGGCGTCGAGGCGCAGCAGTGCCGTCCACCCGATCTCCCCGATCTCCCGTGCTAGAAGGCAGAGGGAGAAGGGGAGGGTGCATGGATAACACAGGGACCAACCAGAAACAAGCCAAAGCACCCCACAACGTGGGAAATGCCGCAAAGGAGTAAAAAAAACCCGTATGATTGTAATAATGCTATTGTATGGCATTAAAGGAGGCTGATAATGGCAATATTAGTAACTCCTGATGAAGTGGCGATTTGGGTCCACGAAACGCGTTGAGACAATGATGTTTGTTTAATATCGAATACTCTGCTATCTGGAATCTCCAGCTCTGTTTTGTTTTATATATTTTGTACAATTCTATACTCTACAATATTGGAATTTGGTCATATTGGATATTATGTATTGCATTCAGGGAATATTTATCCTTACTGTATCATTTGATGTCATAATTTTTGATCTGTTATGTATGTTCTATTTATATGCATCAATAAAAGCTGCTGACAATTTTCCTGCCGACCCCTCCATGTCTCTCATATAAAGTCCCAACCTCCTCTTTTTTGAAACTATATATATATATATATATATATATATATATATATATATATATATATGTATATATATAGTTTTAGTTATAGTATATATCTCTAAACACAATAATTTGTATATAAACCCATCTCTACATATGGGATATTTCTAAAAGGAATATTACCTACTAGATGATTATTATGCCAGCAAACAATACAATCATGACTTGGGATGGGATATAATATATGAGTTATAGTCTTCCAATTATAAAATTTTAGATATATGCAGATATGAGGTAATTCTCAGTAAAATATTATCCTAAACCCATAAAAAAAAACTTCAATATTCCACTTTTGGTATATTATGGACCATGGAGGTTGTACATCCATATTTTTGATAGTATTCCCAAATGTTTTAAAAGAATGTCATCCAGAAGCAGGCAAGGTTGGCAATTGGTCACATGGTCACATGGTAAACAGTATCTTCCTATTGCCTCTTGCGCCTATTCCTTCCAGCTCAGCAACATTCTAGCTGCCACTTCCTCCCTTAACCAGGATACCGCAAAACTGGAAGTGACATATCTGCCTATCAGGGCGATGCCCTTATCTAAAGGCTATTTCCGCCCTTACTAGAACCCCCGCCAGACCGGAAGTGACTAGTCGGCTGTTACAGCTGACACATAAAGCCTACAGTCATGTGAAACCCGGAAGTGATGTGCCTGAAACTGCACATAGTCACCTGGAATTCACCCAACTCGACACTAGGAGATCGCGATCCTTTTCTTTTTGGGTGCCCTGTTGGTGGTTCTGGCTCTTCCCCCCTGCTGAGTGCCCCCAATAGCAAGCTTCTTGTTATGGAGATACTCAAGAAGGTGTGCTCTTGAGCCACGCTCCTGTGAATGGACACTGTCCATTCACACAAAGAGCGTGGCTTAGCCCCGCCCCTGATCTCTCCTCATTGGCTCACTGGCTATGATTGATAGCAGCAGGAGCTTAATGCTGTGTGAGCCAATGAGGAGAGAGAGAGATCCGAAAGAGACACTGCTCTCATGCCCATCGCTAGATTGAGATGGGGCTCAGGTAAGTAAAAGGGGGGGGGGGAGCTGCACTCAGAATATTTTTTACCTTAATGCATGATATGGTAAATGCATGATATGGTAAAAAAAAACTTCTGCCCTTAGAACAGCTTTCATTTTACACAATCATTGTATGAGAATAATGGTTTTTGTCCCTACAATCTGGGCAAAACTCACCATAAAAATGTGGAATAATAATCTAATGCCATCCATTAACATTTATATAATTATTTACATATAAAAATATATTTATGGTAATACTTTATTCTTGCTAATATAGACCTACTAGACGTATGGTTATATACTTTTAATACTTTTAAAAACACATGTAAAGTATTTGGTCTTTAAAAATTAGATCAGTTTTAAACTAATTTGTATATGTTGTATTTTGATTTAGAAGTTTAGCATTGCTTTCAGCTTTTATTGTACTTCCTTTCTCTCAACTGTTTAGAGCTCTGAAGTTGTAAATCTTTCAATATACTTTTGTGCTATATAATTATTGAGAGCAAAACTGTACTTATATAGAGCTTCCCCGCAGGAGCCGCTAGAATACTTGGGGTCTCTGTTCGTCACTGAACCTTGCTGACAGCACCACCCCTGCTGACGCCACTTAAGTACCTTAAAACTCCTGGCTATCACACAAATAAAAGATACGCACATACTTGTAAAACAATTTATTACATTGTATTAAAGTAATTGTAAAGGTAAATAGTCTTTTTTTAAAATAACAAACATGTCTATACATACCTGCTCTGTGCAATGGAATGGACCACATAGGGTCCCCCTAAAAATACATGATCAGAACCATATCCTCAGAGATGGTTTCTATGAATTGCCAAGGGGGAATACCAAGCAAAACACAAGGAAAAAAATGAAATGTGTACCCCCCCTAAAAAAAATCATACCAGACCCTTATCCATAGTCAGGTCATGAAAGTGGAGAGGTGAGCATGTGATCTTGGGGGATCCCAGACAACTAGCCTTGTCCCCATGTTAATGAAGACAAGAACCCTTTCCCTACAACCCTAGTCTGGTGGTTGTGGAGGTCTGTGGGCAGGGGGCTCTTAGTAATTTTGAAACACACATTAACAATAAGAGGCCCTGAAATACTTCCCTCTTCCTTAGCAACTATTGTCAGATGGGAAGCTGCCATAGATAATACCGGTAGAAATATTGCTACTATACATGATGTTCAGCTCCCGCAGAACAGGCTAAAAGCCAGGCTTTTGGACGAACACTCCAATTTGTGTTTGGATCAAACCTTTGGCTTATCCCTACACTAAGTCTCTAGGAGGGCACCATGGACTTCCCAATTATCCTTGGGCACTCAGTTTTCCAAGTCTCAGCTTTAGTCGGCAAAGCATTGTCACAAGACTTCCTTCACATCCCTGTTGGTTACCGGGAATACCCACTGCGTTTAAAACTCCATTGAAGACCCTCTCTTAGCACTACAAGGCTATGTCATGGTCTCCTCTTAATTCCTTCACCCCTGCTACTCTGTTTGTCTGTCTGACAGCTCCAAAATACTGGGTTTAAAAGACCTTCTCCCTTTACTTCCAAAATGCAGTGTTGGGGTCAGGCCCAAACACTGTCACATGAGGGAAAGGAGAATGTTATTAACACTTTGTAAGCTTCAATCCAGAACAACATGGAGCTTACACAGGGATTTGACTCACAGATAAACAGAGTGGCTAGGAAGCATGAGGAAAGTAAATATAAATGGGCAAAATGACAAAAAGTAAAGTGGTCCACTCTATTGAAAGCCCCCCAAATCAGATCGCCTACAATGCTGTTTTAAAAATAAAGCTGGTTTGAAAAAAAGAAATATGAACTTATCTCAACTCCAGCTTCTAACACTACTGTGAGGTGCAGAAGCCGTTGCCATACCGCTGCATCTTAGGATAGCTGGGTGCTAAAAAACCTGTTAGAATGCATCCTGTAATGGGCTGGTGATCATTCCTGTTGGATTTCCAATGGATCGCTTGAGGAGGGTGCATGCTGGGATTCGACTTCCTGGGCTGAGGTTGACATTTGTAGAATTGAATGCCCTACATTTCCAAAGCTCCTATAACAATTTAATAGCTAAACCTACATGCATTATCTTGTAGGTGCCTACTTGTTAGTGATCAAAATTGGCGAATGCACAAAAAAAGCTGTCAGAGTTCAAGTGATAGAGGATAAGGCCTTGTTAGTAGATTGCTTTCATTCCACAGTCCATTCAAACTGTTGTTCTCCTTGAAGTACAGAGCATAAACATGATATTCAAAGCCTTGCAGCAGCTCCCTCCAGACTGAAAGTTTTGCAAACCCACTAGGAAACAAAAAGGACATTTCTCTTTTTACCTAATTGTCCAGTCAAATCTTCAGTTAATCACCTCAGAGGCTTGCATATGCTGGGCTTTTTACTAATAATGTGACTGTGTTTGTCATTGTAGGTATTCCAAAGTTGATCACAGCAGACATGATAAAAGAAGGGGCTGCTATAATTGATGTTGGCATTAATCATATAGAAGATCCAGCTACAGGAAAAACAATACTAGTTGGAGATGTGGATTTGGAAGGTAATTAGTACAGAATATACAGAATAGATACTATGTAGGATTTATTTACCATGGAAGATACTTAAAATAAATAAAAATAACACCCCACGCTACCAACAAATAGTGAAAATGTATAATGAAAAAAATATATATTTTTTCCACCAGCACACTGTCATGTATACCCACATCAACTGAAATATATATAGTATATACTGTAAAAAGTGCAGCACAACCTACCAAAGAATAAGGTTCAGTGTAATTGTTAAACATTCAGACCAAGAATAACAATAAGACAATATAAAATCTGAATGAAAGTGCTGGTGCTTTACAATAAATATAATACACCACCCAAACATGTGTTCATGTGCTTATTTATAAAAAAATGTCCATATATCATTTAAAAACACGCCAAATCATTAAATAGTCCATTGTTATTCCAACAAAAATAGTATTCAATTCAAAGAAGTGAGGATTTTGCAGCCTTCACCAGTGTTTGTGTTCCACCACCATCTGCACAAGCCGCTTACCTACATACTGTATATGACCCGTTTAGAAATTTAGGTCACACAGGAGTTGATTTACTAAAACTGGAGAGTGTAAAATCTAGTGGAGCTCTGCATAGAAACCTTCCAGTTTTTTTGTCAAAGCTTAATTGAACAAGCTGAAGGTAGAAGCTGATTGGCTACTATACACAGCTGCATCAGATTTTGCCCTCTCCAGTTTTAGTAAATCAACCCCACTGAGCCTTGCCCTTTAACCTGGGCCGGTATTTCCTATGGATGTTCACCAAATGTATCAATCTATGGTCCTCTCCATTCATTCATATACGCTCAAAAAGATACAATAAGACGGCCTCTCATAGTATAATATATTCAAATGCACCAAATATTTCTTAAAAACATAGGAAAAGAACTCAAAAAACAAGTGCACTACCAATCCAGTGCACATAGAACATTGTGCCTACTTTATATAACCTTGCTCCCTAAGGATCAGCATTGGCATTTCTGCATACATGCGTTTTGTCACGTGACCCGTTACTTCATCGTCCCTTTGATGAAGTCATGGATCACATGATGAAACGCGTAAGGGGCGGAGCCACGTGAAGTCAGCATGTACATCCGGAACCAAAAGTAAGCCTATGTGTGTATGCAGAGATGTGTTATTGTGTTGTTATTCTTGGTCTGATTGTTTAAAGTTCACACTGCAACTTATTCTTTGGTAGGTTGTGCTGCACTATTTACACATATACACATAGAAGATACTGTAATCTGATCATCTTTTTGGGTAAAGCTCAACATAGATAAAATATAATATATAGGCAAAATATTGCATACGTTTCACATCACACGGTTTCTAACATTTAGAATAAAAACTAAAGTTTTTGTTTTGCATTCATTTGTGAATATGCTGTCTTTGAAGCCACATTGCAATGCCAAGTCACCTTGGCAAACTGTGATCCCTATTGCCATACTATCTGAGCTCCCAACCACGGACATACTGTATATGTTATAATGGATAAAGATGTTCCTTAGAGGTAGCCCCTTCCTTCCTATAGGAAATCTGTGCTGACAGAAACATGAAATCTGCCATTGCTGACCCCTTTATGAACAAACTATAGCCAGGTAGTTTTTGGTTGCAATTCTTTGAAAACCATCAACCCTAGAAAAAAAAAAAACATGCAGACAGCGAAATTTTGAACCTTGATCTGTGAACAGGATATGATGAGCTAGCACTGCAAAGCTCAGGAGTTCTCTTCAAAGCGGTGCTACTGTTGATTTTGCATGCTTGGAAGTAAAGTACCTTTTCCCGACCTTTGGATTGCTGGCCCATTTTATCCTGTTTGCCCGCAGTTTATTTCTCTGCCATACACTTGGTTATATCTAGGTATTAGAGGCTTGAGTGCAGAATGGATCCTCTTTCCTCCATGCCAGTGACACATAATGTAAAAAAAAGGCTCATTATAACAGCTGATAGTTTTAGAAGAGTTCAGAAATGACAGCCTCTATATTTTTATAGTTTTCTCTTATATATATTTTAGGCAAACCAGTTATTCCAGATTGATAAAACATTTACTATATTTATAACCATGGTAATTCAAATGACAGGACATAATCTTGAAATACATATTGTTTAGTTCAATTAACCACTTCAGCCCCTGAAGGTTTTACCCCCTTGATGACCAGGCCATTTTTTGCGATTCGGCACTCCGTTGCTTTAACTGACAATTGCGCGGTCCTGCAACGCCATACCCAAATACAATTGATGTCCTTTTTTTTCCCACAAATAGAGCTTTCTTTTGGTGGTGATCACCTCTGCGGTTTTTCGTTTTTGCGCTATAAAAAAAAAAAGAGAGTCAATTTTGAAAAGACACCAATATTTTCTACTTCCTGCTATAAAACATTCCCAATAAAAAAATTCAAAAAATCAAATTTTTTTCATAAGTTTAGGCTAATTTGTATTCTGCTACATATTTTTGGTTAAAAATCCCAAAAAGCGTATAATAATTGGTTTGCGCAAACGTTATAGCATTTACAAACTACGGGATAGATTTATGGGCTTTTTATTTTTTTTATTAGTAATGGCGGCGACCAGCGATTTTTATCGGGACTGCAACATTGCGGCGGACAAAATCTGACACGGGGTGACACTTTTTGGGGACAAGTGACATTAATGACAGGAGAGCCGTCTTGCATTGTTTACATTCCAGGTGGCTCTCGTGTCAGTATTGCCGAAGATTGTGGGAAGCCGGCGGCTTTTCCATTGGCTAGTGAGCCTAACCCCGCCCATCACTTGGCTTCTTAGAGCCTCCGATTGCCTCCAGCCACAACTTGACAAAGCTACAATTGTAGCGAAACATGTAGTTGTGGCAATCGGGAGGCTCCACAGAAGTGAACGTATCCAGTCCTCCGCTCTCCTCGGCTTCTGGGTGACTCCTCGGCCGGCCATCTACGGACTTCCGGTCTTGCGCGGTGACGTCATCAGCGTGCACCTCCTGGTGCTCACGGCGGGCACCGAGGGAGCTTAACGCAGAGGCTCCGGTCTAGGAACGCGGCCGCATACCGGACCGTCTGAGTCCCCCCGCTTTTGACCCAATCCGTTTTTCCATCTGCCAGCCATATTCTTTTTCACCAATCACTAGGTCCCCAGGAATACACCAGGGATCCCTGTAGTAATCAGTGAGGAGGCACAGAGGCTTCAAGGACTGTTTATATTATTTTATTACATTGTTTTAACCATTGTGGAATTACTCAATAAATCTTCATGAGACTGTCCATCTGAGTCTCCATTGGGGTTATTCATCAGCATTATGCATATCTGAGCGCCATCCCTCATTTTTTTCAAATCTACTTATATGCTGTCCTGTGTTTGGAATTGGACATTTTCCTTACATGCTATTGTGCATTCTCTGTGAAAGGACATTTCAGGATCTTCCAACTTTGGATTAGCGCCAGAACTTCTGTTTGGCGGCGATCAAGCCCGCTCCTCCTGTTGTCTGCCTCCTGCTGTAGATCTACATGATTATGCACAGCTGAGCCACCCTGGACAATGAGTGAAACTGCTTTTAGTATATCAATCCCATTCTGTTATTTTATTGTTCTGCAGACATTGACTGTTTCGTTGATTGATACAATAATTCAATATAATATTTAAAGTCATCCTAAAATGGCAGATGATAGATTAGGGTGCTGGTATTCAAATTAATTGATACTATAGTAAGGCCCCTGACAACGGGAGCTGCTTCCAATCAGATGCAGCTGTCAAAATACAGTACAATAGTGTGAATGAGGAAATCTGTTCCACAGGCTGAATGAAAATAATCGATGTATGCCTACCTTTAGTCAACAGAAAGATGACATTAGGTTGCTATATAGTTACACATAGGGATGGGCTTGATGTTTGAGTCAAACGTAAGTTAGATTCAAACATCAGCTGTTCATGTGTACATGTGAACACACGAACAAATGGGGCGCTTGGCTGGAAGTTCACCCGCCGATGAGCGCTCCATAATGCACTGTGCTGGTGCAGTAAATAAATTACTGATGATTGGCCAAAGCATGCACATGAACTGTATGCTTTGGCCAATCACAGCACAGTGTCCTGTCAAAGCCAGAGCTTTCTTTTGGTGGTATTTGTTGTTTACAACAGCTGCCCGTTCTTATTTCTCAACGGGGAGCGATCGCGGATGGCCAGCGGCAATCGCGGCTGCCGGCCCCGTGCATCGGCATCCCCGCTGCCTACAGGGGGTGGGAGTGCGCCGCCGGCGGCGAACGCTCGCCCCCTAGCACCAGGCGCGTGACCAACATACCTCTACGTCAGTTCGCACAGGAGGGACTGCCTGCCGCAGTATATATGCGGCGGGCGGTCCGGAACTGGTTAAGCTTAAACCACTTTTCTTCCCATTTCAGTAAATGGCTGCATCTTTTTAAATTCCCTTTCACTGAAAAGTTTTTTTTCCCTATGCTAGGGTCAGGGGCGTATTTACAGGGGTTGAAATTGCAACTGGGCCCCATGCTCCAGAGGGCCTGTACGGCTCCCCTGTACACCTGCATAGGAGGGGCGGCGGGGGCAGCATGTAGAGAAATCACTGTCCTCCTTCTTCCTCCTGTAGCTGCAGGAGGAAAATGGAGGAAATTGGTTCCTTTATGCTGCCCCCGCCACTCCTCCTATCCAGTTCACTTGTGTTCTGCTGACTCTGGGCTCCTCTGGTCCCCCCCCCCCACTGTGCTGCCCCCTCCCACTATGCTCCCTCCCCTCTCCTGCCGGCGTCTGCAGGGGATGTGTCACAGAGAACCAGGAAGGGGTCAGTAAATATGTAATTTACCAGCTCCTTCCTTTTCTGAATGGACAGAGTCATATTAGTCAGTGACATTGCAAAAAAAATAAAATAAAATGATAAAAAATAATACAATTAAAATACCAAAAAAATAAAACTACTGATACCAGTGGGTGAACTTCAAGGATCGCAAAGGTCCCACTTGCAACTGGGCCCTGGCATTACACCACTGTGGGGAGTTCCCAAGATGGCAGGAAGGGGGCCCATTGCAGAAATTGTGAAAGGGTCCCATTGTGGGGCCATAATAAAGGGCCCCGCAATGAGAGTAAAGGGTCCCAGGATCAGTGGGAAGAGCCCCAGGCTTGAAGGGAAGGGCCCTGGCCAGGGGTCCTGAGGACCCTTTATGATTTCTTGCACTGGGGCCCTGAAGGTTCTAGTTACACCTCTGGCTAGGGTCACCACTATGGTATTTGTACATCGCTACCATATCCCCTCTCAAGCGTCTCCTCTCCAGAGAGAATAAGTTCAATGTTTGTAGTCTTTCCCCATAGCTGAGATCCTGTAGTCTCTTTCTTAGCTTTGTTGCTGTTCTCTGGACTCGCTCCAGTTCCAGCACATCCTTCTGTATGTTTCTGTACTATTCATATTATCACTCAGTTATTGAATAGGGTTGTTTTTCAAAATATAGTTTGGTGGACTTGTGTAATATGGTTCAAATACTGTTTTTTTTTTTTTTTTTTTTTTAGGAGTCAAAGAAAAAGCTGGTTTTATCACTCCTGTTCCAGGTGGTGTTGGACCAATGACTGTGGCAATGCTATTGAAGAATACATTAATGGCTGCTCAAAAATTAATTTACTAAAACCTTTTCTGTGTTTTCATATAATATTGTATTTTATTATAGGTTTTATTACTAAGCCTAATTACTGTTTTAAATCCAGCATTCATTGTTTTACTTTTTTTGAAAAGTAGGGTTGCACTGATACCGGTAGACACGTAGTCGTGTAAATGCTCCAATACCTGAAACCGATACCTTTGTAGTGCAGTTTGTGCCCATACCAAATTAATGGACTCAAATCACACTGCAAAGAATTACAGGCAATTTGCACAGGAATAGGAATGCAGTGCGATTCCTGTCCGAATCACATACGGTTTTCCCCGCCGCTCCTGTGTGAACCCAGGCATAGTGATTTTAGTGGGAAATCACGCCAACAGGGACACAGGCAAAAACAAAATAAAGTAAAAAGAGAGCTTCTCACAATGTTTTTTTTGGTGTCAGTGTCTTCCTGTTCCAGTGACACCTGCACTCATCATTTCTTGTATGGATGTTAAAGGGTGCAAGAAGTAAGGCAAAATTTCCCTAGAGGAGTCACAGACATAAATAATAACTTGCTAGAAATTTTAACTCTTTCCATCTAACTGTACCAACTGTACATTCTACCCCAAAGGAACCTAGGGTATGTAATTACTTTAAGTGCGCATTGTGTGCAATTGAGGCCCCCCCCCTTCATGCTATAATGCTTGCAGGCAACCCCCTGGGTAGATTTGGTGTGTGTGAGGAGGGCAGTTTTCCTGTCTCCAAGATATTTTTCGCTGGGATGAATAGGGATTACAGGGAGTAAATGCCAGCATGTGATCATCAGACTGTCCGGCTGCTTGCTCCCCATCCACCCATCTGTATGAGGATGATGATTGCTTGTGAAGAGGGGGGAAAACAGGGCGAGAACCTAAGCACTGACCACCAATGGAAAGGGGACACACAGTGTAAGGGGGCACATTGCGCACAGACCGCCATAGTAAGGGAGCACACTGATAACCAATATAAGGGGACACACTGACAACCAATGTAGGGGAACAAGCTGACCACCAATGTAAAGGGGGCACATCGAGCACTGACCATCAATGTAAGTAGGCACATGCATTGGCTACCAGATTAAAAGTGAAAAATGATGACCATTGTAAGGGGGCATCTTGAGCACTAACCACAAGTGTAACGGAGAACACTGAGCACTGACCACCATTGTAATGGTGGCCTATGAGCACTGACCACCAGTATAATGGTGGACCGTGAGCACTGACCACCAGTGTAAGGGGGCACTCTGAGCACTGACCTGTGCTGTAAGAGGGCACTTTGAGCAATGATCATCAATGTAAAGGGCTGTCTAAGCACTGACTTCAAATGCAGGAGAATATAGTAGTAAGCAATCACATTCTTAATTCTATTTTCTCTGATCCTCTTGAAAATTAAGCCTGATTTCAGTTTTGCCTTCTTCCAGTTCTTATGAACATTGCCCAGTTTGGTTGGCTATTGTCCAGCCTAAAGCTGGGTACTGGCTGAAGGAAAAAACTGACAGATCACTGTATTAAAACTCGTTGTGTTAGTACAGCGATCTCCCCAGCTGTGCTATTGTGTTCCCCCCCTTCACCAGAACACAGTGTACAGTGCTCTCAGCCATTGGATTGCCCACAGGGTGGTGCACTGTAATAGCCAATCTTACTGGGCAGGTGCAAAGGGCACCATCTTGTGGAAGGAAGCACTCACTGATTATGTTGTTAACCTGGCATACCAGACAAGAGAAGCGGCACTGCATTGTTCATACATACAGAACATACCTCACAACTTCCAAGCTTCTGAGAATGAGGGACATGATAGGGAGGAAGTACATTATAGGGTGTGTTTTGCCACACCCTAGCAAAAAAGTGGGTGTGGCAAAACATTAGAGTGGGAGGGTCTAAGAGACATTGTTAAACAAAACCTGGGCTTCCTTGTACCTATAAAATACATTGAGGCCGGGGCCTCCATAATTGCTGTTGTGTTAGCCTGTTAGGCCCTGACTTTACACATGTAGCAATTTGGGATCTTTACTGGGCAGATGCAAAGGGCACCATCTTGTGGAAGGAAGCAGCAAAGCACATACTGATTTTTTGTTAAACAGGCATACAGGACAAGAGAAGTGGTACTTTGCAGACAGTACGCAGGAACACAACAGTATCACAACAGCAATGGAAGACTCAGCCCAGCCTTAGTCGATGTCATTAAGGCCCTGTTCACATGTAGTGATTTGGTATCATGGACTGGCAGTATCCCTGTGATTCTGATTGCAATTCCAAATCACACTGCAAAGCTGGCAGCACGTGTGTTTGTGTTCCTTTAATTTTTAGTGGCACCAAAACATGGTGGGGTTTTGGATCCCAGCAAAACCACACATTTTGGTGCAACTAAAAATTAATATAACACAAACACACGTGCTGCGTTTTGCCAGCATTGCCATGCGATTTGGAATGGAACCTGGGTGTGGCGGCGGCAGCGACTCTGCTGTGCTGTAAAAAAAAATTAACACAGAATACATTCAAATATGTAACAAAAGAGCCACGCAAAAATAAAGTGATAATAAAAATAATGTGATAGTAATAATAATAATAATAATATTAATAATAATGTATGCGATGCATACTAGCACATTTTGTCGTTAACTTTCAGGGAGAAGATTTTTTGTGGTTTACTACCACTTTAAGCTAAGACCAGTAGGCCTAGCATCGCATAGAAAGGGTCAAAAACGTCCTCAGCAGGACTACAATGTAGCAGGCTAGCAGCATACATTTACATAGGGATTACAGTATTAACCTTCAGGGCACCATTCAAATGTAGTAGCGCAGCACTCCATACAGCTAAGGGTAAATCTCAGAATGTTCCCACTGTTATGTGAATGTGCAGATTACACACATGGGGAGAGAGAGCCTGTTCATTTGTAGGTCTCCTTCCTTTTTTCAGAGCAAATCTTTGTCATAAAATAGATAGCACAAGAGCAAAAAAAAAAATTATCTTGCCCACTGTGCTTATATTCAGAATGGCAGGATTGGTTTTTGTAAGAGATCATCAACCTTACACCTATTTTACAATCTAATGTTGAGACTGAGGTATACATTGCAAGCATGAAATAAGAGGAGGATAAGAAGAGATATTATGAAAGAGTTTATAAAAGAACAGAAGAAAAAAAATGAACTCCAACTGTTCTAGCAGCTCTGAACTTGATCCATGGTTGAAGTTCAGATCTAGAGCACAGCACACAGAGAGAGACACACCTGGTGGTTGTTTGTGACCTGTCCTCCTAGAGTTAAGGTTAAGGTCCAGACTCCAGCACAGCAGCACTTCAGAGAAAATTGAGATGATCCTTACACGTGGTACTGGCAAGCAGGCAGGCCGGCTCAGCTGAGCTAACAGCACTCAGACTCAGGCTCAGGCAGCTCCTTCCCCAAGCGACAGCCAAAGGCAGGAAGTGGCAGCTCTAAGAGAGGAGAAGCCGATCGTATATCAGTGGGCGGGATAGGTGCTGCCTGTTCCCTCCTGCTCTGCTCTCAGTGCTGCTGTTCTCCTGGAAGCTTCTGTAACTGGCTGGACAAGTCAAGACATGTCTCTGGAGTCTCAGTCTGGACTAGTGAGGAGGTGTGGAGGTGGAGCAGACAGACAAGAGCACTGTCAGCCAGAGCCTCCCTCATCCCAAGCCAAGCCTACACTCCAGGTGGTCAGGTGGAGTAACAGCAGGCAGCAGCATTAAAATAACAATGCATTAGAGCCTAGTGCGGAGCAAAAATTTTTTTTAAATTTTCAATGTATATTCTACACTGATGCTGGGGGGGTCAACCCCCATAACCCCCCCCCCCCTTATCTACGGCTCTGCTTACCACCAATGAAAAGGTGCACGCAAAGCACTGACCACAAATGAAAGGGTGTACACTGAGTGCTCACCGCCATTGTAAGAGAATATATTAAGCACTGACCACCAATTTAAGGGTGTATGCTGAGAACTCACCACCAATGTGAAAGGACCCCCTGAGCACTGACTACCAGTGTAAGGGGCACACTAACCACCAACACAACAGGGACACTTATGTTAACATTGCACTGTGCAGGCTGTACTGCTATTACAAATTCTTGATCCTTGCACTTTGACCACTGCACTATATGCAGTCTGTTGTACATTGCATAATCCTGCCTGCTGCCCTGTATACTCTACATAGTCCTTACCACTGCATTTTTAATGCTACTTAGTCCTGACCCCTGCACACTATACGCTATGTTGTATGTTGAATAGTCCTAACCCCTGCACTCTATGCGCTGTGTTGTATGTTACATAGTGCTGGCCGCTGCTCTGTATTTTAAAGTAATTGTAAATCTATTTTTTTTTAACAACAAACACGTTTTACTTACCTGCTCTGTGTGAAGGCTTGCACAGAGCAACCGCGCTCCTCCTCTTCTCAGGTCTTCCGTCAGCGCTCCTCTTTCCTGATGAGTGCCCCCATAGCAAGCTACTTGCTATGGGGGTCCTCGTGTGGGCTCGATCCTGAGCTGCACCGTTTGTGTCCCTTGACACAATTATTCATTTTAATTGACCCTTTTTTCAAGGTTTATGTGGGCCTCTGAGACTTTTACCTTTGGCATATTTTGTTGTGGATACATGGATTTTAGTATATGTGTGCAGTGTATACATTACTATATTATTATATATATTTAACCTATTGCTCTTAAAGTGATTGTAAAGGAAGAAGGTTTTTTGTCAGTCTATGCATTTTTGTCAGTCTATGCATTAAGATAAAAAACCTTTTGTGTGCAGCAGCCCCTCTCAGCCCCCCTCCCCCCTACTTATGCTTACCTGAGCCCATCTCTATCCAGCAATGTTGCAGTAGAGACTTAGCTGCCCGGGACTCCTCTCCTCATTGGCTGAGACAGCAGCGGAACACCATTGGCTCCCGCTGATGTCAATCAAAGTAAGTGAGCCAATGTGGAGAGAGAGGTGACGGGGCCTAGCCATGGCTCCATGTCTGAATGGACACACAGAGCAGTGGCTCAGTTTAGGTGAACCCCATAGCAAACTACTGCACAGAGCAGGTAAGTATAACATGTTTGTTACTTTTAAGCAAAAAACAAAAACGAGACTCCCAGTAGCAGGCTTGATCTGGCCACTTCCAATGCACATACACCAGTTCCTTTCCCTAGTCAGCCCCTGGGAACCTCAGGTCTTTTAAAATACCAGCAACGCTCTTGACCTTGTCCTTGTTTTTTTGTTACCGCCAAGATATTTCAGTGTTAGGGCTATGTGATAGGAGCGGGTTTTCCCCCCTCTCCTTTCTATTGTCTAACCAGTATCTTTTGTTTAGCCAGAGTGTTCCAATTTAGGGCAGAGGCTATGCCTGCAGACATCATGAGATATTAAATGAAGAAGTAACTAATATATACAAATGTATACTCTGTGGTGACTGATTATATATGTTTCTACTGTTCATATTAAAAAATATATATATTTTAAAGCTAACAATATTTTTACATTGAAAAATACATGGCTTTATAGACATGTGTAGCAACTTAGCATTATGGGAAAGAGTTACCCTGTTTTTCTTCATTCAACTAACCAGAACAAGCTCATTGTAGAAAAAAATGTTTACTTTAAATCCAATCTCATGAGCAATGATCTAGCAACATAATAACAGATTTGCTCATGTTCTGAATGGGACTTGCAATGTCCACTTCCACTATTCATATTGTCATTGCAGTACAATTAGTTCTACATATGATTTGGCCATGTAAGTATGTTGCAGGCTTTGGCAAACATTGGCCCAAACCAACTTGAAATCCAGCTCAAGTTAGGTTGTAATTTTTCTTTGGCACTGTGTGTGAGCTTGGAATCGAATATAGGTATGCTGTTTAGAAAGGCCATTAGTAAATGAGACCCAACCCTCCAAAACTTGATAGTCCTACCTGCCTCTTATATCTGTAAGGTACTTTCCAATGAAGGTTAGTAAATATTGCTATTTTCTCTTCGTTATAATCTGCTTATGGCCCATTCATAATATTCGGGTTGCAGGTTTTTTTTTTATTTTGAAGCAGCCATATGGCCTTACCATTGTTTTTTAAATGTACCCCTGAGTAATTCCCCATCCCATCAACCCAAATGAGCTTTCAGTTTTGGGTGGGAGTAGTTTTAAAATTCCATGGCCAATTCTGCCAAGAAGGTTTTCTTGGTGGTTTTGTTTCCATGAAGGTAAAGCTAAGTAAAGTATGTAATCCCTTTTTTCATTACATGTTCTACCGCCTCATCACATGTTCTAATTCATTTCAATGCATTTATACTGTATGTGTAAGATATGCTATGCTCCAATTCTGCAAATAGTAATTACTTGTTTGAAACCAGCCTATAATTTTTTACTAATTGGCAACCATTTACAATGTGGGGACGGCCATTCAAGTAAAAAATATATGAAATGAGTTGTTAGCACAGACCTGAAAATGTGAGCACATAGTTTGTTGAAAATAATATTCTATGCAATAAAACATAATGTGAAAAGAAATGTCTATTGCTGTGATTCATTGCTTTCTAATTAGTCTGCAGTTTCAATAGTTGTAAGTTTAAAGTAACACTCCAAATATTTTTTTCTTATTTGGACCCCCACAGCATGCCTCTCATATAAAAAGAACATTTTCTATTTGTACGTACCCTCTCCAGGTCATTCTGATTATTTCCTGTAATCCCAGCCTTTCGTTTACTCACCACCTGAGGGTGGTGGGGTGCTTATTGTGCAGGTTAGGCTCACAGTACTCCAGCACCCGAAGGCACTAATGTGAACAAAAACGGTTTTCTATATGTCCTCTGCACACAATAACGCTGTGTTAAGGCGTGCTGCATAGAAATGAGGCATGCCTTTTTTTACACAACACACAGCACCTCATCACAGTGCATTTTGACAGAGAGTTGAATGATATGTCATTTTTTGCAAGGCAATAAGAAATGGCAGTGTAGAGCTGTGGGGTGTGTGGTATATAGTGGCAGGAATGCAGGGCTGTGAGCAGTATGTAGTGGCAGGGAAGAAAAGTTAATAGTAGTAGTGGGGTATAGTAGTAGGGTAGGGCAGGGAGCAGTAAGTAGTGATAGGGAAAGGCAGTGGACAATTTGTATTGAAAGGTCAGGGAGCAGTGTGTAGTGGTAGGGTAGGACAGTAAGCAGTATATAGTGGTAGGGTAGTGAGCAGTAGGTAGTGATAGGTCAAAGAACAGTGTGTAGTGGTAGGGTAAGGAACTGAGCAGTATGTAGTGGTAGGGCAGTCAGTGAGCTGTATGTAGTGGCAAAATATGGCAGTGAGCAGTATGTAGTGGTAGGGAGGACAGTGAGATGTATGTAGTAGTAGGGCAGGTCAGTGATAAATATGTATATGTATAATATAAATATGTAGTAGCAGGGCAGGACAGTGAACAGTATGTAGTGGAAGGGAAGTAAGCAGTATGTATGGTAGGGCAGTGAGCAATATGTACTGGTAGGGTGGGGCAGTGAGCTGTATGTTGTGGTAGGGCAGTGAAAAGTCTGTAGTGGTAGAAACCTTAGAATATAACCCCCAGATGCCAGTCCTATGCTAGCACTGCAGAGAAGATATACAAGAAGCTTGCAAACCTCTTTAGTTATTAGTACTTTTTTAGGAATTTCCACACGGTTGAAGAGCTGAAATTGCTCTTTGGCTATTGATTTGGCAGAGGTGTTTCGGAGAGGAATCTCTTCTTGGTAACGGGTGTCATAGTCCATTATCACCAAGATGTGCTGGTGCCCTCTAGCGGACTTCAGGAAAGGGCCAACCAAATCTATGGCGATCCTCTCAAAAGGGACCTTAGTGATGGGCAGGGGAACCAAAGGACTACTAAAATGTGGCATGGGTGCAGAAATCTGACACACTGGACCGGAAAAACAGAACATTTCAACTTCTTTTGTGATCCCAGGCCAATGGAACCTGTGTGATTCTTTCTCTGTTTTTTTCAGCTGCTGAATGTCCCCCAAGAATGTTCCCATGGGCCAGTTCTAGGACCAACTTATGGTAAAGTTTGGGCACCACCAGTTGCTCAATAATTTCCTCTGCCCTCTGTGACACCCAGTATAACAGGTCTATTTCTTTGATGAAGTACGGGAGGGCAATCCTCTCGTCGGGGTTAACTGCTACCTCATCTATTTTCACTACATTCTCCCGTGCCTTTAATAATGTGGGGTCCTTTAAAGCGTAACTCCACTGTTGTTGAGGAAAAAACATTTGTTGCAGATTCCTACTTTTTATGATTCTGAAGAAATCCCTGCTTGTTCCTTTGTTCTCATGTGGGAAAGTGAATCTTAATGGGAGTGGTTTCATAATTATCAACCAGCTGTGCACCTGCAGGACACAAATGAGGAAAGCTGCTGGGCCTGAATCCCTTTAGACGTGTTCCTGTTGGGAGTATCTCACCAAAAATTACATTTGTGTTCCAGGG
Organism: Pelophylax lessonae; assembly: GCF_965119305.1. Classification (NCBI taxonomy): domain Eukaryota; kingdom Metazoa; phylum Chordata; class Amphibia; order Anura; family Ranidae; genus Pelophylax; species Pelophylax lessonae. The sequence continues at coordinate 579,212,274 of NC_138768.1, read as the reverse complement.
GATGCTTGAAATCTGCATATTAGAGCAGACTACTGAGAAAATCGGTGAGCCAATCACACAAGCAGAAAATTATGTTTCTGGGGGGCATTCTGTACACATTCTGTTTACAGAATACCTCCAGGTAGCCTTATTGCATTGCATTCTCAGAAAATTACAGAGGCTGCAGATTGGAAAGGTAATTTTTAATAACATTCAATTACAATATGACTTGTGTCACAATTGTGTACTCAGTTATTTTTTCTTTATTTTCTATTTTTTCCCCCCACAAAAGTGGAGTAACCCTTTAATTGTTCGGTAGCAACCTTTAGATAATCAAACACTAGAGGTCGCTGTTCCTCTCTAGGCCCCGTTGTTTCCCCTGCTAATACTAACCAGGGAAACTCATGAGAATACTCACACTCAAAATATTCCCTAGGTCTCTAGGAGAACCTTGAGGCTCTGAAGAAATACTTAATGCAGGATCTGGGCCATCCCAAGACTTCCAGAATTTTGGGAAATTTTATCCTACAATAGCATCATGTGGTAGTTGGAGAACCAGACCAACCTGATAATACAGGTTACCCAGGGAGGTTTCAAAGGACACTGTTGCCACCTGATACCCTTGAATGTCCCCATGCACACAAATAACCGCTATTTTTCTAGGTTGCAAGGATTTTTTTTTCCACTAGTTCAGTTTTTCCCAATTTAACCAGGCAACCAGAATCCAACATTGTAACATTTTTACCATCTATACACATTTTTAATAAAGGTTTCTCCTTTCCCCTTACTGCAGTGCATGTTATGCTCTGAGAAAGTCACAGTTCATTGGCTCATCAGCAACGGCTGCTACAGGTCCCTCTTCACGGCAATGGTAACAAATTATCCTCCTTGTTACCTCCTGGGGGTTTCCAGGCCGCAGACATTAGAAGCAGTCCCAAAAGTACCTTTGGTTCTCTCTTATTCACTCTCTCCATCCCCATCCCTTGGTGCAGTCTTACCTGTAGCTGGGGATGGCCTGGTCTTGGGGTGGAGAGTCTTTGAGGGAAGACGTCAGATTCTCAGTAGCTAGGTACCTTTCCACAAGGTCCACAAGTTTGTCCGCTGTTTCTGGATCTCCATGGCTCACCCACTTTTGCAAGGTAGTAGGGAGAGACATCAAACATTTTTCCATAACCACCCATTCCACAATTTTTGGTTCAGATAGAGTTTCTGGCTGCAGCCATTTCCTGGTCAGATGAATAGGGTCATACATTTATGGCCGAGGTGGCTTTCCCAGATGAAAACTCCAATTGTGTACATACTGAGCCAGTGTTACACCTAGCCATGCGGATATTTCAGTTTTTAAACGACCGTAGTTCTTAGCTTTCACAGGCTCCAAGTCATAATAAGCCTTTTGGGACTCTCCAGACAGTAAGTCGAACCCATTGTTCTATAGGTCAGCTCTCTTTTCCAGCTGTCAATTTTAACATGGTCAAAAACATCTCAGGGTCATCATCTGGAGTCATATTTGGCAACAGTTGGCTTACCTGAAAATAGGATATGATACTGGCATCACTCCCACCTCTGTCTGCTGCCTCTGCTGAAGCTGCTTCAGGATGGCCTCAATTTGTTGCTGGTGTTTCTGTTCCTGATGTGTTAACAATTCCTTATGGTCGGCCTCCCCCTGTTCCAGGGCTTGCTGCTGGGTTGCTACTCTCTGTTGAAGAGTTGCAAGGCTCTGTTGTTGGGCTTTTTGTTGAATGCTCTGTTTTAAACTTGCATTTGTCTGCTGTTGATTTGCATTTGTCTACTGTTGATTGACATTTGCCAGAGAAATCTGGTTCCAGGGTGGAGCAGCTTCCATAAGCAGCCTGGCAGTTTTATCGCGCCCAGAGTATTCAACCTGCTCCAGCTGGGCTTGTTAACTCCTCAGCTAAATTTTGAATCTGTTTCCCTTGGGGTCTTCCCTTTTATTCTATAGAGTATTGTATATCTTATGTTTTTTGAGGCACCCGAGGAGGTCCCCCAGACGTGCCAGTGGTTCACGTGCTGCCCCTTTTCTTGGTCCAGGATGATGTTCATACAGGGAAGTGGATGAGGAGGTAAGTCATTGCTTTATTTATGCATCTATTGATTTATTCTTGCCCCTGCCTATTAGATTGTAAGCTCTTATGAGTAGAGCCCTCTTAACCCTCTTGTATTTCTTTGTATTGTACCTATAGTGCCTCCCATTATATTGTAAAGCGCTGCACAAGACTGTTAGTGCTACAGTATCTCACAGAAGTGAGTACACCCCTCACATTTTTGTAAATATTTTGTTATATATTTTTATGTGACAACACTGAAGAAATTACACTTTTCTACAATGTAAAGTAGGGAGTGTACAGCTTGTATAACAGTGTATATTTGCTGTCCCCTCAAAATAACTCAACACACAGCCATTAATGTCTAAACTACTGGCAACAAAAGTGAGTACACCCCTAAGTTAGAATGTCCAAATTGGGCCCAATTAGCCATTTCCCTCCCTGGTTTCATGTGACTTGTTAGTGTTACAAGGTCTCAGGTGTAAATGGGGAGCAGGTGTGTTAAATTTGACTTTATCGCGCTTACCCTCTCATACTGGTCACTGGAAGTTCAACATGGCACCTCATGGCAAATAACTCTCTGGGGATCTGAAAGAAAGAATTGTTGCTCTACATAAAGATAGCCTATGCTATAGGAAAATTTCCAAGACCCTGAGACTGAGCTGCAGTATGGTGGCCAAGACCATACAACGGTTTACCAGGACAGTTTCCACTCAAAACAGGCCTCACCATGGTCGACCAATGAAGTTGAGTGCTCAGCATCATATCCAGAGGTTGTCTTTGGAAAATAGATGTATGAGTGCTGCCAGCATTGATGCAGAGGTTGAAGGGGTGGGGGTTCAGCCTGTTAGTGCTGAGACCATACGCCACACACTGCATCAAATTGGTCTGCATGGCTGTAACCCCAGAAGGAAGCCTCTTTTAAAGATGATGCACAAGAAAGCTCACAAATAGTTTGCTGAAGACAAGTAGACTAAGGACATGGATTACTGGAACCATGTCCTGTGGTCTGATGAGACCAAGATAAACTTATCTGGTTCAGATGGTGTCAAGCATGTGTGGCGGCAACCAGGTGAGGAATACAAAGACAAGTGTGTCTTTCCTACAGTCAAGCATAGTGGTGGCAGTGTCATGGTCTGGGGCTGCATGAGTGCTGCCGGCACTGGGGAGCTACAGTTCATTGAGGAAACCATGAATGCCAGCATGTACTGTGACATACCAAAGCAGAGCATGATCCCCTCCCTTCGGAGACTGGGCTGCAGGGCAGTATTCTAACAAGATAACAACCCCAAACACACCTCCAAGATGACCGCTGCCTTGCTAAAGAAGCTGAGGGTAAAGGTGATGGACTGGCCAAGCATGTCTCCAGACCGAAACCCATATTGAGCATTTGTGGGGCATCCTCAAAAGGAAGGTGGAGGAGCGCAAGGTCTCTAACATCCACCAGCTCCGCGATGCCATCATGGAGGAGTGGGAGAGGACTCCAGTGGCAATCTGTAAAGCTCTGGTGGACTCAATGCCCAAGAGGGTAAAGGCAGTGCTGGAAAATAATGGTGGCCGCACAAAATATTGACACTTTGGGCCTAATTTGGACATTTTGACATAGGGGTGTACTCACTTTTGTTGCCAGTGGTTTAGACATTAATGGCTGTGTGTTGAGGTATTTTGAGGGGACAGCAAATTTACACTGTTATAAAAGCTGTATGCTCCCTACTTTACATCGTAGCAACGTGTAATTTCTTCAGTGTTGTCACATTAAAAGATATAATAAAATATTTACAAAAATGTTAGGGATGTACTCACTTCTGTGAGATACTGTATATAAATCCTGTTTAATAATAATGATAAGTTTTACTTATTACTCCCCCTTTTTTCTGGGATAATGTTGTATTTATTGTATAATGATGTCTTTTTTTGAGATATTAATTTGTATTCTATTTATTTTCAGTAATAAGTACATCACCTTTGCTCATACCAAAAAAATTGAGGTCTCAAAGGTCCTGAAGAAGTAAGGAGTTCCGCAAAATACGTTGACCAACATACCTCAACCTTACTTACTTCTCTCAATAAAGCTTTGTGAATAGGTTGATGTTTAAGAGTGACCTCTTAAAAGGAATGATGGAACTGTAATGTTTATTGGATTGAATATGTCAAATGGCATTTTTTAAGGTCACATTTTGGAATAAACTATATATGTATTTTATTAGATGGTTTTGTTTATTATTGGAGGAGTATTCAAACTCCCATTTATTTTGGTCTAAGATAGAGTTGTAATTTAAAGCGGAGTTCCACCCAAAAGTGGAACTTCCGCTTTAGGTATTCTAACCCCCTGACATGCCACATTTGGCATGTCATTTTTTTTGGGGGGGGGAGCGGGTACCTAGTTTTGACAGGTACCCTCTCCCACTTCCGCTCGGAGCGCCGCGGCGCCCTGAACGGAAGTTCTCCTCTCCCCCTCCCTCCCTGCAATCTTCTGGGACATGTCAGAGGTCCCAGAAGATTGCCGGCCAATCAAGACGCGCAGCGCGACTCGCGCATGCGCAGTGGGTACCCAGCTGTGAAGCCGCAAACTGTCACAGCCGGGTGCCCACAGCAGTGATGCCGGCGCCGCCGAGACCAGAGGGAGAGGATCGAGGCTTCGGGCGGCCGCATCGCTGGACTGTTGGACAGGTGAGTGAAAAGGCTGGAACTCCGCTTTAAAGATAATGCTTCCTATGATTAAATTGTGCATTATTTTTGTAACACTGCACCTTTATTCTTTTGGATAACTTTAAATGATTCATCCCTATCCATGTCAACCAATGTCCAGCAAACACTGCAGACTCTGTGGGACATCAGTTGGATCCTCAGTCTGCAAAAGTGATTGCTGGATCTGTCTCACAGACTAGAGTACTTGGGCCTGACATTGGTCACAGCCCTGCCCAGAATATTTCAGTCCCAGGACCAATTTCTTTCCCTCCATTCTCAAGTCTGGGCACTCAGGGTTTAGAGGAGACCCTTGCTCCGTGCCTGCATGAGGGTTTTGGATCTGCTGCTTTCCTCTTAAGCTGTAAATCTAGTTTCACTGTAGACTGTTGTAACACATCATTCTGGTAGTGTTAGACAAACAGACCTGGCCCTTTCCCTAAGGATGTGGTAGGTTCTTATGATGGACACCAGCCTATTAGGTTGGAGAGGAGTCATGAATACCCCCTTGTCATAGGGGTTTGATGAAGAAAACCCATTTTCAATCAATATCCTAGAGCTAAGGGGGATTTTTTTTTGTGCCTTTAGTGCCGGCCCCCTCTATTGTTGGGGCACCAGATGAGAATTTAATCACACAATGCCAGGGCAGTCAACTATCAAAGGGTCACCAGAAGTCACACTATACAAAAGAAGGCCTCTCTTGGGGAGAAGTACACATTTCAGCCCTGTCCACCATCCACCAGGCATAGAAAATTGTTAAGTGGTATTTCTCAGTCACATGTGTCCTGATATGAGGGAATGGGCTTTCTATTTGTAAGTGTTTCAAACCCTTTGCCACAGATTGGGAATTTTAGATGTGGATTTTCTTGAGTATGTGTAGCAATATTCCCAGGCCTTGAGCTGCCTGATGTGGGTCTGCCATTTTTACCAGTGACATCTCCAACACTTTTAAGTTGTAAACCCAAGTGTGAGAATTGAGATATTGACCACTCCGGCATTTTTTGATTGGTTTTGTTTATTGTATTTTTGGCAATGGGAGAAGGGAATGAGTGGGATACTCCTCTGGCTCAACTAGGTTAACTGGGACTTTGTACAAAAATGCCCGTTGGCACTGTCTTAACGCCAGCTGAATGCTGACCAGGGCTTCCTGATATTTGAAGATACTGCTTTGCTGAACTAACATTGGAACCTCGACTTTAACTTGTTTGTTTACTCAAAAGATCCAGGACTCTAGAAATGAAAATGAAAATGAAATTAGTCATAAATGAGTCCTTATCAGACTGGAACAGATTACATGGAGTCCAGGAGAAACGGGACTACTTAAAAGAAAAGAAAGAAAGAAAAACTAGCTCAGTCTATGAAAAAGGGGGATAAGACATTCTTCAGATATATAAATGAAAAAAGGAAATTAAAACAAGGAATAACTAAATTAAAAACAAAGGACGGAAGGTATGTAGAAGAGAATAAAGGGCTAGCCGACTGCCTTAATGAATACTTCTGTTCAGTTTTTACAGAAGAAAAAGAAGAAGGACCTCCACTCGAAAGGATGACTAATGAATCATTTGATGCATGTGTCTTTACAGAGGAAGACGTTCTAAGATTGCTGTCTAAAGTGAAGACAAATAAGTCACAGGGTCCTGATGAGATACACCCAAAATTATTAAAAGAGCTTAGTGGTGAGCTGGCAAAACCATTAACAGATTTATTTAACCAATCATTAGTAACAGGAGTCGTCCCGGAAGATTGGAAATTGGCAAATGTCGTGCCCATTCACAAGAAAGGTAGTAGGGAGGAATCGAGCAACTATAGACCAGTGACTCTGACATCAATAGTAGGCAAATTAATGGAAACCCTATTAAAGGATAGGATTGTGGAACATCTTAAATCCCATGGATTGCAAGATGAAAAACAACATGGGTTTACTTCAGGGAGATCATGTCAAACAAATCTTATAGATTTTTTTGACTGGGTGACTAAAATAATAGACGGTGGAGGTGCAGTAGACATTGCATATCTAGATTTTAGTAAGGCTTTTGACACTGTCCCACATAGAAGACTTATCAATAAACTGCAGTCATTGAGCATGGACTCCCATATTGTTGAGTGGATTAGGCAGTGGCTGAGTGACAGACAACAAAGGGTTGTAGTCAATGGAGAACATTCAGAACAAGGTCATGTTACCAGTGGGGTACCTCAGGGATCTGTACTGGGACCAATTTTGTTTAATATCTTCATAAGTGATATTGCAAAAGGCCTCGATGGTAAGGTTTGTCTTTTTGCTGATGACACAAAGATATGTAACAGGGTTGATGTTCCTGGAGGGAAAAGCCAAATGGAAAAGGATTTAGAAAAACTAGAAGAATGGTCAGAACTCTGGCAACTGAAATTTAATGTGGATAAGTGCAAGATAATGCACCTGGGGTGTAAAAACCCAAGGGCAGAATATAGAATATTTGACACAGTCCTGACCTCAGTATCTGAGGAAAGGGATTTAGGAGTAATTATTTCAGAAGACTTAAAGGTGGGAAGACAATGTAATAGAGCAGCACGAAATGCCAGCAGAATGCTTGGATGTATAGGGAGAGGTATAAGCAGTAGAAAGAGAGAAGTGCTTATGCCGCTGTACAGAACACTGGTGAGACCTCACTTGGAGTATTGTGCGCAGTACTGGAGGCCATATCTCCAGAAGGATATAGATACTCTAGAGAGAGTTCAGAGAAGAGCTACTAAACTAGTACATGGATTGCAGGAAAAAACTTACCAGGAAAGGTTAAAGGACCTTAACATGTATAGCTTGGAAGAAAGAAGAGACAGAGGGGATATGATAGAAACTTTTAAATACATAAAGGGAATCAACTCGGTAAAGGAGGAGAGCATATTTAAAAGAAGAAAAACTACCACAAGAGGACACAGTTTTAAATTAGAGGGGCAAAGGTTTAAAAGTAATATGAGGAAGTATTACTTTACTGAGAGAGTAGTGGATGCATGGAATAACCTTCCTGCAGAAGTGGTAGCTGCAAATACAGTGAAGGAGTTTAAGCATGCATGGGATAGGCATAAGGCTATCCTTCATACAAGATAGGGCCAGGGACTATTCATAGGATTCAGATATATTGGGCAGACTAGATGGGCCAAATGGTTCTTATCTGCCGACACATTCTATGTTTCTATGTTTCTATGTAACACTTGACTCCTGACACTCAATTTAGCTCAAAAGTTACTGAACAGCTCCCTTCAGCCCTTCACTGACCGAAGTAGCTCCTTGTCACTGCTTGTGCTGCTGCAACTCTTAACTCTGTACACTACACACTATACACATTAGCTCTTCAGGGCCCAACTGATGGTGCCCCCTCTAACACTTCAGGGCCCTCTGACTAGGCACCCCCTTTAACAGCTAGCTGACTCCTGGATCCCTGGAACCTTCTCTGGAGTGGTCCCCTCTACACTTGGCTGACCCGTAGGAGCAGTTCACAGTACTCACGACCTTGGCAGGCTTTCCTGGAACTGAACCCCTCTTCCTCCACTGGTCCTCAATACACCAGATCCCTTCTGCAGCTCAACTCAGCATCCTCTGGATTCCCAGGCAGCCACCCGGCACACCAGATTCTTCTGACAGGAGGAGAGACAGCTGTACTCTCCCTCATGGGACTCTGCTTCCTGCCAAAGACACTGCATCATGCGTTCCCCTCCAACTTATACCCACTCCCAGAATCCTCTGCGGCAGAATCTGCATTCTGGGATAGATACAGGCCTGAATGTGTTTCTGATTGGATTTCCTCCACTGCCCAATGAGAATCCTCTCATGGAGCCAGTGGGGAGACTCCCCTCGCAGCAGACACACCTGGAAGACATGACAGCCCAGCTGAAATGATGGCCCTGCTGTTAGGCAGCCAAGGCCCACTATACTTTTACCTAGCACCTACCCTGTAGGGTGCTGCATATGGATTTAACAACAAATTAAATATGTTTGATGACAGGTTCAGGAGCTCTTGAGCTTTCACTGTAGATGATCTGATGATGCTGTAGGATCAGCTATCTATTACATACACCTTTCTGCCCCCCAGATCATCTCTTGCCTGCTCTACAGGTGGTGGTATTGAACATACTCAGGCTCCTGGCAGACACCTTTCTGCCCCCCAGATCATCTCTTGCCTTGACAAAGGAGTGCGCATGCCCGACAGCAGCATTTTGCGCATGCTCCGAAACATGTAGTGAAGCCCGGATGCCCGTGACGTCAGACGCTGCCGGCCGCAGCCACAGCTCTCTGCAGTTCCTCCGCCGATCCGAACCGGAAGTCGCCTGAGTCTACCCCCGGACCTCTCCCAGATGATCGGACCGCACCGGATCCAGAGCAGGCACCCAGCTACCTGACTACACCACGGAGGGCACCACAATGATTGTTCAGATGTGAGTCACCATACCTTGCTTGTCCTAAATAAAACTTTTTTAATTGCACTCAAGTGGCGCTTCTTCCCCCTTCTTTTATACCCCTTTGAAGGCTAGGATGTCAAACTCTTGGAAAGTCTACCGTCACACCTGTAAAGCCTATTTTGCTTGGTGAGCGACAAAGTAAATTCATCTGAGAAATGTATCCTCTTCTAAAATTCAGTTTGGATCAACATCTGATTTTGAGTGCTCTCAAAGGGTAAGATTTCAACTTTGGCCATTCTCTTTTTGAGACTGGTGGTCTCACAACCTCAGTTTAGACTTTTGTGTAGAGTGTTGCACACATCTACTCACCCTTCAGAAATTGCCCTTTAAGCCTATTATGGGTATTCGCTTATCTGACCATGTTACAAAAGCTCATCTCCTTGCTATCACCTCTACATGGAGGGTCCCTGAGTTAGCAGCTATATCTTGTGAAGAGCTTATCTTAGTCTTTTACCAGAACAATATTATCCTTAGGCCTAGAGACTCTTTCCTTCCTAAGGTGGCCCTTGCTGCTAGTTCACTGGTCTCTATTGGTACTACTGAGTGGCTCACCTTGACCCTTGTATTGGGGTCAGATATGGCCTCTGGTGCAGGAGTACCTGGTAAAAACACAGGACCACACAAGGCCTTGCAAAAGGCTTTGCTAAAGGACTGTATGATGTTTTAGAGGATATCTAATTTATTAAACTTTGCAGCGGTCCTATCTACCATTTGTACAAGAATACCCTTTATTAATGATCCACCCACACATCAGGTTACTTACACCTAACCTCTGTGACTTTTGTCTCTGCAGTCCTAACTTGATACAGTTGCAATTTCACACCTTTGACAACTTTAGGATTGTTGCTTCATTGCCCTGAGTATGTACAAGACAGCTGTGTAGAGAAAACTTTAATATTGATATTGTTCCTATTTTCAAAACATCTGTAAAATATATTCAGATCTTTCCTGGCCCCAACCTGGTATTGCAAAATAGTTGAAAAATGACATCCTTATAAAATTATAGTATTTAATATATATGTAGCCTGGAGTGTAAATTTTCCTATGTTATCAAGTTGCAGGAAAAGTGTCATCAATCAAATTATAATCAAAAGGTTGCACAAATCCAAGGATGTTTTTATCCAGCATGTTTCATATGAGTATAATAATAATCAACTTGTTTGTTAAAACGTAAAAACAGATTCTACATGCACAGAGCCCTACTGAATATGGAAGAAATACACACCTAGAATACACTTTCTGAAAAATGACCTACACTTCAGCTCATTTGAAAACTCAAGTACAATAGACCAATGCTTATCAAAACTATAAACAGTTGTATTTTTTTATTTATTTTTTGCCCAAAGCCCTATTTCAGAAAACCTAAAAATCCTCATACTCATTTCTTTCCAGGGGACAGAAAAGTACTTTGACTTTCCTGATCTTTTACTTTCCTGGCATACAGTGCTCCAGTGGTGGACTCTTCTTCTGTGTATCCAAAGCAGGGTTATAGTTCCTGCACTGGTCTCAGTGAAGTCAGAGTATTTTAGACTGGTGGAGGCCAGGGGAGAAAAGGGTTCAGGGACAGGTTTAGAAGCATAGAGAAGCCTGCAGAACCAGGAGAACCAGGTAAAAAAAAAAAAACTGCTTTACTAAAGCTGGCCATAGATTAAAATTTGGCAGTTAATCACTTGAAGACCAGGCCTTTTTCTGACATTTGTTGCTTACAAGTTAAAATCAGAATTTTTTGCTAGATAATTACTTAGAACCCGCAAACATTATGAATATATATATTTTTTAGCAGAGACCCTAGAGAATAAAGAGGGAGTTATTGCAATATTTTATGTCACACTGTATTTGCGCAGCGGTCTTTCAAATTATTTTTAAAAAAAATACACTTTAATGAATAAAAAAAACAAAACAGTAAAGTTAGCCCAAATTTTGTATAATGTGAAAGATGATGTTACATCAAGTAAATAGATGTCTAACATGCTATGCTTTAAAATTGCGTATGGTTGTGGAATAGCAACAAACAAACTACAGTACTTAAAAATCTCCATTGGCGGCATTTTAAACATTTTTACAGGTTACCTGTTTAGAGTTACAGAGGAGGTCTTGCACTATAATTATTGCTCTCACTCTAACAATCGCAGCGATACCTCACATGTGAACATAGGCAGTGACAGGTACTCTTTATGGAGGGATCTGATGTCTGTAAGACCCCAAACCCCTCCTCTTCACTTAAAAGCATTCAAAGGGATGTTATAACTTTGCTTCCGGGTTACTACATCCAAATAGAAAAATAAGTCGCGCTGCGTGATGTGGGTAAACAAATAAATGTCCAAACAAATGAGTGTCCCAAATATCAACTTGAGTGACGTTGAAAACAGTGAATAACTCCACGGTCTCTTTAGGAAATGCGCTTACCAAATAGCCACTAAAAATCAGCAAGATTCATGAGCCAAGATGTAGTCACAGATCTGGGAGATTGGAGTGATCAGAGTCCTCAACGAATGGTGTTAATGGTGTACAAAGGTTTGATAACGTCTTCTTGGACGAAACGCCGTCAGGTCGCGGCGTGCTGACGTCATCCCGGAAGTTATCCTAGGAACGGATGCGTTTTGCCGTCCGGCCGGCGGCTTCCCATCCTCCACGTTTTTATCTTCTTCGTTTTTTACAGCAACATTATCGATGCCGTTTGGTCATGAAGCTATACCTATGATGGGAAGGCGTTAAGAGATCATACTGCACAGATTGTTTTATCGTCTGGTAAGAGGCTTGCAGTGCTATTTGAGTGACATTCTTGGCTTCTTGGTTCTTCTGGATTGACCTTGTCTGCTTATTTAAATTAACCTTTGGTAAGAGGCTTTGCAATCGGTGGTGGTTCCTTTTCTATATCTTGTTCCCTGACACTGGGATATTCACTGACCATAATTTCATCTATCTGGTGAGCTGCTGCACAATTGATAAGGGATTTCCTTTGGTGGTGGAATTTTGATCATTATTTGTACGGTATCACACTATGCAAGTTTTTTTCTTTTATGTACACCATTAACACCATTCGTTGAGGACTCTGATCACTCCAATCTCCCAGATCTGTGACTACATCTTGGCTCATGAATCTTGCTGATTTTTAGTGGCTATTTGGTAAGCGCATTTCCTAAAGAGACCGTGGAGTTATTCACTGTTTTCATCGTCACTCAAGTTGATATTTGGGACACTCATTTGTTTGGACATTTATTTGTTTACCCACATCACGCAGCGCGACTTATTTTTCTATATACTATTTAAGGGTGTGGTCGCACTTGAAGTCGCTGCTTTTTGATTTTTCTTGTTTACCTTAGCGCGGTTATTTCTCCTATTTATATTACTACATCCAAAACCTGAACAAAGCCAATTTCGGCTTTGTTCGTGTCTCCGACCAGCTGGGAGATGTGTCGGCTGGTTGCTCAAGTCGGGAGTGGCGGAAGGCGGCGGGAGGGGGGGGGGGGGGTGTCAGGCACCACTTGAAATAAAATGAAGTACAGGTACATGATTTTGTGGCAAGTAGTTAAGCAAGGACTGAATTTTGATCCATGTGTGGCCACTGTGGTTGAACAGAAGTTGATCTACTGATTGACTTCTCTTAACCCTGCCCTGTTGGTATAATATCACTTGATCAGTGCTGCAGGCTATGGACTGCAGCACTGATCTGTGTATTCTGATAATGGGAGAATCTCCCTGCTGTCAGAATACAATGACACAGCAGAGAGGATTCCCCCATCATCTTGTGGGGATGGGGGAATGGGGACAACTTTTTTCATTCAACCTGCTGGCTGGACAAAAAAAGCTGTCCCATGTATGGCCAGTTTAAGCCACTTTGACCAAAACGAGCAGTTAACCTTTGCAATGCAGATGAAGCCCAACTGCAAGGGAGGATTTTTAGGTTTACTGGAGTTCTGCTTTAAAGTAAACCTGTCATGAGAGAAATACAATGCATAGTTGTCTGGCTGTCAGGGAAACCTACTGGCTTCAGTACTGTGTGAGTCACAGACGTGGAAAAAAATGCAGACCTGGAAAGTCACAGAAAAGTCCTTATCTGTGTATTTGTTTTTGTATCAAATGCTCCATGAATTCAAGCAAGAAATTTAGCAAGCACACTAGTTAAAAAAGCATTTTAGTCTTCATGATTAATGTCAGTTCCCACTGCTGTCTCTGAACCAATGAGGAGGCAGAGAGCTGGGATAGTAGCCGCTTTTATGCACATTGCTTGATCTGGATTTTGCTTGGATAAGTCATGAAGGGGCTTCATACTAAAGGTTTTTTACCTTCATGCACTGAAAGCATGAAGGTAAAAACCTTCAGGCTTTACAAATTCTTTAATGGCCTAAACTAGGGGTCTCCAAACTTTCTAAACATAGGGCCAGTTTACTATGCTTCAGACTTTTGGAGGGCCGGACTCTGGCCATTGGGAGTAGAAAAGGTCCTGACATCAGTGGGAAAAAACAATGCCCCATCTTTGGTGCCAGTAGGAGGAATTGTGTCCCATGATTGAAGTAATTTGGCCCCGTTGCTGGTGTCATTGGGAAAAATTGTGTCCCATAATTATTGTCATTGGGAGAAATTGTGTCCCATCATTGGTGTCATTGGGAGGAATTTTGTCCCACCATTGGTGTAATTGTGTTCTATCATTGGTGTCAGTGTGGAAAATTGTGCTCCTTCACTGGTGTTAGTGTGGGAAATTATACCCTATTGTTAGTATCCCCACTGTTAGTATCAGTGGAGGAAATAGTGCTCCACAGGCTAATTAAAAGCAAGCTAAGGGCTGCATCTGGCCTCTGGGCCGCAGTTTGGAGACCATCGGCCTAAACATTCAATAAAAAGGCTAGTGCATTACAGACATGGCTGTAAGTGATAAATATTGAAATGAAATATGTATTTACTTGACTATATAGATGTAAAAATGTCAAAAAATGATAAAACAAGTTTAGTCCTGTGCATAACTAATAATACCAAGAGGTAATTGTTTAGTCCTGGACATAACAAATCAATAGAATGCATACAATAATCCTATATGTACCCTTTAAAGTGCTTTATTCCAAACGTCCCCCCAAGTCTCCTGAATTGTGCTTGTCTTACATGTAACCTCATCTATTCTCAGAGTATTAGGTGTCCCAGCAATACTGAGGAATTCCAAGCAATTTGCAAAACCAGTCATTGAGCTACTAATACTATTCAAAAAATGCCACAACAAGGCTAAAATTACCAGTACATTAAGAGTCCCATTTATTAAGCCTCACTGCAATCATACCACTGCTTAAAAAAGGCACATGCAGTATTTGAAGAACAGAGGTATACTGTACAAAAAAAAAAAAAAGGAGCAGGTGAGCCCAGTCTCATGGTCTGTCAACTTCAATCCTAAAATATGGTGTCCAGCAAAGAATAACATTTTCCACTCTCTGATATGAATAGTGGCCTAAATTGACCTTAATCTAAAACTGGCTAGAAACTGAAATTTGACTGGTTCAGCAGACTGGTGGAATTTTGATCAGCGAGTGGTTGTCATTGCTTGGCAGAAGTCAGACATTTAAATGACTTCTGTCAAATGGACATGATGGAAAATGTTTCCCGATCAGCAGGTGCAGCCAATAATCAGTGCATATTGATATCCCAGTGGTGGGGATTCCTCCATCTACCCAAATTAGGCAGCTGAATGGAAAAAGCTAGCAGTGTATGGCAAGCTTAAATTCTGATACCTTGTTTTATAACTTGTATAAGAACAGTATGTACAGCATGCTTTTTCAAAGCATTTCCAAAGCTTTGGCAATCTTCAAGCAGCTGTGTTAAATCCTTCAGCCCCCAGTCACACTGGTACGACTTCAGGGACAACATGCGATTTACAAATCCTACCTGAAGCATCCATTGTGTTTCTATGGCAGCCTCTTAATAGGTATGATGTCAAGTAGGTGGATTTGAGAAGTAGTTCATGTATTACTTTTTCAGGACTTCAGCATGATTTCACTGCCAAAGACTATAATATAAATTGTGGTGCAAATGGTACCTGTGTCTATAACAGCACCACTTGAGCCTGAAATTAAGTTAAATATTAACCCTTTGCTAGTTAAACTTTTGTTCATAACATCACTGACACTGTTCCTCCCTGTGACATGGACAGCCCCTCTCACTGAAGTAGCACCAAAGTCATATCAAACCATTACAAATCTAACAGAAGTAGTGCTGAAGTAGTGGTTGATGTTGTGCTTTAAATCATACTACTTTTAATCCTATTTGGTGTGACTGCAGGCTTAGGGCCCATTTACATTTTGTGGTGTGTTAACATTATGTTGCTCATTAAGTGCCGATTCACATTTGTGCGATCACAGAGATCGCATGTAATTCGGAGCGCACTGCTCCTAAAATTACATGCGATGTCTGTGCGGTGCAAATTCAGCCATACAGTTTGTATGGCTAAATTCGCACCGCAATCGCACTGAAACACGCACAGAACCCTTATTTTGTTCTGCAGCAGAATCGGATCGCATGGTGGTTCACACTAGTGTGATCCAATTCTGTGCGAACTTGCAGATCTGCGATATGCGATCTGGTCTGGGGGTGTCGTTAACTTTGTATTGACACCCCCAGCGTATCGCATATGGCAGTGTGAACTGCCTGTTGTGCGAATGTGATGCGGGAACTCGCTGTATATTCGCAGCGTTCCCGCATCGCATAAATGTGAACCGGCACTTAAGGGCGTTCTGTTAAGGCAGCTCATCACATCAAAACGTCCTGTGAATCAGAGGTGTCACAAAACATATAATGCAATGCACTGCAGTGGTTTACCTTGCTGTTTATTGCAATGACTGGTGCAGCAATGCAGGTAATGTACACTGCTACACATTAACACAACACAAAGATGTAGATGGGGATTAAAGGATAAGTATAATTTGCCCCTTCTCTATGAAATTATCTCTACAAATGTCAAAGTTGTTTTTCACCCTACTTCTCTATTTGGGTAATTTAGCCCATGCAACTCTGCTCATTAACCACTTGCCGATCGCTCACGTTGAGGGTACTGCGGCAAAGTGGCTCGTTATCGTCCAGCGACGTAGACTTACATTGCTGGACAACGCCGCCGGATGCTCGCTCCCGCTGTATTCAGACACAGCGGGAGTCGGGCCAGGGGAGGAGAGGCGGTGATCACCGCCGCTCTTCCCCGATTGTCGGGAATCGAGTTAGGAAATCCGCCCACTTGTGTAAACAAAGTGGGTGGATCTCCTCTGTGAAAGACAGTCACAGATTACAGGATTCAGCATAGCTGAACCTGCGATCTGTGTCTGTTTCACACAATCCCCTCCCCCCACACACGTCAGTAAGCAAGCATGAGGCATACATTTAACCCCTTGATCACCAATAAAGTTAACCCCTTCCCTGCCAGTGTCATTATTACAGTAACAGTGCATATTTATAGCACTGATTACTGTAGTAATGTCACTAGTATCCCCAAAAGTGTCAAAAATGTCAGTCAGGGGTCTGATCTGTCCGCTGCAATGTCGCAGTCACGTAAAAAAAAATCGCAGATCGCCGCCATTACCAGTAAAAAAAAATAAACAATAAAAATGACAAATATTTCCAGTAGTTAGTAAACGCGATAACTTTTGCGCAAACCAATCAAAATACGCTTATTATGATTTTTTTTACCAAGAATATGTAGCAGAAAACAAATTGCCCTAAAATGTTAAAAAATTTAGATTTTTTAATTTTTTTTGGGAATGTTATATATCAGAATGTAAAAAATAGAGTTTTTTTTTTCAAAATTGTCACTCTTTTTTTCAAAAATTAATAATCGCACAGGTAATCAAATACCACCAAAAGAAATCTCTATTTGTGGGGAAAAAAAGGACATAAATATAATTGGGCTACAGCGTCGCACGACCGTGCAATTGTCTGTTAAAATAACGCAGTGCCGAATCGCAAAATATAGCCTGGTCAGGAATGGGGTAAAATCTTTTTGTTTTAAAGCGGTTAAAAATACGCTCATTGAGGATTTTTTTGTCCAAAACATGTAACTAAATACATTTTGGCCTAAATATATGACAAAAATTGAATATATTGGATATTTTTTGAAAAACAAGATGGGATAAATGAGGGTGTGTGAAAAACAGCCGATCCCTAGTTTGAAATACTTACCCACCAGTCTGCTAACAAACCAAAATAAACCTGTCTAACAATATAAGTTAAAAGCAGGAGTTTAGTTAACACATATTTGCAAATGCATGCGGAAGCTGCAAGGCCAGCGACAAGGCATCCTGCGTTCTTGCAGAACCTAACACTAAATAACACTGCTCAACCTGAGTGTATAAGTGTCTTCACAAAGGGAAGTACATGCTTGCTAATAGGTGGATTGGAAACAGATGGGATTGGAGACCGCCCAATCCTCCCCCACCTGCTCCAATCCACGACTGGCAACGAAAAACGCATGGCTGCACAAAAAAGCCATGGGGTGCAAACTAAATGTGATCAGCTGGGAGACACACACCCCCATCCCTTTAGTAAAGATGCCATAGGCAAATGGGGACTTTGAGTGAGACACCCGCCTGTAAAGCAAACGTCTCCATCCCTAGTACGATACAAGAAATGGGCAATTTGGGACTTTATATGAGAACTGGCGAGCACTGCACAGTGTCTCCATCCCTGTCAATTGAAAAACAAGATGGGATAAATGAGGGTGTGTGAAAAACAGCCGATCCCTAGTTAGAAATACTTACCCACCAGTCTGCTAACAAACCAAAATAAACCTGTCTAACAAATAAGTTAAAAGCAGGAGTTTAGTTAACACATATTTGCAAATGCATGCGGAAGCTGCAAGGCCAGCGACAAGGCATCCTGCGTTCTTGCAGAACCTAACACTAAATAACACTGCTCAACCTGAGTGTATAAGTGTCTTCACAAAGGGAAGTACATGCTTGCTAATAGGTGGATTGGAAACAGATGGGATTGGAGACCGCCCAATCCTCCCCCACCTGCTCCAATCCACGACTGGCAACGAAAAACGCATGGCTGCACAAAAAAGCCATGGGGTGCAAACTAAATGTGATCAGCTGGGAGACACACACCCCCATCCCTTTAGTAAAGATGCCATAGGCAAATGGGGACTTTGAGTGAGACACCCGCCTGTAAAGCAAGCGTCTCCATCCCTAGTACGATACAAGAAATGGGCAATTTGGGACTTTATATGAGAACTGGCGAGCACTGCACAGTGTCTCCATCCCTGTCAATTGAAAAACAAGATGGGATAAATGAGGGTGTGTGAAAAACAGCCGATCCCTAGTTTGAAATACTTACCCACCAGCCTGCTAACAAACCAAAATTGGATATTTTTTAACTGTCAAAGTAGAAAATGTCAATTTTTTCGAAAAATTTTCGCTCTTTTTTTATGAATATCGCAAAAAATGAAAAGAGGTGTTCAAATACCACCAAAAGGAAGCTCTGTATGTGGGAAAAAAAGGACGTAAATTTCGTTTGGGTACAGGGTTGCATGACCGCGCAATTGTCAGTTAAAGTCATGCAGTGCCAAGTTGCAAAAAGTGGCCTGAACGAGATGTTCTCACATTTCCTACTGCATTTCTGAAATATAAAATGAAGGTAAAATTCCCGAACAAGACATACTGTAGATAGCAAAAAATAAATTGACAGGAATTTTAACCTATCCCTTCGATATCCCAAAAAAAAAAAAAAAAAAAAAAGGGTTTTGGCTATACATACTCTTTAAAGTGGTTCTAAAGCCAAAATATTTAAAATATTTATCATCTTAAGGCCCCTTTCACACATACGGTCCGTTCAGTTCTTCAGTTCAGTCACGTCAAAATGTATCAGTTTTCCATCCGTTTTTCATCCATTTTCATCCGTTTTTCATCCATTTTTCATCCATTTTTCATCCGTTTTTCATCAGTTGTCATCAGTTTTTCATCAGTTGTTATCCGTTTTTCATCCGTTTTTCGTCAGTTGTTATCTGTTTTTCATCCGTTGTCATCTGTTTTTTATCCGTTGTCATCCGTTTTCATCCGTTTTTCATCCGTTGTCATCCGTTGTCGTCCGTTTTTCGTCCGATCCGTTTTTTTGACGGATGAAAAATAGGGCATTCATCCGTTCAAAAAAACTGACATTGACGGAAGCAGATGAAAACGGATGTTAACTGATGATCATCCGTTGTCATCCGTTTTTACATAGAGATACATTGATGTCCGTTTTTCATCCGTCAACGGATGGATGAAAAACGGACAAACGGACAGCATGTGTGAAAGGGGCCTAAAGCATTTCTTGCATTAAGGTAAATAATGTCCCAGCAACAGCAGGAAGCCATTGACTCCCGCTGCTCTCAATCAATCAGTGAGCAGAAAGCTGAGCGGCAGGGCTGTGTCTCTAGATGCACACACCCAGCCTTGGAAGTGAGCCTGCATGTCTACCCCCATAGCAAGTGACTTGCTATGGTGGCAGACACTGAAGAGGAGGAGCCGGGAGCAGGATCACAGAAGATTTTTTTCAGGGCTGCTCTGTGCAATTCCATTGCACAGAGCAGGTAGGTATAACATGTTTGGTATATAAAATAGAAAAAAACCTTTACAACCATTTTATCAAATAGAGAAGGCAAGACATTTGAAACCACCCTGGTTTAGACTAGTGCAACAGCACACCAAATAGAGAAAATAGAGTTGTAAACCAACATTAAATTTGGGGCAATTCAATACATTTGATCTAAATATGTACATTACATTTTGGTAAGAGCCACTATATGAAGGATTAGGGGCATACTGTGCTTTCCAGTTTTTGGCAATGGTGAGTCTGGCCGCAATGAGTATATGCGTGACTAGCATGCTTAAAGGGTTAGGTACTTTGTCAATACCTCGATTCAGGATAGCCAAATGAGGAGAAGGTACCATAATTAATCCTGTTATTTCAGACAGTAATTGGAATATCGTTTTCCAAAAGCTTACAATGCATTTATAGGACCAGAACATGCAAATGAGATTTCCGGTTTGACCTCATCTTCTCCAACAGAGGGGAGACTGTGCAGAAGAGATTTGGGCCAGACGTAAAGTGTGAAATACCACATATGGAGTTGTACGTTGAACGGGCTTTATAAATTGACCTCAAGGCATTACACCACTGTGAGGTGGAGAAGACAGAATCTAAGTCCTCCAAGTGCCAAAAGGGTTTACATTTATAGAAGATCAATTTCTCCTGTAATATATGTAGCACAGCCCTGTAAGGACTGCAGATGAACTTGGATCCCCCACTCCTGCACAGCCAGGCACATCAAATCTTCACAAGCACCAAGAGTGTTTTTGTTATTTATTTGAGGGTTAATAACTTGTATAGGGATGGGAGGTTATGGGATGCCCACTTGACTTGAACAACTTCAGCAAAACTTCAGGGACATCTTCCTACAGTATATAGACCTACTGTATATATAGTCTCCTTCACTTTCCTCCTGCACATTCACTTGTTTGTACCAGTTGAATCACTTTGAATGATCTGATTGGCACCCAGTCAGATTAGCAAGAGCCCATTACAGGCAGAAACATGTAGCCCCTTTTTGGTAGTACAGTTGTAGTGAAACAGCTTGTAACTTCTCCTCCTTGGCCACCTCTTCAGGCCCTGCCAACCCACCTGGCTGCAGCTGCCCCTTTCACCAGCCCTCCTAGCTGTCTCTCTCTACACCAGTCTGCCTGACTAACTCTTCACAAGCCCACCCAGCTGACTCTCTGGAGCTCTCTAGGGAAAAGCTGAAGTCCTGAGCACACCGCTGTCTTCAAGGGAGACTGGCTACATGTGGCCAGCGACACCCTCCTCAACACTGTATCTCCATCTTACACCCGACTGCCCTGGCTGGCATGGCTCGTGTCTAATTTTGGAGTGGTCTCAGCCACCTGCCAGCCCACTGCTGAGGATTGGCTGAGGCTCCATAAGTATTCAAGGCAGCTCCTCCTAACCCCTACCCTCTTATTCCAGAAGATTCTCCAACCTTTAGACCAGGGGGAGGCACCAGAGAGCTGCCAGGATGAGTCACCCAGCCCTGAACTCTAATAAACCCTGACCAAATTAAGACTCACCAGCCTAACTCTGAGTCAGTGTATGGTTTTCCTACACTCACTCCTAGCACATACTAGGGGTGCTACATATATTGTAAATAAGGGATATTCTTTTTTGTTTGGTAGTAGTTGAGAGATAAAATTTAATTAACTGTTTAGGCAACTTTATTTCAGGAGGCGGGAGTGCTTTAGGAGGTGTTACAGCCTGTAGTATGTATAGTGGTCATTAGACATCAACCCGAATCTCTGCTGCAGCTCCTCCAGATCATGGAGCCTGCCATCACTGGATACATTACTGATTACCTAAAAAACCTTTAGAAACCCAAAGAAGCATCATAATATGTGGTATAAGATAGTGTAAGACAGCAGTAGGGATGGGTATCGATGTGTCAAAGCTCTCTGAATAGGGAATAGTATGTAGGGCTCTCCAGGCTAGTAGTAAGGCCTTGATAGGTGGACATAGGCCCTTTAGAGAGAAGGGTTGCCATAGACCTGCTATAAGTAAAGTAGAGAGATCAGGGGGCTGCATGAGGGTTTGTTCGATTTCTGCCCATAGAACGGAGTCTACCTGTTGAACCAGTGTTTAATCTGGTCCAGAAGTCCTGCCAAATAGTAATCTTTAACATCAACTAGTCCCATGCCACCAGCTCCTCTATGTTTGAGTAAGAGGGAGCGAGAGCATCTTGCCCTTTTGCTTTGACAAATAACATCTTTCAGCATATTGCTATGTATAAGTAGCTGTTTTGCTGAAAATGGATAGAGTTCTGAAGAGGTAGAGTTTCTAAGGAAGGATGAACATCTAAAAAGGACGATAAACATCCTGACCAGGATAATTCAAACTTAGATAAATAAGTTAATTCTTGGATATGTTTTTTTTACAGGGAGTCAAAGTTTCTAGCAGCTAATTGGGATGTACAGGTGGTGAGCATAATAGAGAACTCCAGGAGTATGGGGACAAATGCTGCAAGGATTGTCTCTGCGCCTTAGGGACGCTCAAATCTAGTATTAGGGATTTAGAGCAGATCATCTTGTAAGAGGAGATAGCACTGAACTGTGAAAGAAGCTAGTGAGTATGGTACACTGAAGTATTTGGAAGTGTAAGCAGTTAAATGATGTAATCTGCAAATAAATTAGTTGTGTGGGTAGACTGGCCTATGCAAAACCCCTTGATCTGAGGGTGGGATGGGAATGTACAGCTTCAGCTAAGGGCTCAATTAGGAGATTAAATATACAGGGAGAGCGGGGACAGCCCTGGCGGGTGCCATTGGTAATGTTGAAGGTTTTGGAGAGGTATAAAATTGAGCTGAGGGGCAGGAGTGGAGGGCCATAATGGCCAAGATGATGGATCATTGAAACCCCAATTTCATCAACATCCTTTCCATATAGCCCCAATGTATCCTGTCGTATGTCTTCTACATATTCAAAGAAAGGAGCAGAGAAGGTGTTCAACTGGACCCGGCATGGTGCAGGAGGTTGACAATCCTCCTAGTAGCATCGGAGGCCTGTCTCCCCTTATTGAACCCATATTGGTCAGGTTTTATAAATTTTGGGAGAATGTCAAACAAACATCCCGCCAAAAGTTTTGCACAGATTTTAATGTTGGAATTAGGTAGAGATATAGGCCTAAAGATAGCAGGGAATAGGTATAGCAGGTTTAGGTATAGTAGCCACATACGCCCTCAACATCTCAGGGGGTAAGGAAGCCTATACAACAACTGACTGAAAGATATTTTGTATTATACTTGTAGTAGTCAATTGTGAAGCTGTCAGAGCCTGGGGCCTTCCCATTTGGCAGTGAGTCTATAGTTTTGAAAATTTCAGGTTCAGTAAATGGGGCATTAAGTTTAGAGAGGCGCTCATCAGAAAAGTTAGGGAGCTGTAGCCAAGCTAAAAAACCTTTAATAGCTTGAGGGGTAGGTTGTGGAATATGGGGATTATCTTTAATATTATATAGGTATACTGTAGTAATCAGTGAAAGAGTTAGCAACATCTTAGAGGTTGATAATCTTGTGGTTGATGTCAGGATGAATGAGGTGTGAAATTTTGCCAGGGAGGAAAAAAGGTATAATCTCTCTCCGTGCCATGCTGGAATCGCCAGACATCATACAGATCTTCAGCGTGGAACAGTGGGCCCACAGTGGAAAGTGTTTGTTTGGGTGGATTCGAAGAGTCCATCTCTGAGTCCACTAGGGTGTGGAAGTCCCTAAAAAGTAGTAGAC
The DNA here is from genome assembly GCF_965119305.1 of Pelophylax lessonae. NCBI lineage: Eukaryota > Metazoa > Chordata > Amphibia > Anura > Ranidae > Pelophylax > Pelophylax lessonae. The sequence continues at coordinate 579,188,850 of NC_138768.1, read as the reverse complement.
GACCATATTGAACATTGTGAATTTTTTTCCGTAGAGTTTTGCAGAGAAAGCAAAGTTGATGGGAATTTGTAGAATATATATTTCAGGCTTGTGTGTTGATATCACAGGTATTATGAACCTGCCATGAGGTTCTAGTATGGCATCCTTTAGCTGGAATGATAAATCGTTCTTTTTTACAAGTAAACACTCCTCGTTTTTTTACAGGATGGGGAAGCTAAAAAAACATGTGGGCAATCCTTGTCGGAACTCCTGGGCATGAAGGTGGAAATACACAGGTTTTAACTGACAAGCTCTCCTCATGGTTTAAAAGGGTTTTGAAGCTGTAGTCACATTCTTTCTCTCTGTGAACTGCTTTAGTCAGGGGACTGAAAATATTACTTAATCTTTAATTTCCTTAACTGTAATATACTGTATGTTTCCATATGTCATACACTGTATGCAATCTATACTATACACGTTGTTTAACCCCCTCCAACAGTAAAAATACCAAAACTTATTGTTTCATTTCACTAGATTTTTTGAAGTTATTGGTATTTTGTGGCCACAAAATTGATTTTCTTTAATTCTGTTAATTTGCTATAACTGAAATGAAAGATTCTGTATTTACAAAATGGATTTTGTAATGTAGAAGCTGATTTTAATTATCATATGTTCATTTTGCTATTTACCTGGTCTACTGGTTTTGTTCACCTCTCAAAGAATCAGAGGAATACTTATTCTTATCTAGGGTTTCTCACATGTACAAACAGATCTACTGAAATATTGATTAATTCATGTATTAGCACAATTCAGTTTGCTACAAAATCATATAGCATACTTTAACATCCCATCATACAAAAGCATGTTAACACAAGCTGTAATACTAGAAAATATATGGGAATTGCTTTTAAAGGTTGTATCTGACCTAGGGGGTTCCCTTTCTTCCTACGCAAACATATGGTGACATAATTGTGATACCAGAATGCAGAGTGAGGGATTTCCCTTAAACTGTGTAGTTGTATTGCATTTTTAAAAAATATCAATGACAGAGACAAATATTCTTAGATTTGACAAATATTGATTTTGTACTAGTAAAAATAACATAAGAGTGGTATCAAACCCCAAAACAATGAAATATATTGCAGCTTACCAGTCCTTGAATATGGTGCCTGCATTGATTATTATTTTAGTTTTGTCATCTTTACATGGTGATCTGGCCAGTAACATACTTTCTGTCTTAAGAATCATGGAGACACCTTTGGACAGCGGCATCATCATTCTGGGGAGAGAGTAGTGTTAGATGTGCTAACAGATTTAGGTGGACTTGATCAAAAAATTCAAGCTGAACTCCACCTAAGACTTATATAAGCAGGTACAGTGCCAATTGTATTATCCCATTGGGACGAGAGTTTTAACACAAATGTTGACTATTGCAAGCACCCCTGTTAGCACACCCCTGTTAGCAGGAAGAGGGGTAGGAGTACGGACGTATTATTGTATGCCTAGAGACCGATAGAGTGTTTATATGCAAACACTTGAGGTTGCATTAAGGCAGCACTCTACTTGACAGTTTAAACACAGTTCTCTCCTGTTGACAATAAATGACTCAAGTGCAAATAGGAGAGCAACAAGAGGTTGAAAAGATCTGTGGGGCAGCCAGATAAAGGCTGGTGCACAGGGGCCGAATGTCAGGCTTCTGGCAAATTAGCATGCTGGAAAACCAGCAGCCAACTGGCATCTGATCAATGCTCGCAGCCAAAGGCTGCGAGAGCTGACCAGTTTGTTTTGGGCTGTCAGAACACAATAACTCAGTGGGGAAATCACTGTGCTAACATTGCATAGTTAGTACAAAAAGCTCCTCAGTTTTTTTTTCTTTCAGTCTGCTGGGTTAAAAAACAACTACCTGTGTATACCATGCTTTAAATCCAGGCTACATCCTCCAAAAGCAGCACAAGTCAAACACTATAAACAATTCCTGCAGAGCTTACAAACAAATCCTTAATGCAAAAATAAACATAAGAGAAGAAAATGACATATATATCAATAAAACAATACACTCACTCTATATTGCCAGCTGAAGGTTGCTTCTGAGCTGTGTTTCTTCAATGTTGCTAATGCAGTGCAAGCATGCATGTGCCTAATAACAGCTTTAATAGGAGCAGAGCAAAGAAGAGGAACACTAATCAACTTAACATAAACAGGCTGGGCCCTGGTAACTGACAACCAGCCTGAGTCTGGTAGAAAAAAATCTCTGATGGCAGTGCACACTAAACAATAATGCCCCCTATATTTGTGATGTCACCCCCTAGCTATACTGACATTTTTCAATTGGATTTCAAGAAAGATTGGCAGTATCCAATCAAAATATGTCAGTATTGGCAGGGCATGCCTATTGCCCGGTAAGCTGGCTGGTATGTTTTCTAAGGCCTCTGTGACACCTCTGCAAGGGTTAACTTAGCTTCACATTTTCACATAGAAAACTCCTTCCCAAACCTCAGTTTGTTGTGTGATCTCCCCCCATAGCCAATATTACAGACAAAAGTTCAGAACATCAACAGAATAACATATCACCATATTTACATTAGTCAGTTCCCTTATCCTGGTGCTCCTGCCCCATGGTCTGGCACACACATTGGTTAGTTAAGTCCAATTAATCAGCATGTGTCCAATTCCTGGATCCCTGATCAGGTTCCCACCAAAGGGTTGCAGTCCAACCACATAATAGCATGAGTCCTCCTCATTCTTCCCATAAATGGACTGACTGACTAGAGGCTTGCCTCCCATGGTAGTTATACCCTCCAGAAGGGGGGGGGGTGTTATGAACACCAGTAAGCAGGCTGGCAGCACACTTAACCCTCCCCTGAACAGAAGCCACCATTACCCAGTACACTCATATTGTACAGTGCAAACAAATGTAAACATAAAACAGATTGCAAGGAAAAGAACATGAGGTGACCATTCGGTACATACCTGCCTACACCTCTTTCAGTGGTAAGTGGTTTGTCTCACCCCATAATTGCCACTTTTGTTGGACAGCTTGGTCTGTTAAACTTGCTGGCTGAATTACCAGGTGAAAATAAAGGGGAAAAATTTTTAAAAAAGAAAACCAATGCAGCTATCACTTTTAAGATCTAGTAAGCTGCAATACAATAACTTTTTTTGGGGGTTTAATACCACTTTAACTGTAGAATATGGAAGTCATACATGTAAATATTGCATTTAGTTATTTTAGAAATGTAGTGGATCTCTTGCTTACAACCTCATTTGGATGCTTGGACGCTACACCTTACTGCCAGTTCAAACCCATGTGCCAGGGTATTACAAGCCATCTGCACTCACAGACCAAGTGTTAAGAAGAAAGCCACCCACATGGAAGGGATAACTGGTGTCCAAATTTATTAGGAAAGATATCCAGAAACTTGACATTAACAGCTCTTGACTATGACTATACCTCAAGGATACTCAAAGGGCGGTCCTAGTAGAGAGTTATCACGGTCAAGCTTATGGACATCGTTCCGAATAAATGTGGACAACAGTGATCGCTCCAATGTTTGGTGGCTTTCTTCTTAGCATTGGTAATGTTACATTTGTAAAGATAAAAACTATATTTGGACAGCTGTGATGCATACTTTTAAATAATTATTAATATTCATGACTATTTACCGGTATATAAAATAGTTAGGTTACACTCATTTTTAAAAGTAAAGTTATTATCAAATGTTCTAAGCAGGAATATACTTCATAATCATAATTTTCATAATCAGCACTGAAAATAAAACACTTCTAATTTAAGAACATCACAAATTAAAAATGGCATTAAACAAAATTTAAACCAACATAGGCATACAAGTGCTGGCATCCTAAGGTGTTAGTACATGCATTAGTTTTATCTCTTTAGTCCTCTTCAGTAGTCCACAGGGGGGTAGGCACAAAATCTAAAAGGTACATTAAAGTGTATGTCTTAGGAACCTAGAAATAAATATGCACTAATGCACAATTCTTTATATTTTGACTGCAAACACAGAAATATCTCTCTTGATCTTCCAGAAATCTAGTGAACTCTTAAAGCATATTTCCACTTTTGCAGTCCTATATGATATTTGAGAAAACCCCACTTTATGTTTGTTATGTGTTCCAATTCACACAGCATGCCTACATTTTTTTTTTAAAACAATTACCTTTTAGATTTCCCTCAAAAGGAGGTGTCATGACTGAATGCAAGATTTTTTGAGAAATGTTACAGTGAGCCTGTCCCATGTCTATCATCATCATGGAGCAATTATTCACCTGGACATCTGTGGGCCTCAGATATTTTTGCTACATCTCCTGTGGATGGTCTGTGTGAGTGGAAGGGGAGCCATGGCTGGCTATATCTGATCTGAACCTCATACCAGATAATGTTCCTTCGTTTGAATGGATTAGTTTGAGCACAGTAATCTCTTACTTGGATTCCTTCTATTGTAAGCTGGCCTAATTAGAGCCCCATACCCTGTATGTTGTCGAGTGTTCCCTCTCCCTCCAAATTTGAATATACACATTGGGCCACCTAAGAGGTGTTATTGAGATCTATCATTGCTACGGTGTCCTGCTGGACCTCTCCCAGTTGCTCCGTTACCCGCTAGGGAATCATGTAGTGCTAGGTTGCTGAGAGGATTGCTGTATTGTGTCCTGATGAAGCTAATCTTGGCAAAACGTGTTGGCACATGAAGACCTCTTTATTATCATTGGAACTATTAAGCAAGACTATTACAATCACTTTATACTGTATATGTACAATCAATCTGATAAGAACCACTATATTTGCTTTTACGAAATGTCCTTGTTTTTAAAATATTTTGTAAAATAAAATGTATGATTTTATATAAGATTCTATGTTTGGCCTATATAGTCTGACCTTTTTCTAATTTTTGTTTTTAATTACAATGTAAAAGCCTAGTCTCTACATCCTAAACTTATGTTAGGACAGTGTTCAAATCAATTTACAATTGATAATGAGGATCTGCCTGCATAGTACTGACAGGGTTAATTAATGCAAACACTGCTGCCCAGCTACCTATGATTTTCTTGCTAGAGGGTTCCGAAAAGAGCATGCAAAAAAGGGAAGCTGCAATTTTTAAAAATGATGTTATGTGAATGGGGACATGCGACAAATATAAAGTAGGTGTTATACCAATTTGGCTGCAAAAATGGAAATACACTTTAACTTTCTGTGCAGTCTGCCTCTGCGGCACTGGAATTCCAAGCAATGTTGTCAGCTTTTAACACATAAAAAACTGTGCTCTGATTTGTTAATTTAAGAAGTCCAGCTGCTAGCACAAATGCAGGAATAATGGCATAAAACAATAATAGTCATAAAAGGTGCAGCGCTGACAGACAAATTCAACTCTTTCTAGGAAGTCTGGTCATGTGCAGAAAAGCAGATGCAGATGGAATTTTCCAGTAAAGGTCCAAACAGAACCTCTACCAACACCAAACACACTGCCTCTTACCCAAAAACGTGGACCCCCGATTTCAGAGGGTCAGAATAGCTTGGTAATAAGATTCTGGTTATGAAGCCAAAGGCACCTCTTCAAGTCCTCAAACCGGGTAGAAATAGTCCACTCCGAGATCTTCCGGAGGCATACAAAGCTCATAGATGGAAAGAGAACAACTCATGGGGTAGTAGGTTCCACAAAAAACTAGTTTAATAAGTAAAATACAACTCACATTTCATCAGATGATAGCAGTTGTGCCATGGAAACCATTTGTTTCCAACCATAAAGATGGCTGCTACGTCCGGGTGTGCGATGATGTCACATGTCTGGTCTCCTACCTACGCGTTTTGTCAGCAATGACATCATCAGGGGGCGCGCCTGAAGGATCTGCCAGCAATGTTGTCAGCTTCGCCTGAGTTCTCACCTATTAGACTATTGGGCTGCCTATCTGTTTGACCTTAAGGACAGCCCAATTGGTAAAAAAAGCAAAGTACACAGCAGACTGGAAGTGCTGCTTCTAATTGCGAAGGTGTGGCTTAATGCTGTCAGCTTACAATAGGATGTACTTTTACTGGCAAGATCAACTAGTAAGAGACTTTGCAATAGTTAAAAAAAGTAAAACGTTCTTGAGAAAATTGTGTATGGTGAGCCATGATGCTATACATACTGAAAAACAGATTTAGCATAACATACGTTTTAATTTAACCTAACATCTAAACTTAAGCCTTTCTTGACATCTAAAGTTATCATGACAAATGAATGCTATCATTGTCACTATTAAACAGATAAAATAACCTAACACTGTAGCACTGCTTGCTTGTGCCAGAATAAATGCAATGTTTTAAAAACAACATTATGTCAATAAATAAATTATGTTAAAAGAAAAAAACATGTATAAATCAAATACACATAACATATATCATATAGTGTGTGTGTGTGTGTGTGTGTGTGTGTGTGTGTGTGTGTGTGTGTGTTAAATGAATAAAATTCCACAATTCATAAACATTAACATCAGAGAATACATCGTGAAAACTATTGTGTACTGGTGAACAGCAAGGGGGTGCAGAATCTGCATCAACATATTGTTTTCCCAGTGTCCAGACAAGGTAAACCAGCCCTGAATTGATATACATTATCTCACAAAAGTGAGTACACCACTCACATTTTTGTAAATATTTTATTATATCCTTTCATGTGACAACAATGAAGAAATGACACTTTGCTACAATGTAAAGTAGTGAGTGTACAGCTTGTATAACAGTGGAAATTTGCTGTCCTCTCAAAATTACTCAACACACAGCCAATAATGTCTAAACCACTGGCAACAAAAGTGAGTACACCCCTATGTGACAATGTCCAAATTGGGCCCAATTAGCCATTTTTCCTCCCCGGTGTCATGTGAATCATTGCTGTTACAAGGTCTCAGGTGTGACTGGGGAGCAGGTGTGTTAAATTTGGTGTTATCGCTTTCATTTTCTCATACTGGTCACTGGAAGTTTAACATGGCACCTCATGGCAAAGAACTCTCTGAGGATCTGAAAAATGAATTGTTGCTCTACATAAAGAAGGCCTAGGCTGTAAGAAGATTGCCAAGACCCTGAAACTGAGCTGCAGCATGGTGGCCAAGACCATACAGTAGTTTACCAGGACAGGTTCCACTCAGAACAGACCTCGCCATGGTTGACCAAAGAAGTTGAGTGCACATGCTTAGCGTCATATCCAGAGGTTGTCTTTGGGAAATAGATGTTTGAGTGCTGCCAGCATTGCTGCAGAGGTTGAAGGGGTGAAGGGTCAGCCTGTCAGTGCTCAGACCATACGCCGCACACTGCATCAAATTGGTGTGCACGGCTGTCGCCCCAGAAGGAAGCCTCTTCTAAAGATGATGCAAAACAAAGCCCGCAAACAGTTTGCTGAGGACATGCAGACTAAGGACATGGATTACTGGAACCATGTCCTATGGTCTGACAAAACCAGGATAAACGTATTTGATTCAGATATTGTCAAGCCTTTGTGGCGGCCACCAGGTGAGGAGTACAAGTGTGTCTTGCCTATAGTCAAGTATGGTGGTGTTAGTGTCATGGCCTAGGGTTGCATGAGTGCTGTCGGCACTAGGGAGCTACAGTTCATTGAGGGAACCATGAATGCCGACATGCACTGTGACATACTAATGCAGAGCACGATCTCCATTTGGAGACTGGGTCCCAGGGCAGAATTCCAACATGATAACAACCCCAAACACACCTCCAAGAAAACCACTGCCCTTGCTAAAGAAGCTGAGGGTAAAGGTGATGGACTGGCCAAGCATGTCTCTAGACCTAAACCCTTTCTGTGGGGCATCCTAAAATGAAAGGTAGAGGGGCGCAAGGTCTCTAACATCCACCAGCTCCGTGATATTGTCATGGAGGAGTGGAAGAGGACTCCAGTGGCAACCTGTAAAGCTCTGGTGAACTCCATGCCCAAGTGGGTTAAGGCAGTGCTGGAAAATAATGGTGGCCACACAAAATATTAACACTTTGGGCCCAATTTGGACATTTTGAAATAGGTGTCTACTCACTTTTGTTGCCAGTTGTTTAGACATTAATGACTGTGTGTTGAGTTATTTTGAGGGGAGAACAATTTTACACTATTATACAAGCTGTACACTCACTACTTTACATTGTAGCAAAGTGTAATTTCTTCAGTGTTGTCACATGCAAATATATAATAAAATATTTACAAAAATGTGAGGGGTGTACTCACTTTTGTAAGATACTGTAATTAGGCTTTATCTCCAAAGTAGCTGTGGGGAAGGGTATTTTAGGTGCAGTTTCAGGTCATGGGAATGCTCATGGCTATATACCTTCAGATAAATAGTTCTGAGAAGCTTCTGAAAATATCTTAAATTCTATTTTCCAGCTCTTTTACACAAAAAAAAAAAATATATATATAATTTATGTTCAACAAGATTTAAAGCTTTGTCTTTGAATTTTAAGTATAGAAGAATTCCAGATTGTGGAAATCATTAAAACATCTACAGAAAAATAAGCAACAGAGCTGACCAAACTTTTGATTTAACAGAAGTGTCTAAAATGTATATTTGCATTTTGTCAAATGTTATTTCATGATACCTCATGATACCTTACATTATGCAATAAGGTAGTACTGGCTCCTGTAGGCTTTGCATAATTTGCTGATTTTTTGTAGGTAAGTGTGTACTCCCAGTTAAGGTCCTCTAATAGCCAACAAGAACAATATGGGGTCATAGTAATTTCAAACAATATAAAAGTGTGAAAAGAACCCTTTTATAATGTGTATGTTTTTCAAAAACAACATGAACATATACCTGAATTTATTGCTATGTATCTGTTGCATCCAACAACATAAGCCCTTCAAAAGCAAAAAAAGCCAATAATTAGAGCTATCTGACTGATTTCTGCCTCTGGGTGACACATACTATGGTGATCAGTGAAGGCTTTAGCAATCTATATTTTCAGAATTAAGGTAACCCAGATCTGGTTAAGCTGTCCACCCAGTTGCTTGCGAGAAGAATGCAAACACTGGATGAGAGATTAACAATGATAAGTACAGTATATGAGTGTAAATTTTTATTTTTTAAAATGCCAAGAGGTTTGCGTAGTTATTTAATAAAGCACTGAGCCAAACACTGTGAAAGGTACAGTGTGGTGCAGTTTGGAGCTCCAATTGATCTATCTTACAGTGGTCTCAGCCATATATAAGAAGCAATGTGGCCTGCTGGTTTAGCACCGGAGGGTGGGGGGGGGGGGCGGGTCACTGGGCTGTTGTTCTGATGTTGGGGGATCTATCGTTATTGAACCACTTATTGTTATTACTCAAGGCTTGATATATCATTGTTGGCTTTGGCCTATAGTTATTTTTCTGCTCTCAGGCTGTGACCTGCTTTGTTTTGTTTTGTACTGATTTATACCAATTGTTGATAGTGTACAAGAAGTATGCTTTTTGTGTGTGTTTTCTCAATAAACTTTTTTTCTTGAGTTAAAAAAAAGAAGCAATGTGAGCAAAATTATTTTCAATTCTTTCTATATGCTTGCTGTACCCAATTATTTTCTATTCTATTAGGTGTAGAAATTTGTTGATTGAACGCTAGCTGCAATGGACATTAGCCATTAAAATCACTTTTTTTTGTTCCATTTTAAGGAGGGACAGTAAAATACAACCAATGTGTAACTTTGCAAAGCAACCATGGATGCATAAATTTATGTACAGTATATTTGCTTTTTAAAAAATATATATTACCACAGTTATCAGGCTTTTTCCAAAACTAATACACAAACCAGGCAATGAGTTGGAGATGGTTCTAGAGTTGTGCTGTTATAAAATAAGCCAGTCTACATGAACATATGTTCATTGTGTTACTAATTCAATACTCCTTTGCTTGCTTAAAGTGGAACTTCACTCAATCAGTCAACATTTGTTTTTTTTTTGTTTTTTACCCTTATGCTGCTAGCATTCGTAAATAGATAGGAAAGTATATAGATAGGAAAGTATATCATACTTGTTTTAAACTATTTTTTTTTCATTTCTTTAGTTCTTTAGTTACTTCCTGGTTTGTTGCCTAGGCAAATTATGTCATACATCCCTAAAATCTTCTGGACGGGAGGAGTGGTTTTCTCAGCTAAGCACACCCTCCTGCTTGCATGTCTGAGCTAGGGGAAGATGGATTTCAGGATGTAAATATTACATAAATCATCTGCCCTTACTCAAGATGGGCATGGCCAGAAATGCTTGGAGTGTTTCCCAGCAAAATAATTCATGGGGACTTGGATGGATGGGGGATTTTGCTTTAAATATTAAAAATGACCTAAATAGCATTTTTGCTTTGTGGTGCAGTTTAGTTCTGCTTTAAGTTGGCACAAACCACCTGCATGGTGGAATTTGTATGGGTCTATCTAAATACATGTCTAATTTCAGGAAGATACAGTCTGGACTAAAAGCAGTGGGAATCAAAATGCTTTGTTCAGAACTTACTTACTCTTGCTCTCCATCTTAACAGCCATTTAAAAAAAAAAAAAAAAAAAAAAAAACCTCCTCCAGCTTGTCTACCCTCTCCCCCTCCCCCTCCCCCCTCCTCTTTATGTTTTGACAGTTTATTTTTTTAATTTATTTTTGGTGGGGGAGCGGGTACCTGGTTTTGACAGGTACCCTCTCTCATTTCAGATTGCCATGGTGAAATTGCTCCCTCCTTCCCTCGCAGTGTTCGAAAGACACGTCACAGGTCCAAGAAAGCTGCAGGACCATACACAAAGCGCAGCGTGGCTCACGCATGCTCAGTGGGAAGCCGGCTGTGAAACCACAAGCAGTCACAGCTGGCTTCCCAAAGTAAATACACTGACGCCTAGAACGGAAGATGGGCGAAAAGCCAGCTCGGGTGAGGACAGCGCTGAATTACTGGATAGGTACAGTAAGTGTCCTATTATTAAAAGTCAGAAGCTACAGTATTTGTACAGTAACTGCTGATTTTTATTTTTTTGTTTCTAGGTTGAAGAGTCGCTTTATTCTGAAAAATATATGGAAATACAAAACCTCTACTAAAAGTTAATAGCATAGTTTTATCTCCAATTTAAATACAGACAGGAATATAATAAAACGGAGAAGGAGATATACAAAAATGAATTAGACTTGGAATGGACTACTGTGATGGGTAATACTGCTTGTAACCTTTAAGCATTCTCTACATAATTCTAAACTATATATTTAGAAAAGCAAGAAAGTATTTAAACATTCCTAGTTTCATCAGCACACCCACCAGCTAATTCTGAATTTGTATGTTGTCTCCTGATAGATCTAGCTGTTTCACTAGTTAAGTGTATGGCCTTGGGGAGTTTTGTAGCAAGTGGCATGCATAGACAATTGTGACTGGTTAGAGAAGTCAGATGACTTTCTGTTCTATATAAGGGACAAGATTGGAGAAGCGGTTTTACCTGAAACATTCTGATAATACTTCAGAAGCAGACTGAAGAGATTTTGCCTGTTTTCCACAATGGCTTTACAAACATTAATATTATTTATGGCATATGGTAAGTTTTCACTTTTATTGATACTTTAAAAACCTTTTGTGTGTTTATCTTATTTGTGCTCTGGGTATTTTGGCATGTATTAGTATATTGTAGGCAGGTGGTGAATTTATTCAGTTAGGAACATTTTCATTAAGACTACATTATGAGTTAGTAAAACAGAAAACAATATTTTGTACTGACCTGCCTGTTGGTGCCCAAATATTTGGTACATGCGAAATGGCTACTTGACTGAAGCCTAGTACACACGAGGAGAATATCGGACAAATTATTTTTTTTTGCACGCTAGCCTCATATCGAAAACCAATAGGTTTTTAAAGCTATGAAAACTCTCGTAAGACAGAATACAACTTTAGAATTTATGTCATGTATTGTATTGTATTGTATTGTAATGTAATCTTTCCCTTCCAACCATGAGTGATTTTTTTCCGCACAAATACTATATAAATTGCACAAAAATCCTTTGTTCCCTTATCTTACGAGGAAAATGTTCATGCTTGCCACTTCAGATATTTTTGCACGAACTGTGTTTTTTTTTTTTTTTAATACATTTTTGTGCATGTCTAACCCAATATTCTGTAGTTTGTTTTTTGTCTAGCCTTTGATTCTCTCAAATTTTAAATGTAGTAACATAGAAAAATGAATGTTTCCAAATAATGTTAGGATCCTAATAACAGTGCTTACTAAGAGTTTGATTAATCACTCAATTCTAGTCCTCTGTAGTGTTTTAGTAATTTTGCTTTAAGGGTTATTTACAATTAATAATTTATTTGTAATTTACATTACTAGTACAACATATTAGATGAATAACATAGAACATTATGTTTGCGTTTAAATATATTTTATTTATTTGTTTCTAATATTAAGTCTTATGGAAATTTTTACAGTGATGACTGTGCTGAGTGAAGTTACCCTAGGGCCTTCAGTTCCTGATAAAAGAATGTTCACTAAAGGTAATTATAACAATTTGTTTTGCATTTAAATTAAGGATATTATAATATTTTAGCAACACGTTATGATTACATGTAAAGGTTATGTGCTATTTTTAATTGAATGCCAGCCCTGAAGTCCCCTTTCACACTGACGGACTGATCGGGTCCGCCTGTCAGTTTTTCAGGCAGACCCGATCGGACCATTCATTGTTCTTTATAGAGCGATGGATGCCAGCGGACATGTGTCCATTGACACCCGCCTCTGATCTGATAATGTCTGCTAAAAACAGACGGACCAGGATCTATTCCCCATCCGTCTGGTGGATCGGATCAGATGACAGTTGGATGGAAAAGGACAGGCGGTCCATTTCTATTCAACAGTCCCATAGAGAACAGCAGGTTGTGGTCTGTGTCCGCTCTGCATTAGCGGAGCAGACATGGACCTGTCATCTGCCTGCTCAGTGGCGATCAGCGGACAGATTCCCCGCTGATAAGGCAGATCCGCTTGCGGAGTTCGCCTCATGTGAAAGGGGCCGAAGGCTTCCTTCTGACGTTTATCACGTTTCTGATGTTTCTAGATGGGGTCACAGCAAAACCAAAAATTGGTTTTAATACACCTATGGAGTGTATAAAGTGCACTAAGTGTGGTGTTTCAATATAGTGAACCATTAAAAGGTAATAGTGCATATAAATATTAAAATTATTAGAATAAATCACTGATGTCACTTAAAAGATATAAATATAAAGTGCATTGACAATGGTGAATATAAAGTGCAACAATGTTAAGTGAAATAAATCACATATAAAGTCCCATGCACAGTGAAATAAATATAAAGTGCAGCAGCAGTAAGTGAAAAAATCACATATAGAGTCCCATGCACCAACAAACTTCAGTGCAGTCTCCAGAAGATTCTTCCACACACAAACAGATCTTCAATCCCTTCACCACATGGACACCCAATGTGTGAAAAGACTTACCAGAAATAACCGACCCCTTAATTATAGGGGGTCAGTGTGAGCAGAATGATATTCATCAAAAAGCCAATATTCCAGAGTAGATTAGAGCCCTCCTGGAGGATCCACCTTGCAATCGCCAATATACTATTCAACTTCAGAATCCTTAGCCAGCCCCACGTTCCTCAGCAGTATAAAGTAAAGGAATGGCCAATATAGTGAAGTACTTACAGGCAATATTTATTTAAATAAGGTAGATACACTTACATTTAGCAGGAAAAAAACAGGCATTGGATCAAACAAATACTGGGGATATCGGGTGGCGCTTCCACATCTTAATGCATCTCGTCCGGTCCCAGAAATAATATGGCAGTGTGATTGCACTCCTAGGTCCCGACCGGTTTCGACAGTACACAAGCCGTCGTTGTCAAGGGTCATAGGGCCTTGACAATATAAGTGTATCTACCTTATTTAAATAAATATTGCCTGTACGTACTTCACTATATTGGCCATTCCTTTACTTTATACTGCTGAGGAACGTGGGGCTGGCTAAGGATTCTGAAGTTGAATAGTATATTGGCGATTGCAAGGTGGATCCTCCAGGAGGGCTCTAATCTACTCTGGAATATTGGCTTTTTGATGAATATCATTCTGCTCACACTGACCCCCTATAATTAAGGGGTCGTGATTAGTGTTGAGCGAACACGGACTGTATTATTCGTGTTCGTACCGAATAATTGGATTTTTGTTACCCGAACACAGACCCGAAAACTTTACTGTATGTTCGGGTTTAAAATCCGTGTTCGGTCATTTTATTTCCTGTTTTGTATGTAATGGCGCGCTTTTAATGGCGGGCTTTCAACAACCAATCAACAAGCGTTTAACTGGTGTGCGCCATCGCAGCCATGCCTACTAATGTATTAGTAGCTCTGATTGGCCATCTGAAGCATGTGACCATGTCTTTATAAGTTCGAGAGCCCCAGTGCGCCGCAACATTCTGCTGTAGTTTAGGGACAGAGCACACATCATACGTGCTGGCTGCTGATTAGGGACAGACAGTGATTCTGTGAAAAATTGTGTCCGAAAAGAATGCAGGGACAGGTCGGAGTGCAGGCAGGGAAAGTTATTAGAGCATTTTAGGGCCAGGCTGGAGATTAGGCAGGGTCAGTCTACATCGATTTTGCTGTGTGGGGGGTGGTGCAGTGAACGATCTTATTGAGCATATTAGGGCCAAGCTGGAGATTAGGCAGGGACAGTCTACATCGATTTTGCTGTGTGGGGGATGGTGCAGTGAACAATCTTTTTGCCCTCACTTGACCCCACTGAGGAGGAGGAGGAGGAGGAGGGAGAAAAAAATCTATTTTTTTCAGTCTGTTGTGTGCAGCGTTCAGCTATATTTCACTACAGATTGCTGTTCAAATCTGCTATTAAAAAATTAATATAAAGGGGAATTTTTTTTTTTTAAGAGCACTTGCCATGCTCTTAACTACATTTTGCTGCCATTTGCAGCACTGTAGCCCTTTCCATTGGTGTTTTAGAGCCATAGAGCCATTTTAGTGCCTGAAAGTTCGGGTCCCCATTGACTTCAATGGGGTTCGGTGTCCGGGTAAAGTTCAGAAAAAGTCCGGGACACGGACCCGGACTTTTTTTTTAAGTTCGGCCGAACCCGCCGAACACGGACATCCAGGTGTCCGCTCAACTCTAGTCGTGATTTCTGGTAAGCCTTTTCACACATTGGGTGTCCATGTGGTGAAGGGATTGAAGATCTGTTTGTGTGTGGAAGAATCTTCTGGAGACTGCACTGAAGTTTGTTGGTGCATGGGACTCTATATGTGATTTTTTCACTTACTGCTGCTGCATTTTATATTTATTTCACTGTGCATGGGACTTTATATGTTATTTATTTCACTTAACATTGTTGCACTTTATATTCACCATTGCCAATGCACTTTATATTTATATCTTTTAAGAGACATCAGTGATTTATTCTAATAATTTTAATATTTATATGCACTATTACCTTTTAATGGTTCACTATATTGAAACACCACACTTAGTGCACTTTAGATGAGCGTGGCTCTGTACACCTCCATAGGTGTATTTAAACCACTTTCACGTTATATACGATTCAGCTGCGGCTCCTTTATATGGTTCATGCCTATATGTTGCACTTTATGATTTATTAATTCTGCATAGAATTTACATGGTACACATTTCATTTATTTTTAGTTACTGCTGGCGATTAACACCAACATATATATCTAAAACCAAAAATTGTGTTTTAAAAACCAAAAATTGTGTTTACATTCTAAAGTTTACCTAAAGCTCAAACTGTTTTTAGTTGTTGACAGAGTATTTTTTGTACAATGTGTGTCCAACTTGGGAGATTTACCTTCCTTTCTTGTCCTGTAGATAAAGCAATCTCTTCAAAGATACATAAATCTCTTCAAAGTAAGGAAATCCCCTTATAGACAGTAATTACTGGAACATAGGTACTCTTTAGAAGATTCCCCTCCCCCCTTTTTTCCTGTTCTGGTAACAACTCACAATTTTGGATTTAATTCAGTGTTCACCAGGACAGATAGGGAGGTGAACCTAAGCAATAAAAACCTAGCAAGATTTCTAACCCCTCACTATATAATCCAAAAAAAAAAAGTATAGACACTAATAATAGTATTGTGTTACAACAGTCTTGTAGAAGTCTACTAAGGGGTCAATCCTCACAAAAAATATATTTTAGTTTAGCAGCGGTATGCTGAGTCAGCCCCTGGCTTCTTATTTGTCTTGGTGGTGTTCCTGTGTTTCTGTGCACAAGGGGGTTTTGGGTGTACTTGGCCATCATTGTGCCACAGCACCGTACGCTGCATTCATCATAAGTATATATAGTAAATCCTGCATAAAGAGTTGCAATGTCTTATAATGGTCATTGTACCTGTGCAGATGCATGATCCAGTGTGAATGTATTCAAAACCAAGATGCAACAATACCATAATATCTTAAGTAGGGATGAGGTTAGGTTTTGGCCCTACCATGGGTTCACAGCATACCCTGGTGAATTAATGCAAGAATCTGCTGCACCAAATTCTTTGTAACTATATTGCTGCACTGTGTGGCCTTTGAACTTAGGCCATCTACCTTAGAAGGTTCCAATAATGGGTCTTTTTTCATACGCCAACCCCCTCACTATCAAAGGGTATTTACCTAGCAGCCATTTCTCAGTGTATGTTGGAGTAGTTAACAGTCTGTGTAGTGTACATTGCTATACTGTGCTATATTGTGCTAAAGTTCTCTGGAATGCAGTTTTGTAGCTATATATTCTTGAGTACCTCTCTATGTTCACAGCTTGGAAACCCAACAGTACTTTTTAATATTACCTTTCTTTTGATATTTTTGTAATCTTTGTTTTTTTTTAATTTTCTGCTAGGAAAAATAGGGTCAGAGTTTATTGTTTCAGTGTTTATATTTTTTATGTTTTTTGGGGGTGGGTTTTATTTTGTTTTGTTAGGGCCTTTCTTATTATCTCAGAGTCTGCAGCATACACTTGTGCTGTCTTATTTGCAGCATGTCACTGCATACTTCACTGCCGTAAGTAGTGACCACCAAAGCAGCTCAATTTATTCCCCTTATTGCCATATATGCCAATAAAAAAGTCAGGCAAGCCTAAAGGAGAGGCAGGAGTACTGCAAGCAGAGGTATTAGAGGACCTGCAGGTTCTGCAGGACAAAGTGATGGTCAGGGGGCACCACGCTGAGGTAGGGCACACCTGACTTTATTATCTCAGTGTGGCTGAGCTGTACAGCCACAGCATGTGCAGGAGGTAGTTGAGTACCTTCTTGTTTTCCCCCTCCCAGACTGCAACTGCTGCTATTGCACCATCTTCCTCCTCTTCTTCTTCTGCTAAGTCTGCCATATCCCCACAAAATGGCAATGAGGAGTCAGCAAAATTATTTAATTACACCATCAATGATATGCTGCAGGAGGCTAATCTTAGTTATGCACAAGTATTTATCATCTTGGGTATTGAAGATGAAAAAGGGTCAGGACCATAGAAGGAGGGGACCATAGAAGAAGGGGACATTGGGCAGGGAGCAGCAATAAAGTCCTGGGGGTGAGGTAGAACAGCAGTGAAAATGGATTTTATCCAGGGACAGGGGCAGCTTGCAGAGGACTGATGGGAGCGTCCATCCTAATCCATCTGGGGTCACTGCCCCACAAGTATAAGCCAAGGTAGGCCACAGAGCTCTGCAATGTTCGTCTGTTTTAGTGTTTATGAGTGGGTTGAGATTGATGAGGACAGTGTTGTCCTTAGCAAAACCAAGGACTCTGGGTCCTCTGTTGAAAGCAATTTGTGGCTAATAGGGCTTGATTTACTAAAGGCAAATAGACTGTGCACTTTGCAAGGTGCAGTTGCTCTAGCGCTTAGTAAATGAGGTAAAGCTTCACTTTGGAAAGAAACTCCAATCATGTGCAAGGAACATAAACAAAGAGCATTTTTGCTTGCACATTATTGGATGATGGAAGCTTCTGTTCATTTACTAAGCTCTGAAGCAGTTGCAACTTTTAGAGTTCAACTATATCTATTTTCCTTTAGTAAATCAACTCCATAGAGTATTTTGTTCAGATGCCGGCTAGCTAGGGCACAGTGGGGTGTTTCTGGTGTTTGCTGCAGGATAAATCCTATATTGCACCTTCGAGTTGGCGGTTTGCCACTTCAATAGCAGAATGAGATCACTGATAATGCTAGTGTAACAAGGGCAGGGGGCTATAAAATGGGAAAAGTGACAGCATCTCTTTAGGCTCCAAACATTGTGCTTGCATATTGCTGACATGTTAAAACACTTTACTGCTACTTCTATTAGGGCTGGATTTTTATCACAGGAGATTTAAGGTGTCCACATTTTGGCACCTTGTTTTCCTTACCATACCATGATAGTGAGTAAATAACTTTATATTAGGTTACTATTGCTACTCATGATAGAACATTATGTGAAGCTAATATGTGTACAAAAAAAAACACCTATTTTACCTTTGTCTTTTTTTTCTCTATGTCTTTTACGCAGGCATACTGTGTCTACAATTTTCCTTAGAATTAACCAAAACCATATAATATGAGTTCAAACCTAAACACTTTCAATTAGTACAGTATGTAATCAGGCACTACATTGAGGAATGTAAATCTAAAGGAAATTGAACAAGAAGATTGTTTAATGTCTGGCCAGATTTAGTAAATGCAGCCCTAATTTTCATTCCATGGGGCTTCTAATGTATCTTGGTTACACCAGCAGAAAGATCACTATAATAATTTTCTACTCTCCTCCTGTCCTCCTAGTAGTTTGGCTGTTCTTCCCAACCTTTGAGTGCCCTAGTTATTCAGAGGGAGTGGGAACTCCTTGGAATGGCTACTGGCAATGTATTGGTAATGTCAGTCCCAGAACCTCAAAAATAGATATCATATTAATTTCTTGAGAGATATTGGAATTTGTGTGGTGGTTTTACTCTTTAGGCTTTAGGAACATGAGTGATTAGGAACACTCACATACCAGGAAGTGCACTGCTATTTTTGTAAAAGAATTTAAGACAAGTGGTGCATTTTTCAGGGCATCACTTCGATGCAATTACCATTTCTAGATGTTCCCTATAACATAGCAAATCTACACTTTTTGAGGTTAGATCCACTCTAGGGTATAAAACTGGCTGCTTTGGAGGAAAAAAATTTGGTTTTATTTATTTATTTCTAGTATTAGCTCCCTCCACCTCTCCTGAGTGTTGTTCACTGGGTCTTATACTTACCTTCAGCCCCAATCCACTGATCCTCACTATGTGGCCCTGCTCAGAACTGCACAGCCGATCCTTTGAAAATGGCTGCTTTTTACAGCATATGCATGCTGCAGCCCCATTCATTTCTATAAGAAAACCATACTTTAATCAGTCACTGAGCACAACCTTTCCATGGTACAAAAAGGGATGAAGCATGCAAGCATTGGGCTAGGGGGGGAATTAAGTCCTGGTGGGTGGGAAAAATGAGTAAAGAAAAAAAAAATCTACAGTTGTCCTTTAAAGCAGAGCTCCACCCAGAAGGGGATGCTCCCCTTGATCGCACCCCCCCCCCCCACTGCCACATGGCCAGTGTTTTGGGGGGGAGCCAATACCTGGTTTTGACAATTACCCGCTCCCACTTCCAGATAACATTGCCGCATGGCAATCTACGTCATACGTCATGTTTGGCCCCTCCTCCTTCACCTCTCTGCCTACCAGCGTGTGTCCCAGAAGATGGCAGGACCGTTCAGAAAGCGCAGCGCGACTCATGCATGCACAGTAGGAAACTGGCTGTAAAACCTGAAGGCTTCACTGCTGGTTTCCCTTGCTTGCAATGCCAGTGCCAGCACCAGAATCCGATGGACAAATCAGCTTGGGGTGCCGACATCGCAGGACCCCTGGACAGGTAAGTGTCCTTAGATTAGAAGTTAGCAGCTACAGCATTTGTAGCTGCTGACTTTAATTTTTTTTTTTTTTTTACAGACTGGAACTCCTCTGTAAGTTACTTAAAGGACATCCGCTATGCATTTTGTCACAGAACAACTGATATTTTAATGCCAAATGATTCAAAAGTATTATTTACCAACCCTAATTATATATGTTCCTAGCATGTACAGTGCATAGGGAGCTTGATTAACTTTCTACCATCTCCGTTTTAAGCTTTGGCATCCAGAATCTTCAAACTGAGGTCGCTTAAAATTAATGTTATACAAAACAAACATAAAATATTTCAAAGGTAACCAAATATTTGTCTCACAATTTACATGTTTTATTAGATAAGGATTCAATACCACTTTCAGAAGAGGATTTTGCCTGTCCAGAAAAATATACAAGTTTTTGCATTAATGGTGGCTGTATTTTTCATAAAGGTCTAGATATCCCTATATGCAGGTATGTATGTCTTTTTGCTTTGAAGAAGTTAGGCAAAGGCTTGTCCATTCTCTTTCAATGTATTTTATATTAATGGTTTTGACAGTGTATGGGTTATCTGCTTCTTAATCAGGCCTTCAATAGGTGACCATTCATAAACTAACAGCCTTAGGACTCACACCAAGTTGATCAGGTGTGGTGTGCATTAACATGCATATTACAGCCCTTTAACGTATCTTGCAATAGGGCAGCTAGTTCTTTTCAATAGGCTGCCCAATGCACCAAAACAGATCTCAAATAGTACCTGCTGTATTTTTTGGTACTCAATGAATCGCATTGAGAAGTTGCCTCGTGGAGGTGTGTTGTGGTGCCATTTAAAATGAGTATTACCACAGCACACTAATGTATATAACATGCATTATCGCAATGCAACATAG
Organism: Pelophylax lessonae; assembly: GCF_965119305.1. Taxonomy (NCBI): domain Eukaryota; kingdom Metazoa; phylum Chordata; class Amphibia; order Anura; family Ranidae; genus Pelophylax; species Pelophylax lessonae. The sequence goes on along the minus strand of NC_138768.1, from coordinate 579,168,136 downwards.
AGATTGCAGTTACTAGATAATCATGTTAGATGAGAGTTAACTGTGTATGAATATGTTCGTGCAACACCACTAACTAAATTCCACAGGGTGAAGAAGGGCTCTTGCCATGAAGTGCAAGTATGCACAGCACAGAATACTTGAACATTATAGCTCACTTACCTGACAGCCTTTCTCCAGCTGTGACAGGTCCAACCTCTAGTTGCCACTTTGTCCCCCACCACCACCATCTTCCTCGCTGCTTTATCTAGGTCTTGTGAAGCTCCTCTTCAGCCATTGAAAGGCCACTGATGATGTAACTCTTGCACATGCATACAGAAGTTACATTCTTTCTGGCACTCAGCTCTATTCTCGGTATGCAAAAATGAGCTTGAATTTACTCGGCACGGTGCATGCGCATTATAATACAGTAGTACATAGAGACAGAAACATTGCTAAGAGTAGAAGGCAAAGGCTCCCCCCCCCCCCCCCCCCGAAAACTCTAGCTCGAAGCAATTTTTCACAGTGGGACATGCGTTCCACTTTAAGTTGGAAAGGAATGTGGTTTGGCTTTTCTGAGTTAGCATACCATACTTTACTCAAGTCGTACCAACAAAGAAACTGGGCCATATATACCCTAACAAGGTAAGCCTCACCAATAAGTCTGACAAAAAAAAAAAAAAACAGGTAAAATCAGAAAGGATGTTGGGAATTTGTCCAATGGCTTGAGGAATGTCAGTTCAGTGCTTCTGTCCCCTTCACCCACTAATGTAGCCCCCAGAATCCCTCCCCTTTGGAAGGCAACCAATGGCTTTAAACTTTAATGCATACTCAGGAAGCCGGAAGCATATCATGACACTGAACACCATGTCAAGTTTCCATCAGTCAGTGCCAGCTTAAAGCACCCCTTCACTCTCATTTGCATTCTTAGTGTCCCAGGAAGTGCTCAATTTCCTCATGGTAAATCTAATCCTGTAAAGGGTAAGAGTATAAAAGAGTTTTGTCAACAATAGTGAGTAATATACTTTGATATATAATAGGAAATGATTACAATTCTAATTACATCCTTTTCACTTAGTACCTTTTGTGTTAAACATCATTTATTTTGGTAAATTTTCATAGGTCAAAAAGGTGTAGACACATACCTTGAATTCTTCTTCCACAGCAAGTGGGTGTAATAAACTCTACCTGGAGTGGCATAGCTGCATAGTGATAACATATTTTGAATGCTGCTCTTCCAGTTAACTATATGCTGGTTTCACAGTTAAATAGTACTTCAGTGTTAACTTTTAAAGCTGCTCAAAAAATGTAAAAAAAAAAAAAAAAAAAAGTAACAATACTTACCTATCCAACAGCCTATGCTTCCAATCTTTGCTCTTTTAGTCCCGGTTCACACTTGTGCTGTGCAGGAACCCTGCGAATCTACTGCGGGTTCCCGCATCACATTCCCAGCGCAGGCAGTTCACACTGCCATATGCGAATCAGTGGGGGTGTCAATTCAAAATTAACGATACCCCCAGATCAGTTCACAAATTGCAGAGCGAACTGACATTCGGACATGAATCGGATCGCATAAGTGTGAACCACCATGCGATTCGATTCTGCTGTGGACCCAAAAAAGGGTCCTGTGTGTGTTTGTGCCAAATCAGATGCGAATTCAGCCATACTATCTGTATGGCTGAATTCACATCGCACAGACATTGCATGTGATTTTCAGAGCAGTGTGCTCCGAATCACATGCGATGTCTGCTATCGCACTAATATGAACTGAGCCTTACAGAGCTATGGTCACTAACAGAATCTTCAGCATCCAATAGTTTTGGGTCTGTCAGATGCCTGCAAGAGAGTGATAGGAGGCATAAGTGTTGGGGCAGATAAGAGAGATTCCTGTCCCTCCACCTCAGCCTGCAGCATTTGGGGCCAGTGGAAGCAATCTCTTATCAGCTTTAACGTTAGCTCAGGCCCTAGATACATACATAGTTACATAGTATTTGCGGTTGAATAAAGACAACAGTCCATCCAGTTCAACCTGTGTAGGTGTTTGTGGACGTATTAATTTCCCATACCCCTTAATGTTTTGATGTTGGAGATGTATGTCCATGAGTCTTTTAAAAGTAGCCATACTGTCCACAGTTACCACCATTTGTGGAAGAGAGTTCCACAATCTTATTGACCTCACTGTAAAAAACCCCTTGCGTAGCCTGAGGGTTAATCGCTTCTCCTCTAGTCGCATTGTATGGCCTCGTGTCCTCTTACATTCCTTGCGACTGAATATTTTTTTTTTTATGCTAAGATCACCAATGAGGTATTTCTAAATCGCTATCATGTCCCCTCTCAGGCGTCTCTTCTCTAGGGAGACTAAATCAAGCACTTGTAAACTCTCCTCATAATTTAGGTCCTCCAATCCCCTAACTAGCTTAGTTGCCCTTCTTTGGACTCTTTCCATGAAACTTCAGCAGTATGAACGGAACCCTAGGAACAATCTTAGTTCATTAACGGTGTTGGATCTGGGCCATGAGGAGACAGCCTCTATCTTGTCAGGGTCAGTGACAATCCTCACAGCAGAGACAATGTGCCCCAGGTATATGACAGATATCTGATAGAACTGGCACTTTTCCAGGAATAACTTCAGTCCTTCTTCATGAAGCCTTTGCAGTGCCGCTCTTTGTGCTCCTCCAGGGTCTTCCCAAATACTATGATAATGTACATAGCACATTAGTATAGATACACCAGGACTTTAATCAAATTCATGCCACCCACAGTTCACTCCATCAGCCATTGGAAGGTGGCTGGGGATCCTGGTAGCCTCTGAGGCATCCTGTCTTCTCTTTGTCTTCGAGGTGCATAGTAATCTGATAGTACCCACTCTTTAGGTCCAACATACTGAACCATTTGGCTCTGGATAGGCATTGTAAGGCATCTTTTATCCTGGGGGTGGTACACTGGCCAGGGATGATCCACGGATGAAGGTTTGGTAGTCATTACACATACATAAGGACCCATTCTTCTTTCTCACCACAGCTATAGGGAAACGCATAAGGGCTTCTTGACTCCTGTTCACTTCAACTCTGCTAGCTGTTGTCAGAGATCTTCCAAGTCACCATAGCAGGATCCTTCATGCTCTCTCCTTAAGAGGCTTGTCCTCATTGAGTTGGATCTGATGGTTGGTGCTCTTGGCACAGTCCACGTCATAGTCATTGGTCAAGAAGATCCTCTGCCAGCTCAATAGTTGCTCTTGAATCCTCTGCCTCCACTCATCAGGTAGAGGGAAATCATGATGGTAAAATCCATCCTTCGATGCTCCCTCTACTAGACTTGGTGTGCTCACTGAGATTTCTGAGTTCACTTGCCCGAGCAGCATCCTAGGCTTCAGTTTGACAGGAATTTCTGTGTTATTTCAAGCACACTTGCCGTGGCTGTGCTGCAAGGCCTTGGTGGGAATTATCTAAGGAATTACTTTGATTCTGATCTCTCTTCTTTGTGATTTGGTTTCAAGAATGACAATGGGCCAGGGTTGGTCACAGGTCAACCTAACTGTGGCTCTTAGGCAATTTCACCGGGTTGGAGCACCTTCTCATCTGACTCACTCTTCCTGAGTCTCCCGACTTCCTTTTCAGGGGTCCTCTGCTCTTGCAAAACACATTGATAGGCCTGACGCAACTGAATTGTCTCGACGGATATGGTGTCCTTCATAGTCAACGGGATGAGCAATCTTTGTGCCAGATCAGTTTTGGTCCCTATCAGTATGGAGCTTTGCTTCGATCCTGTGGGTTGTGTACACACCACAGCCAAAGTTTTAAAAGCCTTGAAGCTCTCTGCTACCAAGGGGCTAAAGGTGAGTCTAATGGGGACATACCTATCATACAGAAACTTCTGGGTCCCGATCCCCCAGATCTCTAACTCCTCCAACGTCTGGAGTGGTATGTGCTTCAGGAACTCTTCATAAAGTTATAATGCATGTGCTTCTACCATGAAATCTGTCAAAAATGTATAGAGGTAGGACTGCAGATAATACTGGGGTGCCGTGAAGTGGCTCTGCAGCTTACGCATGCATTTGCAAATGTGTGCAAATTAAACCAATGTTTTTAAAGCATACTATTGGATAGGATAATGTGGTTGGTTTGAGGCTGGTTGGTAAGTTGAGCTGGGAATTTTCTTTGGGTTTGTTTGACATGTGCTCCTTGCTGTGAAGGCCACTTATAGGTGGGGGCAGTGGTCAGTTGTTTGTACTGATGAAGTCATCCTTCTCTGATGGGGTGAGGGACCTTCTAGAAATGAACCTTAACCTGCGATAGCTAGTTGGCGTGGCAGAATTTTTCAGAAGACTTTCTATAAACTTTCCAAGCTCAGCCAGGAGGGAAGATAAGAGTCCTTCACAGGTTGTGATCCAGGTGAGGGTTGCCATCTCTGGGTCAGATGTCGCCCATCCATAGCATTTTTGGATTTGGCCCTGGTTGGCCTGGTTGAAATAATTGAGCCTTAGCTAAATCAGTCAAGCGATGGTGGGTCTATGACTCTCTCACCATTAATTCCTTGGCAGTCCTCTGGTGGGGATGGCTTAGATGAACAGTGGGAGGCCCCCTTATCTTGTAGCCAAATAATGGTGGCAACTTGTGTAGAGGCGATCTCCTCAGCAGATCTGAGCAATGTTGTTCTGGATCACATCAGTGCTGAGGAGTAGCACCCGGACAGCCAATCCTGTAGAAGACTGTCTCCGATCCAGCCTCCTGGCTGTTAGGTGCAGCAGCATCCAGTGAATTCAGCACTAGGCCCACTCGCCAAGCACAGCACAATGTAGCACCTCTTCTTCCTTTCTTCTCTGGTCTTCTCCCAACTGCCCTGGCCCTTTCTGGGGATTTTCCTTTTATGTGAGCCCCCCTGCTCTCAAGTGCACATGGGTATTATAGTTGCTTTCCAGGGATGGTTATGGATTTAAACAAAATCTCCCAGGGTGCCCCTGTTTAAAGCAAGTCACTAACTAAAGATGGCAAAGGTGTCATTGCCATCTTGTGGGCGAAAAGAGTTCTGCAATAATCAGTAACATTGTCCAGTGTTACATAAGAATGAGTAAGATGTATGTTAGACAGTGTATGTTTTGTTAGATAATGCCTCACTGAGACCCCCAAGCTGAGCTCCCTGAATTCCTTCTCCTCCTTTCTTTCTATCCTCATAATTCTCCATCCCCGCCTAACAACTAACATATCTCATAACCTGCATAGTCACACAAGGATTTAATTGTATAGCTACATAACCCTTTGACTTATCTTTAAAAAAAAGAGTTTGTTAACAGTTCAAATTAAAATCACTTAGTTGTAGACAACCAGTGGAGGGACTGAAAAAGAGGAGAAATATTTGTAGAAGCAAGATGAGAGATTGCCAAACAGCATAATTAAGGGTGGATTCGATTTTTGCCAGTCTGTTGGAAGGCTACAGACACTGTTAAAAAAATTAGGCTGGGATATGAGGAAAGCAAGCAACGTCAAGCTACATGATGATGGAGAGAGAGCAAAAGATAATATCAAATAATAATGTTCAGATACCAGAAGCGGTAAAGTGGTATTAAACTCAAAAACAATGTTTAATGTGGTGGCTGCATTGGTTTTCTTTTTTGGGCTTTTTTTGCCCTTTGTTTTCACCTGGAGATCCTCCCAGTAAGGGCACTTTCACACGGGCGTTCAGTTTTTTTTTTTGCCCCATCAGGTCCTTTTTTTTTTTTTTTGAAACGGACACGGATGACACTTGTGTCATCCGGTCCGTCTGTCCGTTTTTCATCCCATCTGTTTGCGGATGAAAAACGGACATAATGTATCTCTATGTAAATACGGATGTCAGCGGATGACACCGCTGACATCCGTTTTTGCGTCCGTTCCGTTTTTTGAACGGAAGAAAAAATAGGTTTCTCTTCCGCTGACATCCGTATTTACATAGAGATACATTATGTCAGTTTTTCATCCGCAAACGGATGGGATGAAAAATGGACATACGGAACGCCCGTGTGAAAGAGCCCTAAGTGTTATTGGTTTTCTTCTTTGGGCTTTTTTTTGCCCTTTTTTTCACCTGCATATCCTGCCAGCAAGTGTTATTTTCAGCTTTATTGATCAGACCAAGCTGTCCAGTAAAAGTGGCAGTTAGGGTGTTGGGAACACTCCATTTAATACTGAAATATGTGCTTACAATGATAAGCTTTTATTAATTTATTTGATATCTTTATTTCAAAAAAGAAACAAAAAACTGTCACTGTTACTACTTAAAAAAGTGTTAACTGGAGTTCAGCTTTAATTTAGTAGTCACGTCTATCTGAATTTGCTATAGTAATTGGAACACAATCCTCTTCCCAGATTTATAATGCAGCTGTCCAAGGGTATCTTCATTGATCCTCCATCTTAAGACAGGAAGAAGGATACTGACTGGATCAACAGTTGAAGTAAAGAATAAAAAAACAAAAAACAAAAAAAAAAACTGCAATATAGTATTTTTTATTTTTGGGTTTAATACCGTTTTAAGTACTGGTGCAAAAACAGGGATCTGCTACCCTGTCACCTATATTTGAAAGCCAATGTAGCATTAGTGGTGGGGACACCTACAAAGTGTGTAGCGGTTTTATGGGTACTGCTCCCTTGTCTACTTGGTCTTTCAAAGTGATAAAAAAGTCATGCTATCACCATGGCCATTGTTGTGTTTTTGGTGTATATATAGATTTCGTTTCAGAACGATACAGAGGAGCCACGGCTCCAATCAAATGGATTATTAGTACTAGCTGGACCATTCTCAACTTGTGGTTCAATAGTAATATGGTCTAGGTTTGGATTTAGGTAGGTAGATCTAGCAGGATATGAAGCTTCACTGTAATGGCCTTGCTGCTCAGGTCTATGCTACCTTCCTTGAACTCTGCCTTTATTTGCAAACAAGCTCTGGGATTACAATTATGTGCATACCGTGTTCTGCAAAATAAGTCAATAATGATCTAATTCAGTATGTGGGATAAACGAAAAGGATTAAATCAGAACAAAAGTAGTAAAGTAACAGTGTACGTACTTAGATGATGTGCTTGCCTGATAACTCTAAATGGTGTTTCATCCAAGGCCCTTTGTCAGCATGACCTTTAAGTTTGCTGACAGGAAAAAAGTAACATCATAGAGACAACTCCCTTGCTGTCTGGAATGAGTAAGTGAGTGGATAAGAGGTTTTAACTTTCAGAGAGAATTGGCTAAGTATTACCTCTTAATGTAACAACTGCCTCTCCAAGAGTGACAGTAGACTGGAACAGCTAGTAATCAGCCTGGTAAAGCTAAACTCCAAGAAAACAATTAAATACCCACTTGAAAAACATGAGCTGTTTTACCTGCCAAAGGATTTGTATTTCATTCCATCCAGTCATGAGATCAACTCAATCCTGCTAGGCACCACAGCTAGCCTTGTGACCTGACTTTTCTCTGTTGAAGTTAAGCAACAAAGCTGGGTCACTGCCCTTCCTCACAGTGAAGGAGCACCAAAAGACTAATGAGGTCTCTAATCTTTACATCTCTAATCTCTAGACTCCTGTTTGAATGTTCTTTGTCAGTGTGACTGGCCCCAAGTACTTCCCATTCCTCTTACACCTGGTCAATCAAAGGCTTAAAGCGGAGTTCCGGCCTCAATCGTTTTTTTGATAAAAAATACTGCCCAAATAGTGATCCATCGCCCTTAATACATCCGCTAATCCCGTATTACATAGTTTTATAAGTTAGTGTAAATCGTAAATTCTTACTTTTAAGCTCATTGTGCAAGCTGTGAGAGGAGCCGGGCCGCCTACGTCACTGCCCATTGCCTCCTGGGAGTGATGAGTAAGAGCTCCCTGGACGCATTGCAGGACAGGAAGTGACGGCGAAGGCCGTGGCCGCAGAGGGAGGAAGTGGAAGGAAGGTAAGTATATTTTCTTCTGAAACAAGGTAAGTGAAAAAAAAAAAATCGTGACTATCCATTTGTTGTTCAGGTGACACTCAGCAGGCGAATGGCCCAAAATCGATTGTGTCAATTTGAGGCCGGAACTGCGCTTTAAAGTGGTTGTAAATTTGTACATTCCCCCAGTTGGGACTTTTTTGGCACTGTTACAACAACACAAATTTGTAAATTTAAAATATAAAAACTATTTTATTGATACACAATGGCAAACAATACTGCTGGTACACAAACTGTTCTGAATGTAATGAATGGTAAAGTGTGCCTTCCTTCACGCTTCAGAAAAACCAAGTCTCCTTCATCAGAGGTATATGGAATGTCACATCTCTATAATACATATGTCCCAAATTATGATACACATTATTCATTTTTGACACATACATTTATGTAAGATGATGACTTACAATCAATTGGACGGTAATACGCATAAGGATGCCGTAATAGATTAAAAGCAACATTCAAAGGTACTTCTGTCCTGCCCCCCATCCACCAAGGATATTGAATAAACTTACCTTCAACATAGGAGAAGAGTAGAAATATAGGGAAAAGGAAAACCTCAACGGCCACTTAAGCCTGGACTGCATGTCCTAAAAAATAATGAAAAAATCACAGGAAATAAGACTTGATAGACCTGCAAAGATGTATATAAAGAACATATATGCATGCATCTAACTGGTCTGCACATGTAAGTTAGGAAGAGGAATCATATAAACAGTTAACCCTACACGTCGCATTGGACTGTGCACAAGAACCAAGATTCCCAATATGGTTGTTCTACGGTCCCAACGTTCAAAGGGTTCTGGAATTCTAGTGGTGTACTGGCGTCTATAAAAATATAAAAATAAGCACTCAGTCCTCCTGGGCACCACAGCTAGCCTTATGACCTGGCTTTTTTCTGTTGAAGTTAAGCAACGCTGGACTCAATTATGTACTTCCCCCCTGTACTCCCCCCTCCACAAATAGAGCTTTCTTTTGGTGGTATTTGATCACCTCTGCGGTTTTTATTTTTTGCGCTATAAACAAAAAAAGACCGACAATTTTGAAAAAAAAAAACAATATTTTTTACTTTCTGCTTTAACCTCCCTGGCGGTATGATTCTTTCCGATTTTAGGTGCTGAAAGCGGTACTATTATTTTGAATGTAATTCTTAAGAACGAGCAGCCCAAACCAACTATTTACATATGATTTTTTTTTTTACTGTGCGTTCTTCTTTATAACATCTCGGGTATGATAAAGTTTGAAACACAAAATCATAAATAAATTATAATATAATAAATAACTATAAATAAGTTAAAGAATGTATGTATGTATATATATATATATATATACACACGTGTATATACTGTATATATATATATATATAAAAAAGTACAGTAAAACTGCAGAAAAGGGCACTGGGGGGCAAACTGATGTGAATTTATTTTATTTTGTAATGCATCAGTGTGTTTAGTGTGTTTTACTGTTTGAATTTGCTGCCGGTTCCACCTCCCTGCGAGCGTCACATCGCAGGAGACGGAAGCCGGGGCACAGAGCATCGGGAGGAAGATCCGGCCGCCGCACTCTGCCGGGATACATCTCTGGATCCCGGGGACAAGGTGAGTATCCTCTCTTACAGGATCCAGCGATCTCCCTAGCGGTACCCCGAGTGTGGCTCGGGGTTACCACTTTTGGCACTGAAATTTAACCGCGAGCCACACTCGGGAATACCGCTAGGGAGGTTAAAACATACCCAGTAAACAAAAATAAAAAAATCTAATATCTTCATCAATGTAGGCCAATATGTATTCTGCTACATATTTTTGGTAAAAAAATCCCAACAAGCGTATATTGATTGGTTTGCGCAAAAGTCATAATGCCTACAAACTATGGGATATTTTTATTTATTTATGTTTTTATTTAAAATGTTTACTAGTAATGGCAGTGATCAGCGACTTATAGCAGGACTGCGATATTGTAGCGGACAGACAGGACACTAACTGACACTTTTGAAACTTTTTTGGACCAGTTACACTAATACAATGATCAGTGCTAAAAATGTACGCTTTCACTCTACTAATGACACTGGCTGGGAAGGGGTTAAACATCAGGGGTGATCAAAGGGTTAACAGTGTGCCTAACCAATGTTTTACTACTGGGGGGGGGGGGTGATTTTACTATGGGAAGGCATTGATCTATGTTCCTGCTTTGCAGGAACACAGGATCAATGCCTTCACTACTGACAGAATGACTATCTGCCTTGTTTACATAGGCAGGTCACCATTCTGGCTCTCTGCCTAATGATCAGCAGGTGCCAGCAGACATCGAGTCCGCGGTACCCGCAGATCAGCTCCCACTGTGTCTAATCACACTGGCTCTGTGACATCAGTCTGCTGAAAGCAGGTCACAGGAGTGCAGAACGATCTAAATTCCTGTGATACACAGGGGAAGCACCGCCAAATGTGCCTTGGCTGTACTTCTCCTTTAAAGAGTAACTTCATATTGTTGAGAAAAAACATTCACCTCTGGGTGATCTACAGTATCTCACAAAAGTGAGTACACCCCTCACATTTTTGTAAATATTTTATTATACCTTTTCATGTGACAGCACTGAAGAAATTACACTTTGCTACAATGTAAAATAGTGAGTGTACAGCTTGTATAACAGTTTAAATGTGCTGTCCTCTCAAAATAACTCAACACACAGCCATTAATGTCTAAACCACTGGCAACAAAAGTGAGTACACCCCTGAGTGAACATGTTCAAATTGGGTCCAAAGTGTCAATATTTTCTGTGGCCACCATTAGTTTCCAGCACTGCCTTAACCCTCTTGGGCATGGAGTTCACCAGAGCTTCACAGGTTGCCACTGGAGTCCTCTTCCACAATGACATCATGGAGCTTGTGGATGTTAGAGATCTTGCGCTCCTTCACTTTCCATTTGAGGATGCCCCACAGATGCTCAATAGGTTTTAGATCTGGAGACATGCTTGGCCAGTCCATCACCTTTACCCTCAGCTTCTTTATCAAGGCAATGGTCATCTTGGAGGTGTGTTTGGGGTCCTTATCATGTTGGAATACTGCCCTGCGGCCCAGTCTCCAAAGGGAGGGGATCCTGCTCTGCTTCAGTATGTCACAGTACATAATGGCAGTCATTGTTCCCTCAATGAACTGTAGCACCCTAGTGCTGGCAGCACTCATGCAGCCCCAGACCATGACACTCCCACCACCATGCTTGACTTTAGGCAAGACACACTTGTCTCTGTACTCCTCACCTGGTTGACGCCATCTGAACCAAATAAGTTTATCTTGGTCTCATCAGACCACAGGACATGGTTCCAGTAATCCATGTCCTTAGTCTGCTTGTCTTCAGCAAACTTTTTGCGGGCTTTCTTGTGCATCTTTAGAAGTGGCTTCCATCTGGGACGACAGCCATGCAGAACAATTTGATGCAGTGTGCGGCGTATGGTCTTAGCACTGACAGGCTGACCCCTCCCCCCCTTCAACCTCTGCAGCAATGCTGGCAGCACTCATACATCTATTTCCCAAAGACAACCTCTGGATATGACGCTGAGCACATGCAATCAACTTCTTTGGTCGACCATGGCGAGGCCTGTTCTGAGTTAAACCTGTACTGTTAAACCACTGTATGGTCTTGGGCACAATGCTGCAGCTCCGTTTTAGGGTCTTGGCAATCCTATTTCATCCTAGGCCATCTTTATGTAGAGCAACAATTCTTTTTTTTCAGATTCTCAGAGAGTTCTTTGCCATGAGGTGTCATGTTGATATTCCAGTGACCAGTATGAGAGAGTGAGAGCGATAACACCAAATATAACACGCCTGCTCCCCATTCACACCTGAGACCTTGTAACACTAATGAGTCACATGACACCAGGGAGGGAAAATAGATTGGGCCCAATTTGGACATTTTCACTTAGGGGTGTACTCACTTTTGTTGCCAGCAGTTTAGACATTAATGTGTTGAGTTATTTTGAGGGAACAGCAAATTTACACCGTTACACAAGCTGTACACTAGCTACTTTACATTGTAGTAAAGAGTCATTTCTTCAGTGTTGTCACATGAAAAGATATAATAAAATATTTCCAAAAATGTGAGGGGTATACTCACTTTTGTGAGATGCTGTATATTGCAAGGATTTAAACAAACTTTGTTGCAGAATAATACCTTTTGTTATTCTGAAGGAATAGCTGTTTGTCTGTGTCCCTGTTCAGAGTAAATCTGTATGGGAGTGGTTTTATAATTGTCAATTAGCTGTTGCACCTGCAGGGTTCTAATGAGGAAAGCTGCTGTGTCTGCATTCCTTTAGACATGATTTCCCTTTGAGAGTATCTCACCAAAACTCAAAACTACATTTTCGTGCAGGGGATGCCAAAAATCTGATTTGTATCTTAGTGCAGACTTCTGGGAAAATCAGTAAGCCAATCACACAAGCAGAAAATTATATATCCGGGGGGGGGGGGGGTCGGGGGGTCAATGTGTCCACTATCTGTGTACATAATGCCTCTAGGTAGCCATATTGCATTGTATTTTACAGAAAATTACAGAGCTGCAGATTGAAATCGAAAGGCAATTTCTAATAACATCAATTACAACATGTATTATGTCACAATTGTATATGCTTTATTATTCCCACGGTTTCATGTGCTGGAAACCACATAGAACCATGCGGTTTCTTTGCGGCAGCAGTATTGGAAAAGGTGCATGGACCTTTTCCCTGTGCTTTCTCTAGGTACAGCAGCCCATTCAAATGAATGGGCTGCTGTGCCCACAAAACGCGGCTGCCAGAAAACGGCATAGTGTGAACCTGCCCATAATGACCTTGCAAGTACTGAAAAATATCTGTTGATCTGCCAGGATTTGAGTCACAGGGGATTTTATAAATCTTTCTTAAAGCGGAACAAAACCCTCATATCCTTTACAACCTAAGCTGATTATCAGATGCAGACCTAAAAGGCCTGGTATAAATTGGGGTTGGGAACTAACGCTGTTTTTTTCCATGATTTTTAAATGCTGGCAATTCGTTTCTTTACATTCAGCTGTCAGCAGGCACTCATCCGTTGTTATGGACACGGCGGCTGCAACCGTGTTGTTTACTGGTTGTTAACCACTTGCCGACTGCCTAACGACGATTTACGTCGGCAGTCAGCCCCTCGCAGGCAAAGCGACGTAGGTCTACGTCGCTAGCCTGTGAGGCTCTAGGAAAAGAGCGCGCGCCGCCATAGGCACGCTCCCGCTCGCTCAAGGACCCCCCCGCACGTGTGCCCGGCGGACCCGATGTCCGCTGGGCACTCGCAATTGTCCGTTACAGCGGGAGAAAGACAGGCGGCTAATGTAAACACAGCCGCCTGTCATTCTCCCCTGTGTAAGAATGGAGATCATACGGTTCTGCTATGTAGGACCGTTGATCTCTGTTCTTACACCTCAAGCCACATCCAATCACAGTAAGAAAGACACCCATAGGGACACACTTAACCCCTCCCGCTCAAAAAAGTTAACCCCTTCACTGCCAGTGTAATTTTTACAGTAACAGTGCATATGTATAGCACTGATTACTGTAGTATTGTCACTGGTAACCCCAAAAGTGTCAAAAATGTCAGTCAAGGGTCCGATCTGTCCGCCGCAATGTTGCAGTCCCGCAAAAAAATCGCAGATCGCCGCCATTACTCGTTAAAAAAAAAAAAACAACAAAAATGACAAAAATCTTTCCCTTAGTTAGTAAACGCAATAACTTTTACGCAAACCAATCAAAATACGCTTTTTGCGATTTTTTTTACCAAACATATGTAGCATAAAACAAATTGGCATAAAATGTTAAAAAATTTTGATTTTTACATTTTTTTGGGAATTTCATATAAAAAAATGTGAAAAATATTGTTATTTATGCAAAATTGACGCTCTTTTTTTGTTTATAGCGCATGATCAAAAAATCGCACAGGTGATCAAATACCACCAAAAGAAAGCTCTGTTTGTGGGGAAAAAAGGACGTCAAATTCGTTTAGGTACAGCATCGCACGACCGCACAATTGTCCGTTAAAATCCCGCAGTGCCGAATCGCAAAATAGGCCCTGGTCAGGAAGGGGGTAAAATCTTCCGGGGCTTAAGTGGTTAAGAATGCTGGTGGCTGGCGGGTCCCTAACTATCGCATGCCGAGACCACTACTGATTTACTGCATGCAATTTTATTCTAATCTAATCTAATCTAATCTAATTATTTATTCCCTTCGGTGAATTGAGTTTAAATCCTGTTTTTATGCTGTATTTACTGAGCATTTTTGCTTTATGTGGTAAATACCTCATAAAGCAATAGTGAATTGACATTTTCAGGATAGCATGCGGTATTTGGGAAATCACCTAAATACCGCATGTGATCTGCTTTTATGAATGGAGCCCATTGTCATTATGGCTGCTAGGAATCCACCCTTTTATAGTACGGGGAATGGCTTATCCAAAAGCCCCCTTATTGGCCCTTCTGACTTGATTGACCTAAGTTTAACCACTTGACCTCTGAGAAGGTTTTACCCCCTTCATGACCAGAGCATGTTTTGCTATTCAGCACTGTGTTAATTTAACTGGCAATTGCGTGGTCATGCAACACTGTATGTAAATGACGGCATCAGATCTAAAAATAAATATTATAGTGGTTTTATTGATTAGAGCCCCCACCTTACTGGAATGGAGTCCACACAGTTGCTGAGCATATTTCCTGATATATATGTGATTGTACTTTTGATTCTATTAAATACTGTGTTTATGTCCACATATTCGATCCAATTGGCAGAATCGCCCAGATTGCATCCATATGGCATGTCAACAGAGAAGGCTATGCAGTGTCATTGCTGCTAGGGACTGGCGGAGAGCACAGCTGTCTACAACCAGTAGTGCCAGCCCTCCCGCACATTTGCCCATTAGCCCCATAATGTAACCAGCACTGGATCCTAATGCGCTGCCATGAAGACAGATGCTGGACTGGCCCTGTCAATAGCAGGGGCAGGACAGCAAGAGGAAATTGGGAACCCCCACAGTGGTGGAACACCAGGGACTGGTTGCTGGTGACATATCCCTTGCTTTCCACCACCATGGGGGGCCTAAGATGTCAGGAAGGAGGCCCACTGCAGAACATCTGAAAGAGCCCTGCTGTGGGAAAGTAATAAAGGGCCCCTGGATTAGTGGAAAGCACACCACGCACACAGGGAAGGCTCCCGCGACCGATGGGTGGGGGTGGTTAGGGTGGCCCCCTATGGTTTCTTGCACTGATGCCCAGTGTCACGAATATTTCATGTTTTTGCCTTTTTGATGCCCATTGTCAGGAATTGTGACAAAGTGTTCGGAATATTTCATGTTTATGCGTTTGATAGCCCTTCATAATGCAAATTTTTTGTCTATAGGTTATGTTAAAGAGACTCCCGTGCTTCCTTCTCGGAAGTATGCCTGGGGACTTTTTGGCATCTTGATAAAAGTCCCTAGTCAGATTGAAACATTGACGCTCAATTGTATTGTATATTGCATGAACAAAACAAAGGTGAATTTGTAACAAGACCTCTGGAGTGCATTCTATTCTTGGGGAAAAAAAAAAAAATATATATATATATTGCATTTTATTGTCGGCCCCCCTACTTTTGTCCCTGTCCCCCCATGTGCCCCCCCCAAAATATGAAAGCTGAAGACGCCACTGATTACGGGGCAATCAATGGGTTAACCATGTGCCAAACAATGTATAATGTGTGTAATGTGTGCTACTTTACTTTTTTATCTGGCTGCTTTGCACGGAGAAGAAACAACCAGATTACTGTTCACAGTACAAAGAGTTCTGTGTTTTTGTAAAAACAGAACTCTGTGTGTGATTGGCCACAACCGATCAGCTGACTTCAGCCAAAATCATTGGCTAAAAACAGTCGCCAAACTCATTGCTGTGTCCAATCCCAGAACAGGTCAGCAGGGGGGCGCAGGCATGTGCGTCCCAAACCCCGAATAAGCCAGCAATGTACCAGTTCATTGCCCGACCTACCTATGCCACTAACCCGCAGTAAATCTACTGTGGGTGGGCTGCAATCAGTTAAAGTCCAGGCAGTGCATTGTGGTTACTATGGCAAATTCCGGCATTATTCCACTGGGTCTGTGAACTACGGTACGAACATGCGGGACCTCATGGTAGTGGCGAACCCAGACCGCTTTCCTAACATTGAAAGTGCAGTGTAAATTTCAACAGTTTCACTTTAAAGTGTAGCAAAGCAGCAGACTTACTTTAACTTCCCCCTTTCATTCTAAGCAGTATATATTTACCTTACTTTCCCTCCTCTCCTGTTTTGTTCAAAGGCCACAGCCAAAGCAAATACCCCTTACTCACCCATCTAATGTCAGGGGGCAATCAGCTCTGGCAACTTGTAGCTTACATATTGTTTAATTCCTAGTAACTAAACAGAGCAGCCTGGAAGTTGCTGTATAACTGTCTGTGGGTAGATGCAGCGTGGTACAGCATCAGTAAACACTCAGAATCCAGTTACAGAAAACACAACTGTGTTGAAACTAAAGTTTAGCAAAGCACAACAAGCCCAGCGGGAAGACAACCAGACTGGGCTCACTCACAGAATGTACAGCGATGAGTAGTAGCCGTGGGTCTCAGTTGTGCCCACAGTGTCTGTTTCAAGGTATGGAATGCGGCCCAGCTGATCCATACCCAAGTGGAGAGGCTTCCAAAAAGGATGGTGTGTCCCTGCACTTTCCCTACTCAACTGGAACCTTTCCCAGATTCCCTGATGCTAAGCACTGTCCCTGACAAACGGGTGACTTGTCCCCACTCTATCCACACACAAAATGCCTGCCAAACCCAGGAGCCAGGGTGTTAAAATGGAGCTTCACCTAAAAGGGGAAGTTCTGCTTTGAGGACTCGTTCACTCGTTCCCTTCTCCTCTTGAACAATTGGCACTTTTGAGGAGTGGGGGGGGGGGGAGCAGGTACCCAATTTTGGACCGACTGGGGTGAGCACACCGATGCATTGTGGGAAAGGTGAGTGGCTGTTTTTTAACAGTCCAGGTTTTTTCCACAGGTGGATGGAACTCAGGTTTAAATAGACTCTGCCTGACTCAAGATGGTCACCCAAGTTACATGGGATGCCAGCATCCAATCGGATGCTGCCTCTCCCGAGACTGATGAAATCATTATGGATCGAGGCTCCAATCAACTTCCTCCTCCACCTGCATTGTTGCTACGGATGAGCACAACCTGCATTGAAGAGAATAGGCAGCACCTGCCAACACGTCTGTGGAAGTCTGCTTTGAAGCTAACCTGCTGCAAAAAAAAACGTTTCACTTTAAAGTGATGTAAATGATAAAATGTAGAATGCACAGCAAGCTGTTATAGCTAAAAAAAAAGTTATCTTGCACTTGTAAATGCATGTGGTCTACTTCAACGTTAAGTAAATTCTGCTAAAAATATCCTAAAATTTGGAGAGTATTTATATTAGCTGACATCTGTTGCATTTATTTGATAAAAGGTAAGAGCCTCTGATGAAAATAGCTGTTCTGTGACTCACATGATGTATGGTACTTTCAGTCACTGTTATGTAGTAATATACTCACATAATGGCAGCTTCCATCAAAGTCTTTTGTGACAGGAGCTCAGCTTTTTGATAGACAACGCTTTTTGGTTAATTTTATTTTCCCCTTCTTTTTTACAAGCTAAAAAATTGATGTTTTAAATAATTTTCAATATGTAGTAAATCTTAATTTTACTACAAGTTGGATCTATGCCTGCCAGTTTGTAAAAACATGATGGGCTTTACAATTTGAAAGCCAAGTACTTGTCAGATGCTTTTTATTTGCTGTTGCAAGCTAATGAAGTCATTGTCATCTCTGTTAATAGAGGGCATAGGCAGTATGTCAGCTATTCGGGTCTGTTTTTTAGCATGGCAGATACTAACTTGCTGATAAATATTACATTCTTATATGCAATACTGCATATTTAAATCAGGGAAATATATTTTTAGAACTGCATATGACAAAATACTTTAAAATATACATTATATTGTCAAAAGTATCGGGACACCCGCCTTTACACGCACATGAATTTTAATGGCATCCCAGTCTTAGTCTGTAGGGTTCAATATTGAGTTGGCCCACCCTTTGCAGCTGTAACAGCTTCAACTTTTCTGGGAAAGCTGTCCACAAGGTTTAGGAGTGTGTCTATGGGAATGTTTGACCATTCTTCCAGAAGTGCATTTGTGAGGTCAGGCACTGATATTGACCGAGAAGGCCTGGCTCCAAGTCTCCGCTCTAATTCATCCCAAAGGTGTTCTATCTGGTTGAGGTCAGGACTCTGTGCAGGCCAGTCAGGTTCCTCCACCCCAAACTCACTCATCTATGTCTTTATGGACCTTGCTTTGTGCACTGGTGTGCAGTCATGTTGGAACAGGAAGGGGCCATCCCCAAACTGTTCCCACAAAGCTGGGAGCATGAAATTGTCCAGAATGTCCTGGTATGCTGACGCCCTAAGCGTTTCCTTCACTGGAACTAAGGGGCTAAGCCCGAACCCTGAAAAACAACTCCACACCATAATCCCCCCTCCACCAAATGACTTTTTTAAGCTGCATTTTATGTGGTGTGTAAGCTGCAAGGTCAAAATTGTGCAAAAGACATTGGATAACCTGTTTTTTTCTGACAAACCTGTTTTTGGTTTTATCTTAAGTCCTTGTTATTATTATAAGGATTGACCACAAGCAATAGTATTTAGTGCCTATCTTTTGTGATTTTACTTGTACATAGTTTGAAGTATTGGTTGTCCTGGAAGCTATATTGCTGTGATAGTACTTTGTATGTTGTATAAGTGATCAGAAAACACATTCTGGACAGGACTGGCACTTTATGGTCATGACATGGAAGGAATGACAACACTACCCCTGATAAGGACAGAGAATGCCATGAACATAAATAACTAAATTTTGCATCTTGAGCTATATAGGGAGCCTGGTCATTCTGCATTGTGACCCAGCTAACAGATGTTTGGCTATGCCCGAAAATCTTATAATCATTTATGAGCATATGTAAACCATTTCAGACTATTTTCTTCAAATGGTGAGCTTCTGTTCTGGTCTTCTGTTTTTCCTAGGTGTTTATCGGGCTTCACGGGGGAAAGATGTGAACATGTTATCCTACCAACATACCAACCAAAATCTGAAGTAACATATATAGCTATTGGAGTATTAGTGGGATTATTACTAAGTGGATTAATTGTCTTTATCTGGTGCTACAAGGAAAAACGGTAAGTATTGATAAATGTATTAAAATAAAACATTCATACAAATATTGCATTTTACCAAGATGCAGAAGTGGGTGGCATCTTATGTCTACCGTGGCGGGCATAATTTATTTACAAGGGGATATGACTTTAAATCCCATCTCTGTTCTCCTCTGAGAATTACATGGGGCATTATTCAACCCAAAAGACAGAGCACATCTAGTTGTGGAAAGAAATTTCTGGGTGGGCAGCAGGGAAGAAAAGGTGAGAATTGCAGCCAAAGCTGAATTATAATTTAAGACCTCCTAGGGCACTATTAAAAAAAAAAAAGGAAAATACATACATACATACATACATACAGAAAAATGTAATATGAACTGCTTCTTGGAAAACTTCAACATTTTATTTTTATTATGAGACTTCAAAGCGCTTCTCCAAACCTATGTCCAGATATTATCAGGAACCAGCAGGCTGAGTGTGCAGATGCAAAAAAAGGGGGGGGGGGGTACCCTGGAAAGATCCAGAGGAACAGAGAGCCTTATTGGGATGAACAATTAACCATACACGGGGGTGTAAACCAATGCAAAGTATTTTTATTCTGGCAAATCTAGCAAAGTGATGATGTTGCTAAAAAGTGGTGTTGTTCAACATATCATGTTCAGTAGAAATAAAGTGCAATGTGACATAACAGTGCATACAATAACAACCATAGACATAACAGAACAATATAAAAACAAGGTGAAAAGTATCGTCCGGACGCCAGGTATTAGTTGGCACTTGAAGACAGTTCCCACGGCGTTTCACCTTATGGTTAGATAAATAATATAGTATCTGTAAGGGAATGCTTAAAGTGCCAAACCCGTGGAAGCTCGAGCTATGGGCATGATGGCAGTTAAAGTGCCCCTAGAGGCTAAGTCCCAGGATATAGGAGGTGATCAGATATGATTGCAGAGTAAGTAGGTAGCACCTGAATAAGTGGCCATCACATTAGGAGCAGTCATATAAAGAAAGTATGAGACATCTATGTAATCCAAATGGACAATGGAGTAGGGTAAATATTTTTCTGAACTGTCCACATTGTAGTAGATTCACAATCACTGGAACCTGCGCCAATGTAAAGGCAGGTAGGGGGCCACAAACACTGGGCTATAGTGTAGATCACACTAGGGTCCTGTAGATGGTAATGGATTAGAAGTCTGCAGTGTCCTAAGCAAATGCCATAAGGTAGATAGAGTTAACGTTTGTAATGTGCATGGATGTGCAGACAGTACCTGGGACAGTTAGTGTGCAGATGTTCACACATGTTATAATCTAGGACCTGATAGTAGTTCAGGGCTCCATCCAACGGATAGGAGGTCTGTGGCAGGAGGTAGGAGGACTCCAATCCCTCTCCAGAATTAAAAGAGGCTGCATGGGGCAGCAAGAGCGTGCATATCTCTCAGGAGGCAGATTTAGTATGTAACAGAGCAGAAGTAGCTGATCGAGAGTAAGCTATGAGAAAGCTTGAGTTTAAGGAACTGCGTGTGTTGGGCTGAGGATCAGACCTAAGGTCTAAGCTTGAGGCCTGAAGCAGCCATATGGCAACAGTGTGAACCAGGAGACTGAAGTATTTTGTTGCACAATTTACAGTAACAATGGAAACCCCCTGTATAGGCAACTGATGTCTTTTGTGAAGTTTTCCATTCTTTTAAATAAAAGTGGGCCACCAAGCCCTTAAACAGAGTTTCTGAGGTAGACTGACCTCACTGTTATGCACTACCATTGAGCTAAGAAATTTCCCAATGTCACAAGTGGTGCTCAGATAAGGAATGGTGGAGTTCTGGATCCTCGCATGCCTAAACAGTAAGTGTGGCAAGAAATTCTTTCTGCTCTGCAGTGTGTGCAGCAGTTGATGTACCAGCAAAAAGAGAAGCATTGCGTGTTGCAGCCCTTAAAGAGACAGTACTCCATTGTTTTTTCATCTGTGAAGATGGGGTTGTTAAAAAGCAAAAAGGAAGCAATGTTTGCTAAGTTGAGAAATAGAACTCTGTGGTTGGAGGGGTTGTTGCTGCCCAGGACAAGCCCTTACATGCCTAAACAGAGTTTGCCAAGGCAGGAGATGGCTGCTGCTACCTATAGCAACGTCGCTGGGATTAGAGTAGCTTACTTAATACAGCCCACGTTGCCTATTGATGATGCTGAGGACGTTTTTGCAAAGTTTGAGTGTGTTGCTGTACAAGAAGCTTGGCCCAAAGAAAGCTGGTTAGATGAGTTACTGCCTCTATTATGGATAAAGTATCAGACAGTATACGGGGGAATGATTCAAGGTTGCTGGGATTACAACTCGCTTAAAGCTGAAATCCTGAAAATAGATTTGCCAGAAATGCTCTGGTAAAGAAAAACTGTTGCCCTTACCCTGTCAGAAGAAAGTAGCAGCTACAGCAGAGATGTGGATCAAATTCTGACTGAAGATGTTTGTGCAAAGGTGTCTGTTGTTGTCCTTGGAGATGATGTAGAAATTGTTCAGTCTGCAGGGGGTGGTGGAGTTTCTAGGAAGGCTGCAGTGTTGCCCTGTTGCCATGTGGGGGCATTAGCTTTTTAGAACCCACTCGAGAGTATATATCGCCCTCAACTGATGTTTGCAATACCTGCCAAATGGAATGGTAAGACTGTTGCTGATGAAACTGTGAAAGAGTGTGGCTATGGGACAGACCCGGGTGAAGTAAGAATTAGTCTGGCTGAGAAATTCGCTGTGTGTGTGAAAAGAGATTCGTTGCTGTGTAGTACCCTTGGTAGTGGGGAAGCATGGGTTAAAGCAGAACCTGCAGTGAGATTGAGGACTATTAAGGACTGGTCTCCATGTATTTCCCTGTGTAGCAGGGAGACCAGTGTTAAAACTGAATATGATGATGTGTTGCTTACTAATAATTTTGAAAATGCTGATGTATATTCATCTGTGTTCTCCGAGAGTGAAATATGTTCTGTGCATGTGCCTAAACCAATTCAGCAGAGCACTGAGGCAGATCTGTTAAGGGTGACCACTAAGGTATGTGTGCCATTTACCCTAGCAAAAATGTCAGGTGCCACAGAAGTGTTCCTGGTGACCTCGCAGTGACTGAGGTTGAGGTTTCCGAGGACAATTGTGTAGCCGCCCTGGTGTGTTTTTCATAACGTGAAAAGTGACATACGAAGTGTCCCACAGGTTCCAACTGGTAATGAACCAAGACAGCCAGTAAAAGTCAGGAATGCTGATGATAATGTTGTTAAATGTATTGTGTTTATTATAAAAGTACAGTATTTGCTGTGGAGTCCCAGGTACTTCCTAGAGTAGGTGATGTGGTTCTGCAGAGCACCCATTAAGGAGATGTTATAGTATTGGATAGTTGGGGCAGGGAAGTACTTGCATTACTGGACAAAGTGTCCGTTTGTAAAAATAGGTTGGACATAACATCTGCTATGTCAGATGGAGGAGTCACAGAGTGGCTGGTGATCAAGAGTGCATTGGCCCCTGTGGGACCCCACAAGCATGTGTTGTAGAAATGTCTAGCCATTTCAACATCGAGAACAAGATGGAATCTCTTGTGCTTAAATGAACAATACAATGAAAGTTCATGTAATTTCCCGCCTTTTGTTTATTTGACACCATTCTTCTCCTCGTTACATTCAGCCGATTGCTGGTAACTCCTGCTACATTGGTAAATACCTGCTCTGTGCAATCACCCCACAGAATGGCTCAGAACCTCCTCTTCTCAGCACACTACCATGGGATGAGGAATCCTATAGAGGGGCACACCTGTGGGCTTGCTCCTGAGCTGGGCTGTGCATCTATTGACACACAAAGTGTGGCTCAGCCCCACCCCTTGCTCTCTGCTCACAAGATTTGATTGACAGGAGTCCAAGGCTCCCACTGAGGGATTGAGGCGGCAATACAAATACAGGGACATTTTTTACCTTAATGCATGTAATGCATTAAGGTAAAAAATGTCCAGCCCTTAGAACCAATTTAAATTGGATTTTACATCTACAAAGTTAAAGCCTTACTGTAGCCAATACTTATTAATGGCAACAGAAACCTTTTTTTTTTGGGGGGGGGGGGGGGGGATAAAGGTTTTTACTAAATATTAATATATTATAATTTATATGAATAAGATCTGACCAGTGTAAGCACCCCTGTCAGTGTAAACTAGGTTTTTTCAACCCTCTAATTGCTACTTTTACTGGTTAGCTTGCTCTGTTAAAGGAAGTTGAACAGGATCAACAAGTATTAAAACTATGTTGAGGGGGACTCCAAAAACCAATGACTGCGGTGTTAAGGCTCCTGACAGACTGCTCCATATATGACATTTTTGATTTTGCCTATTAAATACTTTTAGATTCAACACAAAAAAAAAATGTTGCCTATTTGAAAAAAAATCCTTGCTTTATTTT
Source organism: Pelophylax lessonae (assembly GCF_965119305.1). Lineage (NCBI taxonomy): Eukaryota > Metazoa > Chordata > Amphibia > Anura > Ranidae > Pelophylax > Pelophylax lessonae. The sequence continues at coordinate 579,144,590 of NC_138768.1, read as the reverse complement.
ATTTGTTTTATGAGACTTGTATTTTTAATAGCACTATTGTAAAATATAATAGTATCAATGTACTAAATACCATATGTACAGTATGTTCATGTGATCTGCTTGTACGAGAAATGTAAATGTGCTAGTAAGGATATTTTTTAAAATCATTTTGCTTAGCTCATCTCCTAATCCTAAAATAAATCATTATATGGTTTTTGCTAATAAATCTCTTGTAATGCCAGCTGTAGTCAATAATATGCAAGAAAAAACAGTAAATAGTAAAGACCATGATAATCATAGTAGAACATGCTTACATTTCAGTGATATGATAGAACACATTTTTCTTGAGTGAGTAAAATGCCTTGTTTATAGCACAGCAGCACAAACTGCCGGCTCAAAGGTTACAATGAGATTTACAACATGCTGGTAATCCGCATGTTACTGCATTTAAAAAAAAAGACATAAATGGAAAAAATCCTTAATGTCTGATTAAACATTAACTTTTTTTGTTCAGCAAGCAGTTCTCTACAGTAAACTATATTGTGTGTGCATTTAATGAATTGTTATAAATTGCATAATATTATTAATTTAAATTATTTTTCATTATGTATTCAATATTTCATTACATATCTTTTAAATATATATATATATATATATATATACACAGGCACAAACATACTACATATCTGTCTCCCCTGTCTATGCCTCCAAATAACAGTGCTTGTGTCTGACTATTGGGTGCTCTTACAGCTATCATTGCACTGTAGGATAAGGAGACAGAATCACATAACATACCCTATAACTATCAGTTATGTCTCTTTGCCCCTGATAGCCAATCGCAGCAGCAAGTGAAGGGAAAGGCCAGTATATGCAGCAGGAAGGCCAGTTATTTAAGTAAACCTCTTGTTTTGCTCTGCATTACCAAATAAAGGATTCAATTTAAAACTAGTAAAAATAGTAAAAACAAAAAAACATTTTTATCCCAACTTATCATCCTATATCCTATGCTATGTTTATCAAAAGTAGATCTTGCAAGCCTTTTTACATTTTTCAAGTAGGGAATCCTACTTGTGTTTTTGCTTTCACTCACCTACAGTATATGTTGCTCTGCAGTCTCTCTCCAAGTTGTATCATTGAGGTTTCGCATGCATACCTATTAAAAACCTTTTCTTTAGCCACCTCTCCAACGCACCTCTCTTTTTTCTACTAGACCACTTTTTCCTTCTCTCTCCAACACCTCTGTACAATTTCATATTGCTTGCTTTCCCACGCATGCCACCCCAAGCAGTCTCTCTATGCTTTCCTTGCCACTATTTAGTGGCAACTTCAGTGGTAACTACACCATGTTTTTCAATCCCATTGCACATCTACACGTATTCTTAAACCTTTTTCATTGTTATCTGTCCTATCCGCTCCTCTGGCCACTCTTTTGTTCCAGGAAACTGATATTACTTTCCTAGAGAGCTATGTCACCAACGAGACCCACTGAGGTCCTCTCAGGTGGCACTCATGAAGTCAAGGTGGGGTAACGGCACTACAACTGGAGTGTCCATAATGCAACTCAGTAATGTTCAGCCTGATAAAATTACTGGTTGATCATTAGTGGGCTCTCTTCTCAGCCGCTGCGCCTGTCAAACAGAAAGGCACAGTGGGCAAGCCTCTTCAATGATACAGAACCTGTTTACAGTACATGCCCTGAATCGCTGAACAAAGTGTTGCTGGCCATTACATCTGACTGTGTGACAAACGCAGTGGCCTGTCATAGACTTTTGTCGGTTATGCTGTGCCTGCACTTTTAACAGATTCTGTGTCACTGAACAGAACTGCCTTTTTGTGCATGAGTTTGTGGGCACACATTACCCCATTACTCTGGTTTCTTTATCATGTCAGTCCAATTTATTGCCCTCTGTATTCCACAGCACATCTTCAACACATATTTCTTGTTTTCAGGCTTCCTGCCCTTTTCCCAACACATATTTCTTGTTTTCAGGCTTCCTGTCCTTTTCCCAATGTTCCTCTATGCTCTCCTGCCTCTGGCCTCACTTTTCTATTGCCTGTTCTTCCACACCTGGGGGGGGATATGATCATCATGTATAAATACATAAGGGGTCCATATAGTGAACTTGGTGTTGTATTGTTCACTTTAAGGTCAACACAGAGGACAAGGGGGCACTCTTTACGTCTAGAGGAAAACAGATTTAGTCTCCAAATACGGAAAGGTTTCTTCACCGTAAGAGCTGTGAAAATGTGGAATAACTCCCTCCAGAGCTGGTTATGGCTAGCTCACTAGATAGCTTTAAAAAGGCCTGGATTATTTCCTGGATGTACTTAATATAAGTGGGTACTAATATTTATAGGTAAAGTTGATCCAGGGAATATCTGATTGCCTCTCGGGGGGATGAGGAAGGAATTTTTTTTCCCCTGCTGTAGCAAATTGGATCATGCTTTACTGGGATTTTTTTTGCCTTCCTCTGGATCAACTGCAGGTATAGGATTGTGTATATGGGATTGTATGGTTGGGTTTTCATTACTGTTTTTTTTTTTTTTATTGGTTGAGCCAGATGGACTTGTGTCTTTTTTCAACCTGACTAACTATGTAACTATGTAACCCGCCTCTTCAGTCTTCTGCCCCCACCCACCTGTCATTGTATAACTATGTCTGGAGCTGATTGTGTAATATAGTTCTCTTTTTGTAAGGAGTAGGTATTTGGACAAGACAGGGTTCTGACATCTCCCAAAAGGCAGAGCTGGGGCTTTTAAGAAATATTTGTAGCCTCATATACTGGAAGTCTCAGCTTCAGTGTTGGCATGAATATCCTAGAATGGATTAATGGATTAAACTATTATATAGCCAGAATTTGAGTCAATCAGAATTTTTTCCTACTTGCAGGCATACCAGACTGGAGTGTTCTTTGTTGCCTCTTTTGTTTGTGTTGTCTATCAACCTCTTAGCTATTTTAATATACATGTTTTCCAATATTAGGGGATTTTGCATCAACTCTTTGGAAGAGCAAATATCCTTATATGCAGAAGACTCCTTCATTTACTTGGTCCATCCCAACCAATCCTTTTCTTCCCCTTTTAAAATTATTGACCAGTTTGGGGATTATATAGGTTTTTGGGTAAACTGAAATATACCTGTTCTTTTTCCTCTTGACCCTGACACCGTAGACCCTGTCCTTTCATTTTCGCAAGTTACCAATAAATTTAAATACTTAGGTATTACTATACAGATCCACTTATCCACCTATTTGGATACGAACATTTCCCAATTTCTAAATTTTCTGGCTGAAAAAAACGAAGTGGTGAATGTCCTCCCCAAGTAACGTAATAGGCAGTGCTAATTTATTTATAAGGATTTTTTAACCAAAGCTGGTATATTTATTTTTGAATTCACTGGTCCCATTCCAATTATGGCAATATTTAAACATATCCATTTACTATGATCTTCTTTCCTATATACCCAGCAAAGCTCTCACATTTTTTATGCACAAAAGTGTATCTTATTTAAATAGAATATCCCCCCCCCCCCACACACACACACACACACTCTCTAACATTATCTATATGTTCTTTCCATCTACAATTAGCATATGATTGTAGGGACCATCCTATTCTTTTTGAAAAAAAATGTCCATAGCTCACTTTTCTTCATGATTTTGTTTATACAAATCTATCACTGTGTATATTTATATATTCCATAGCCCTCAAAAGTTCCACAGCACTTGTGTTCTAAAGAGATTCTCCTGCTATGAGCATTATTATTATGATACTTGCTATAAATTACATACAGTGCAACACTATGTTATTTTCTTGCAATGCTAAAATTGTGTTATTTGACCCCCATTATTCAGGTTTTATTTTTCCTTTTCTTTTGTTATTCTCGCAATCGTAATAAAAATCATCTTAAAAAATGTCAGTCTATATGGGATGTTGATAAAAATAAACTCTTTTTCACGAGAAAACTATAGCTATTTAGTGTCCATACAATTGTACCATTTTCATTTTTAGCTCTAGTCCTAACCCCTGTTTTTATTTTTTTTTGTTTATTTTCCGTTATTATTCATGCAAACTTAAAGTTGAACTATAGGCAAACCTTTTTTTTTTATTTTGGATAGAGCAAGGGAAGGCTATAACCCTTGTCAAATTTTTTTAAGCCATCTGTGCCCCCTGTCCTATAGCCAAAACAGGAATTGAAAGCAAATCCCTACAAATGAAAGGAGTCCATTGGGGCCCCCAAAGTAACTGGAACTAATGTCCCCATTGGAAGATTTCCTTTCCATTACTTTTCTGGGGACAACCCAAAATGTAGGATTTTCTTTTACTTTCACTTTTAATAATAATGGTAAACAGGACAAATATAGAGGGTGAATCTCCCTTATGGGGTCGAAGACAGCAATAAAAACTGACAGGTGTTCTAATCCATCTCCGCTCTATCCAAAACTACAAAAGTTTTTTTTTGCCTTTAGTTATACTTTAATAAAAACATCTTAAAAAATGTCAGTTCAGATGTTGATAGAAAAAAACTCGCGTTTCACAAGAAAAGTAAGATTATAGCTATTTAGTGTTCACTGAAATTGTTCAAAACATTTTCTTTTATAGCTCAGTTATCTCTTTAACATAAATTCTTATTCCACTTCTAATGTCATCTACTTGGAATCAAGAAACATTCTGGATGAAGTGGTAACATGGTCTTTATCGCTCTATAAACTCTACACTGAAAAACAAACACATTAATTATTTTGTTTTCACTTCTCATTTTTTTCAGATGTAAGCCAACTCCAGATTACGAAATGTGCAATCGAGAGAATACACCATAGATGCTCCGTTTGCAAAATTGCCAACTGAAAAACCAATGAGCATTTCAGATGTGATTCATTCTCTCCACAAACATGGATATTGAATCTTCCTATTTATCACAAGGACTGCAGTGACTTTACAGCATTGAACCTTAACTACAGTGCATCTAAGCAGAGTCCCTTTGACTATGGAAACATCTTTCATGAATACTGGTTCCGCTAAGAGGCATTATGTGTTTTTTTTCCTAGAGAAAATCTAAAGACAATTATAATTTTGCCATGTTACTGCACTTGAAAAGTATTATAGTACTAATTTTTGCAATTTGTGTGTACAAGCTAACATTTAAATTATAGCCGTTAAAGTCACGCTGTCTAACTACTCAACAGCTGTTGCGATAACATATCAACCACATACAAAGGGCATTGTGTTCAATGGGTCATTTGACTCAAAGACTTGCATTGTGAGAAGGCACATTAGCTTTTGTGGTCTCTGCAAAGCAGGAACCCTATGTATGTAATAAGCAAATATGAACATCATCATGCATATATGTATTTAAAAACTAATAACACATATTGATAACATTGTTTACTTCAATATGATCTCTTTTGCAAGCTCTTGAAAAAACTAAAAAACTATTCATTCCCTTTAAGTGATTAGGTTAGCTTTCATGATTGATAAACTCTATAAAAACGTTTTCTGTTTAGTGATATGACATATGCTGAACCCAATGGTCATGCTTATTACATTGACTTCACATATTTAACTTAACATTCTTTATTAACATTCAAAAAATGCATGAAAGTTGTATGAATCTTGGGCGAAAACATAGTCCCCTATGTGTTTTCGTAGTTTACAACAATTAGTTGAGCTACTTAAAAGAGTATTCTTATTCAGGACTATAAAGGACAATAAAGAGTTGTTACATTTTATATGTATATTTGTGGTGTGGAGAAAGGGGTTCTTTCTTTTTGGGTCCATGCACACTGGGCTAAAAAAAAAAGCCAGCTCTCCTGGCAGACAAAAAAGCTAATATAGAGTTTAGAAGGGTTTAGAAGCTTTCAGGAGTGCTTAGGAGAATTCAGCTTTTTTTTCCTGCAAGAAATTTTCAAGATTGCAGAACAGAGGTTTTTTTTTGCCTCTAAACTCTGATCTTATATTATGAATCTAAACGTCCTAATGTGCATGGAAACACAGGATAACATTCAGCTGCTTCTACAGGCAAAACTCCTTTAGAAGCAGTGTTATTTTCAAGCCAGTGTGCATGGACTTTTTGTGTGTACAAAGGTGATCCTTCACCACTTAGAGGTCTGATAAAGAGGGTTGGATTTTCACCAAATTCACTAAGCTTAGGGAGCATTCCCTTACAGCATAAACAGCCTATTTGCCTTTAGTAAATTAACCCCATTAGTCAACATGGAGATAGCATGTTAGATTAAATGGCTTGCTATTACTGCATTGCTTATTTCTGGCAGCTCTTGCTTCTATTTAATCTCTCAAGTGGCCTTCTATAAAATAAATATATTGAAAAAAGTTTCAGCTGTATATTTTGGTTTCCTTACCCTTTACAGACCTACAGCCCACAGGAGTAAAGGGTTATGTTCTTTTTTATATACAGTGCCTTGCGAAAGTATTCGGCCCCCTTGAACTTTGCGACCTTTTGCCACATTTCAGGCTTCAAACATAAAGATATAAAACTGTAATTTTTTGTGAAGAATCAACAAGTGGGACACAATCATGAAGTGGAACGAAATTTATTGGATATTTCAAACTTTTTTAACAAATAAAAAACTGAAAAATTGGGCGTGCAAAATTATTCAGCCCCTTTACTTTCAGTGCAGCAAACTCTCTCCAGAAGTTCAGTGAGGATCTCTGAATGATCCAATGTTGACCTAAATGACTAATGATGATAAATAGAATCCACCTGTGTGTAATCAAGTCTCCGAGGCTCCAGTCCCAGTAGACGACCCCTTGTGTGGAAACGCGTCGGAAGGAGCTGGTCGCGCTGTAATTTTGTCAAAACACCGTTCTGCAGACGGCCGTGGCGTTCTTCAGCTTGTTGCATCTTTTTAACTTGGATTGCTGTAAGTGTATTTGCCTTTATTAAATTTGGTTTTAAAGGATAATGCACTATTAGTCCCTTTCTTTCTTTTGGGAATGCATCTTTGGGGCATTTCATCTTGAGCCGCACCAAGTTTTTTCTGGATGCTGTGGGAGGATGTGATCTGGAGGATCCTCAAGGAGAGTGCTCCACCTCTTCAGTCCTGCTAACACGGGATCATCTACCTACTTTGCTTGAAGTTTTTACCTCCATCATCTCTGGTTAGAGTCAATCTTTATCACTGGGCGTTATTTTATTATCACATTGTCAAGTTTATTTGGAGGCTCTGTTTTGTCTAACACATGGTAAGAGGCCATTCACTATGTTGGAATTTGAACACAGTCACCATTTAAATGTGGACTCACTAATGAACATATTATTTGCACATGTTTGATTATGGACTTTAATTGATGAACTGTATTTTGTTTACACATGATTCTGAAGTCCTCCAATTTTGTGCACTATTTTTGCACCTACAAGATTTGATTGTTTTACACATTAATATTGTTGGTTTACTATTGAAGCGCATTACTATCTACTTTCACTTACATAGTTACATAGTTACATAGTTAGTGAGGCTGAAAAAAGACACAAGTCCATCCAGTTCAACCTATGTGTGTGTGTTTGCTTTTAACCGTACATTGTATACCCCTGTATGTTGTGGTCTTTAAGGTGTCCATCCAATAGTTTTTTGAAACTATCAATGCTCCCCGCTGATACGACTGCTTGCGGAAGAGAATTCCACATCCTTACCGCTCTTACAGTGAAGAACCCCTTACGCACTTTAAGGTTAAACCGCCTTTCCTCTAGTTTTAGTGAGTGGCCACGTGTCTTATTGTATTCCCTTACTCTAAATAGTTTGTTCCTTATGCTAGGGTCGCCAGTACAGTATTTGTACATTGATATCATATCCCCCCTCAAGCGTCTCTTCTCCAGAGAGAATAGGTTCAGTGCTTGTAGTCTTTCCTCATAGCTGATGTCCTCCATTCCCCTAATTATTTTTGTTGCCCTTCTCTGGACTTTCTCCAGTTCCAGCACATCCTTCCTGAGGACCGGTGCCCAGAACTGGACAGCATACTCCAGATGTGGCCAGACCAGAGTCTTGTAGAGTGGAAGAATAATCTCTTTATTTCTGGAGTGAATCCCCTTTTTTATACAACCCAGTATTCTGTTGGCTTTGCTTGCAGCGGCTTGGCATTGCATGCCACTTCCAAGCCTGTTGTCTACCAGTACCCCCAGGTCCCTTTCCATCCTAGACTCACCCAGAGGTTCCCCCCCCTAGTGAGTAGCTTGCTTTCTGGTTTCTGGCCCCCAAGTGCATTACTTTACATTTTTCTACATTAAATCTCATCTGCCATGTAGTTGCCCCCATATATATATATTTCCATATATATGTTTGATACATGCAAAAAAACAAAACAAAACAAAACAAAATAAAACACACACACACACTTCCTGTGTTGCCTTCCTAGGTTTTGACAATGGAAGAAAAAAATGTTCCAGGTGGTTGAATGAGCCCCTGCATGTATCAATATGTGCCGACCTGATCGTAAACACTGGCAAACCTAAACAAAGAAGATTGGCCGCACTTCAACGTGGTAAAACTTTTGCTTAATGCAATCTTCAGGAGATAGATACAACAGACTTCACAGCTCTTATGATGGACAGAGAATATAAGGGAAAAAGGTGAAGGGGTTCAACCCCCCCTTTATCTCCTTTTTTCCTCATGAGAAGGCGGCAGATGTGGCAGTTTCAAGGCTCCTCCTCAGCCTGTCAGGGAAGGAGGGGATACTTATCACAGATGAAGGGGGTCCTTATAGCCAATAGGTCACATGACTAAGAAGTTTCTAGAAGCCAGGGACCCTCTATAAAAAGGGGTCCTGGGAGCCCAGGCTTGGCCAGTCACCTAGGAGGGACAGCAGTGGCGGAGCTCATGCAAAAAGCTGTAATATTTTAAGCCGGCTGCATTGACTGCAGGGGTGACATGAAGACTCTACTACATCAACTTTTAGAGAAAGCCGAAGCTGAGGGTGGAGAAGAATGGATTCGGAAGTGTCTGGCTCCACCTTCCGAATCGGCGGCGGGCCGAGAAGAAGAAGAAGCCAGCGGCTAGAGAGCCGGAAAAAGAAAAGCACTGTCTCAAGTTGAAGAGGAGGCGGACGAAGAAGGCGGAGAAGGCAGGAACAGCGAGGCTTCGCGTCCAGAGCCAGCGGTTCAGGGACCAGCAGAAGGAGATGTAGGCAGCAGCGGACAAGGGAAGAGAAGATATTAGACCAATAGGCTGATAGGCTGTACAGCCCATTGGCAGAAGATGGAAGAAACGCAACTAGAAGGGCGGAGTTGGCTGCAAGTCACACAGGAGGCACGCCTAAGGGTGGGGCTAAGAAGATAGATGCGGGGAAATGCAGAAGAGGATCTCCGAGACAAGACACAACACAAGCCAGGGCAGTCAGAGGCGGTAAAAGCTTTGATGCTGCCAAAGCAGAGGTCAGACAGCTAAATTTAAAGGAGAAGTAGATAGGTCAAGAATGTTCAGTGAGGTGCAGGCTGGAATAATGGAAGAGGAAGGTTATGTGCCTGGTGAGTGCTCTAACAGTATGTTAAGTACATTAGTGATGTCATTAGCTAAGATTTCTTCCAAATTAGATGATTTAACGAAGGTCCCAGTAAAGGTAAGGAATAATGAGTATATTTCAGTGGTATGGGCAGTTCCAGAACAAGGAGGTGGAGGTTGCAAGAAATAAAAGTAATAGTGCATGCATAGATAATGAAGGGGAAGGGACAGGTAGTGTATCAGAGTGTTCAGTTGAAGAATGTATGCCTTGTTTGCTATCTTCATTAGGCTTCCAATTGTCAAAAAGTTTAAAGGGAAAATCTGGAAGGAGGAGTTTTTAGATTTATTATCATTGCTTCCTTCTAGTAAAGAATTTCTGAGGAATGATAAAGAATGGAGTGAAGAAGAGAGAAGAAGGCCTGTATCTAGATCATTTAACAACTGGTTGCAGGCCTTCTGTAAAGTATATATGCCAGTGTAATGTGTGAGAAGTATGCAGGAAAAAGTTCAGGATTGTTTCATCACACTGAAATTATTTTGGAAGCATATAAAAATTTTGGTGGGTTGTGCTGGTTTTTATATGATGAATCTTTTAGAGAAAAACTAGTGGTACATGCAAATTTGTCCTGGGGAAATAAAGATGTTGGGTTGTGGTTAAATCTGCTGATCCCTCCAAAACCGCCAGTGTCCAGACAGATGAATAATTTCAGTATCAAAATCCAATAGTTGAGGAGTCATTTCTTAAAAGCCAGAACACCAGTGATTCTTCAAAACATGCGTCCATGGCTGGCCATATACTCAGATCAGCAGATGGCCACCATGCTAATTAACGGTTTTGAAGAAGGTTTTGTATTACCTAGATTTGAAGGTTCAGGCTGTAAGTTAGTTAATAATCTAAAATCAGTAGAAAGAATGGACAGTATAGTGCAAGAAAAAAATTAGCAAATAAGTGAAGGAAGGCAGGATAGCGGGACCGTTTAAGGACCCTCCGTTTTAAAATTATAGAATTTCACTGTGGTATAATACCAAAAAATAGCCTAATACGTTTAGGATGATCCACCACTTGTTGTTTCCAAGTGGAGGATCATTAAACAATCAAATAGACATAGATAACTATCAGGTTAAGTATACGTCATTTGAAGAAGCAATGGGATTTTTGAGAAAACTGGGGCCTATCGCTTTTTTAGGAAAGACAGATATAAAATCAGCCTTCAGACTGTTACCTATTCATCTGAAGAGTTTCAATTCTTCGGGTTTCAAGTTTGATATTTTTTATTATTTATATAAATGCCTTCCGATGGGTTGCTCATTGTCATGCTTTTATTTTGAAACCTTTTCCACATTCGTGCAATGGGTCGTGAGAAGGTATACAAAATCCCCTTTTATTCTGCACTATTTAGATGATTTTTTATTTTTAGGCCCAGCACAATCAGACGTTTGTTTGGGTTTACTGAACGCCTTTGTGGAGATACAGTCAGGTCCATAAATATTAGGACATTGACACAATTCTAATCTTTTTGGCTCTATACACCACCACAATGGATTTGAAATGAAACAAACAAGATGTGCTTTAACTTCAGACTTTCAGCTTTAATTTGAGGGTATTTACATCCAAATCAGGTGAACGGTGTAGGAATTACAACAGTTTGTATATGTGCCTCACACTTTTTAAGGGACCAAAAGTAATGGGACAGATTAACATTCATAAATCAAACTTTCACTTTTTAATACTTGGTTGCAAATCCTTTTCAGTCAATTACAGCCTGAAGTCTGGAACGAGTGGGAGGCACATATACAAACTGTTGCAATTCCTACACATTTCACCTGATTTGGATGTAAATACCCTCAAATTAAAGCTGAAAGTCTGCAGTTAAAGCACAACGTGTTTGTTTCATTTCATTGTGGTGGTGTGTAGAGTCAAAAAGATTAAAATTGTGTTGATCCCCCAATATTTATGGACCTGACTGTATGCAGTCATTTTGGGATTCCGATAGCCAATGAGAAAACAGTGTTGCCAACAAATGGCTTGGAATTCTTGAGCATTTTCATAGATTCACAGAAAATGGAGTTCAGTCTTCCTGAAGAAAAGCTGTTCAGAATTTCAAAATGTATTATATTATTGATAAGAAGAAAAAAGATTTCTCTGAAAGAAATGCAGAAGCTATTGGGTTTTTTAGCATTTGCGACAAGGGTTTTACCGGTCGGGAGAATTTCCTCAAGAAGAATGTATTTAGCAATAGCTGGTCTTAAAAATCATCACTCTCATATAAAATTAACCCAGGATATTAGAGCAGATATGCTAATATGATTAAATTTTTTGGAGTCGTTTAATGGGAGGGCAGTAATGCATCAAGGGAGGGAAAAAAACCAATGCGCTACCTGAAGTAAGTGATAAAGATGTATGATATCAATATGTACAAAGAGTACCACAAGTGGAACAGCAGCCAATTATACTCGGTGTCTCCACCGTAAGACAAAATGAAAAAATAAAAAAATTGGCGCAAATTCCTGGTACAGATGGATAAACAGTAAATCAATAGATAATGAACAGAGTATTTAATCCAATGTGAAAGATAGTGTAGACAAATTATATATTCACTAGTATAATAGTAGAGGTGTGGGGTACAGATGGATAAACGTGCACAAATCTGTACAGATGGATAAATAGTAAATCTGTAAATAATGGACAAAATATCTAATCCAATGTGGAAAATAGTGTAGACAAATGATCACTCATACAATAGTGGAAGTGTGGGGTACAGATGGATAAACGTGCACAAATCTGTACAGATGGACAGATATGTGAATGAATCTAAACACTATTTGTGTTCAAAAGGTGTCAGTAGAGGATAATCCAATTTTAGAGCATTCATCTCTATATATATTGTTTGACATTTGGATTATCCTCTACTGACACCTTTTGAACACAAATAGGGTTTAGATTCATTCACATATCTGCCATCTGTACAGATTTGTGCATGTTTATCCATCTGTACCCCACACTTCCACTATTGTATGAGTGATCATTTGTCTTCCACATTGGATTAGATATTTTGTCCATTATTTACAGATTTACTATTTATCTATCTGTACAGATTTGTGCACGTTTATCCATCTGTACCCCACACCTCTACTATTATACTAGTGAAGATATAATTTGTCTACACTATCTTTCACATTGGATTAAATACTGTGTTCATTATCTATTGATTTACTATTTATCCATCTGTACCAGGAATTTGCGCCAATTTTTTTCTTTTCATTTTTTTTAATAATGCGTCAAGATTTTGTATTAGACAGCCAGTTCTATATATATACGGATGCCACAGGTTCAGTAGGTTTCGTTGCAATATGGAATTTAAAATGGTGCACAAGAAAAGGGACATGGAAAGAAGAGGTTTGTTGAAAAATATAGTTTTGTTAGAAATCTTTCCAATAGTTGTGGCTTTAGAAATTTGGGGTGACAATTTTAGAAACAGAAGACTGATGTTTAGTACAGATAACAAAGGTGTGATGTTCGCATTAAACTGTTCGACATCTAAATCCCCTCCGGTTATTAAATTATTAAGAAATACGAAATACTTGTTATTGAACATCTGGATAAAGGCGAGATCTTTTCCGGGTAAGTTGAATGTAATAGCGGATGCTCTTTCACGACTGCAGATGGACAAGTTTTTCAAGTTGCTTCCAGAGGCAGACAAAAGCGGTACAGTATGTCCCAGTCACCTATAGGATATAGTTTGATACGTCGTCACATTCGTAATTCATTGGTTACCTCTACATGGAGGAGTTATTCATCTTCTTGACTTACATGGACGACATATTTGAATTTGAATAATTTGTCTATATCGGAATTTTCAGAGGATCTGGTGCTAGGATTTGTTGGTTATTTATTAACAAAAAATTGTTCTTGGGCGCATTTAAATAAGTTGTTATTTGGGTTGTTGCTTTTTCTGGAATTAAAAGGTTTCCCATCTATATTGATTTTTTTTGTTTTCTGTACAACAAGTTATAAAAGGTTATAGAAAACATAAGTTCTTACTGGACAAAAGATGCCATATTTCAGCAGAGTTGTTGCATGAGACATATTCATTCACCAAGAAAGTTTGTTTTTCAGAATTTGAGATGGTTCTATTTAATGCTGCATTTTCAAATTGTTTCTTTGCAGCATTACAGATATCAGATCAAAAAAATGGTGTACTCCAAGAAAAGTATTGAACTAATGAACCTCTCAAGAATCCACTAGCGGCGCTAACGGTATATCTTACACATATACCTGTAATGATAGTACATAATATCATGTGGGCATAATAAACATGAAGCGAGAGAACGTCCTCAATTTAAACTTATAGATAAATCACTAGGAGTCCTTCATGCACACAATTTAAATCTGGGATGAAGTCCAAATGTTAGCCAGGTAAGTGGGATCATCCAACCACGTGCATACAACATGCAGAAAGCCTCCACCTCACTGCTGTGCACGCCTTATGGTAATGCACTCACCAGAGGCGGCTTATAGTTAAGAACGTAGTTTCTATCAAAGATAGTCTTTTCCTCAAGGCACAGACACATTGGAACCAATAGACTCCTCACCAGGATGGATGGACCGCATTCAACATGCATGTAAACAAATAGCGAGATACACATAGCGTAATTCTGCTTTTGGCAAAGTTTATTGAAGTCAAACCCCACACACAAGACCTTCAGATATTGCACTCACATGTAAACAGTAAGATTGCAGCATATAGTAAGGTTACCCAGTGCCTGATGCCGTCTCCCCGTCTCTTATGGTGAACCGCCTTACATTAAAGATATCAGAGCTTATTCCTTCGAATAAAAAATAATATAGTGGCCTACAAATAGGGGATACAGTTCTGAAAGAAGGGCATATTAATATTTGCCTGAAAAAATCAAAAACTGATCAAATAGGGAAAGGGACTTGGTTATGCTTATACGAGTTCCCAGATAAGCTTATATGCCCCTATCGATTACTATAGAAATGTATGCGGTTAAGGCCAAAAAGTAATGGGTGTCTATTTTTACAAGCTAATACAGATCCTCTGACAAAATGTTTGAAGGTATTGGGTAAAGAGAATCTTAGGATTTCTTGTCATTCCTTCTGAATTGGAGCAGCAACAGAAGTTGCGCAATTGGGAATGAAGAAAGAAGAAATTAAAAAAAATTGGTAGATGGAGATCAAATGCTTATGTGTCATACATTAGACCTAACTTATTGTCCTTTTGAATCCTAGGTAAGAGGCTGGTGTTGTGGCTTATCGGTCACTCTTTTGTTTATTAGGCCCAAAAAAGAGCAGAGGGAAGAACATACACCGTGAACCTAGATTTGGATCCAAGTTTATTTAAAATAGTCTGGTAGGCGCAGAATGATTTGGGATGACTTAATGACTGAAATAAGAAAATTAAGTTACGGATGGCCTATGCCCCACATTTTGTTAATTCATCTAGGAGGCAATAATGTGGGTAAGCAGAAAACACTAAACATAGTTTTCAAAATTAGATTTTTTATTCAAAAATTTAAAGCAATGTCACCAGGATCGGTGATTGTGTTTTCTGAAATCATTCCGCGTCCAGTTTGGCTCCAAAACAGTTATTACAAAGTTTTTGAAAAAAACTAGGAAAATAATTAATCGTATAGTAGAAACAATTTTAATTCTAGGTTATGGGTTATCTTTCAGACACATAGATTTAGAGGGTGGAATACCAGGGCTATATCAAGAGGATGGAATTCATCTTTCCGATATAGGTCTGGACATTTTAAATTTGGATTTTCAGACATCCTCCTGACTTTCTGGGACAAGTTTTATGAAATATATAAATGTCTAAGAAAACCCAAGCTTCAAAAGCTGGGTTGGTTTCTTTGGCTGAAGATGTTTGCTGTTTTGAAAGATATACGATGAGTTGATATTTATTGATTAGAAATTTTATTGAAACAAATAAATAAAGGCCGTGGCCATTTAATTATACAAAGTTAAGTGTCTGTGTAGTTCTTTGACATCTGAAGGTTTAATTAATAGCTGTCTGCCTTCCCATATAACGTAAAAAAGGGGAAGGGGGTTCAACCCCCCTTTTATCCCCTTTTTTCCTCATGGGAAGGAGGCATATGTGGCAGTTTCAAGGCTCCCCCTCAGCCTGTCAGGGAAGGAGGGGATAATTATCACAGGTGAAGGGAGTCCTTGAAACCGACAAGGCACATGACCAATACGTTTCTAGAAGCCAGGGACCCTCTATAAAAAGGGGTCCCAGGAGCCTGGGCTTGGCCAGTCATCTCAGAGGGTCATCAGTGGTGGAGCGATCTCCCCCCCCTAAGTTTTTTCGCTGCCTTATTTATGTGGTGGGTCACCTTTGAAAAAAGGGGGACAAGTTTTATGAAATATATAAATGTTTAAGATAACCCAAGCTTCAAAAGCTGTGTTGGTTTTTTTGGTTGAAGATGTTTGCTGTTTTGAAAGATATAAGATGAGTTGATATTAATTAATAAGAAATTTTATTGAAACCAATAAATAAAGGCCGTGGCCATTTAATTATCCAAAGGTAAGTATCTGTGTAGTTCTTTGACGTCTAAGTGCCGATTCACATTTCTGCGATCACAGAATTTGCATGTAATTCGGAGCGCACTGCTCCTAAAATTACATGCGATCTCTGTGCGGTGCAAAATCAGCCATACAGTTTGTATGGCTGAATTTGCACCGCAATCGCACCCAACTCGTACAGGACCCTTTTTTTGGTCCGCAGCAGAGTTGGATCGCATGGTGGTTCACACTAGTGCGATCCGATTCTGTGCGAATGTTCAGATCGCACTGCGATATGCAATCTGATCTGGGGGTGTCATTAACTTTTAATTGACACCCCCAGCATATCACATATGGCAGTGTGAACTGCCAGGGGCTGTATATTTGCAGCGTTCCCGCATCGCAGAAATGTGAACCGGCACTGAAGGTCTAATTAGTAGCTGTCTGCCTTCCCAAATGAAACACATTTCACACAGAAATGTGCTTAATCTTTACTCAAGATACTATTAATGATTAGGCACATGTCTGTGTGAAACGCGTTTACTACTCTCTGCCTGTCATGGGAGCTGTGATGTCTGTTTTATATATCTGCTGAAGATTCCAATAAAATAAAGTTTTATCTGCTACATTGTTGAAGTGCCAGACCTCTTTGTTTAACCACTTGCCGACCGCCCAGCGCAGATATACTGGTAATGATTAAGCACACAGTCAGTGTGTGAAACGCGTCTACCTTGTCACGATTGTCATATTTGGATGTCCAGTCAATAAACCTGGATTTTGACTCAACCTGGAGTGCTGCCAATTCCTTTTCTTTTATCAAGTTTTCACGGAGGCGAGCCGGGGCATGCACCTGTGTGAGTCATCAGGCAATTACACCACCTTGAGCAGTGACTCCTTGTTTGTTTAATTGCAGATATACTGCGGCAGGGTGGCTCGGCTGCGCAAAATCATGTAGATCTACGTGATTTTGTGCACGCGGTCTCGGCGGCACGCTCGCACCGCCGGAGCTGCACTCCCACTGTAATTAGGCACAGTGGGAGGCAGCCTGTGGGAGGAGCGGCGAGGATCTCCACCAGCCTCCCGCGGTCGTCAGAGAAACTGACAGAAGACCCGCCTGCTAATGTAAACAAAGCAGGCGGTCTTCTGTCACACAGGCAGAGAGAGATCAGGAGTTTCAGCTAAGCTGAAACCCCCATCTGTCTGTGCCTGTCACAGGGCCCCCCCCCCACACAGTCAGTAGGCACAGTTAGGCATACATTTAACCCTTTGATCACCCCCAGTGTTAACCCCTTCCCTGCCAGTGTCATTAATACAGTAACAGTGCATATTATTTAGGAAGAATGATAGTAGCGCTGAAACAGTGTAAAAAAGTCTCATAAAATAAACTGTAGAAATCCCCCAAATGACAGTGTGGTTAGTGACTCAATCCTCACAGCATTCAGTGAATAGTCCCACAAGCCAGTCCCACGTGGCCAGACGACGCACCCAATCGTGGATCACGGCTGTGGAGGACTTCTGGGACTACCCAATCTGGCGTGGAGCCACATCAGAGTAGGAGTGGATGCCCCGCATTTGCCGTTTATGTGAGATGAGCCTACTGTTATGCTACTACAAGTGAGTGCGATGTATGTTGTTATTTCTTTAATAAAGTTAGTATCAGACATATTGCACTAGTGGAGATATTTTTTATTTTCCACATATATGGGAGGAATAGTGGAAGAGAGCTACTGAGCTGGACCTTGAACCATCCCTTGCTGTTACCTACTTATCCTGTGGCTACGTTTGACAACGTGTGGAATTGTTGTTTGCATGCGAGGTGCGCTCATTTATGAGAATAAGTGAGCATTGGGATCCGGTGAGTGGCCATTTCTTACTTTCCCGCTGCACTTGGTGGTGGAATAGCGGTGACCCTACCAGACTACACGGAACATTGGCGTTTTAGCAGTGTGTGCCTATATGTTGATATGAGGAACGCTTAGACCCTTGATGTTATCAGTGATCTGGGGTTGAAGGGGACTGATGTTCATTATACCGTTTTCACAATAAACTTGTGGGACTATTCACTGAATGCTGTGAGGATTGAGTCACTAACCACACTGTCATTTGGGGGATTTCTACAGTTTATTTTATGAGACTTTTTTACACTGTTTCAGCGCTACTATCATTCTTCCTATTTTGTTATCAAGTATATTCGTTATTTGTTCAAGTAGCAGCTCTATTGGTATTTTTCCTCTACCAGCTGTGTGCTGGTGTATCCTGAAGCGCGGAAATAATTCTACAGTTTAGGCGTAAGGCTGAGGATTATTACTTATAGTGCATATTATTTAGCACTGATTACTGTATTAATGTCACTGGTCCCCAAAAAGTGTTACAAATGCCAGTTAGGGGTCTGATCTGTCCGCCTCAATATCGCTGTCCTGCCAAAAATCGCTGATCGCCGTCATTACTAATAAAAACAATTAAAAAAATGAAAATTCCAAAAATCTATCCCGTAGTTTGTAAACGCTATAACTTTTGCACAAACCAATTAAAATACGATTTTCAGGATTTTGTTTACCAAAAATATGTAGCAGAATACAAATTGGCCTAAACTGATAAAAAAAATGTATTTTTTACATTTTTTTATTGGGAATGTTTTATAGCAGAAAGTAAAAAATATTGTGTTTTTTTCAAAATTGTCACTCTTTTTTGTTTATAGCGCAAAATCTAAAAACCGCAGGTGATCAAATACCACCAAAAGAAAGCTCTATTTGTGGGGAAAAAAAAAGGACATCAATTGTATTTGGGTACAGCATCGCACAACCACACAATTTTTCGTTAAAGTAACGCAGTGCCGAAACGCAAAAAATGGCCTGGTCATTAGGGGGTAAAACCTTCCGGAGCTGAAGTGGTTAAAGTGATACCAAAGTCTCATCTTTTTGCGTTAAAAATAACAAACATGTCATATTTACCTCCTCTGTGCAGTTGGTTTTTCACAGAGCAGCCCCGATCCTCTTCTTCTTGGGTCCCTCTTCGGTGCTCCTGGCCCCTCCCTCTTGTTGAGCGCCCCCACAGCAAGCAGCGTGCTATGGGGGCACCTGAGCCAAGCCGCAGCTCCCAGTGTCCATTCAGACATGGAGCCGCAGCCTGGTCCTGCCCTGCCCCCTTTCTGTCCTCATTGTATCTCTGACTATGATTGACAGCAGCGGGAGCCAATGGCGCTGCACTGCTGTCTCAGCCAATTAGGAGAGGAGTCTCAGACAGCAGAGTCTCTCGTGCAACATTGCTGGATCTATATGGACCTCAGGTAAGTATGGGGGGGGCTGAGGGGGGCTTTTGCACACAGAAGGCTTTTTATCTTAATGCATAGAATGCATTAAAATATAAAAACCTTCTGCCTTTACAACCACTTTAAGTCTATCAGCCTTCCAAGGTCTTGTCTTGTTGACTACAGAATGATATGCCTTAAGAGCACATTTCTGGCAGAACATCAGGTATTTTTCTGTACTTGCAGGTTCAAAATAATAAAGCAAGGAGAAGTGTGCATGTATTGCATATTTATTTTATTTTGCCTTGATATACACTTTAAGGCACAGAGCTTCTGTTCACGATGGAGTGTTTAAAATAAACATCCTTCACATTTTAGTAACTCAAGCAATAATCCATGCCTTATGCACAGTATTTTTTTAATTGACAGGCCCAGGATTTATCACTTGATAAAGGTCACATAAATGTAAATGTATGTCTTGAGCCTTAGTGGTTTATTGGAGACGACTTTCAACATTTATAACTAAAAGGAATTGTTGGTTGCAGCAATGCGCACATTACAAGTTTACTGCCTTATCGATCAAACCCTGTCTTGTGGACTACCTACATGTTCATTAACTAATAATCCTAAATGCGGTAATTGCATCATTGTGCTGTAGACAGTGACTAACCTTGTTTATTAAATGAATATAAAAAAAAAATAAAATAAAAAAAATGATCCTACACAGTAGATGCAAAGTTTGCTGTCAAACCAAAAAGCAATGGTCTCCATAATATGCATTATCTAATGTTTTTTCTAGATAAGTTTGGTATGTGTTTTCGTGGTTAACCTTTACCACATATCAAAAGAATTTGGCTTTAAATGATGAAAAGATGTTAGGAGTCAAATAAAAGAAAAAAAAATAAAGCAAAAGGTTTATATATGATGCATCGCATTCCTTGTATATTACAATCCCTAAAGCCTTTGTCTTTGGAACATGCCCTGAACATAAATAATCATGAATGAATTGTGCGTGGTTGTGGGCATCCGCTTTACTAGGATTGATTAAAAGGCCCCATTCACATTTTGAATGCATGTCAAACTGCACACAAAACATACAATGAGACGAGGGCAGATCTCATCATGTATTTTATTGTGGAAAATTAGACTTAAAGAAGTTGTAAATAGTGTTGAGCGAACACGGACTGTATTATTCGTGTTCGTACCGAATAATTGGATTTTTTGTACCCGAACACGGACACGGACACTTTACTGTATGTTCGGGTAAAAATCCGTGTTCGGTCGTTTTATTTCCGGGTTTTGCATGCTTTGGCGCTCTTTTCATGGCGGGCTTTCAACAGCCAATCAACAATCGTTTAACTGGTGTGCCTTAAGCCATCCCAGCCATGCCTGCAAATGTCTTAGTAGCTGTGATTGGCCGTCTGAAGCATGTGACCAAGTCTTTATAAGTTCGAGGCAGCCGCAGCGGC
This sequence comes from Pelophylax lessonae, assembly GCF_965119305.1. Lineage (NCBI taxonomy): Eukaryota > Metazoa > Chordata > Amphibia > Anura > Ranidae > Pelophylax > Pelophylax lessonae. The sequence continues at coordinate 579,123,914 of NC_138768.1, read as the reverse complement.
GTCATTATGCTGCTTATATCAGGGACAGAGCACACATCAACGTGCTGGCTGCTGATTAGGGAAAGATAGGCAGGAAAAAACCATTTGTGTCCGGATAGAATTGAGGGACAGGTCGGAGTGTTTAGGCAGGGCGAGTTGTAGGCATTTTAGGGATAGAGTCTGCTGAATTATAGGGTCAGTGTCTTCTACAAACTACAATCGATATTGCTGTGTGGGGGGTGGGGTGAATCTGCACTCAATCCTGATCTACGATCTCTTCTCAATCCTGTTAGGGACAGAGTCTGCTGAATTTTAGGGAAACTGTGTTCTACAAACTACAATCGATATTGCTGTGTGGTGTGGGATTGGAGATAGGCAGGTGTCAGTGATCCACATCCATTTTTCTGTGTGTGAGCTGCAGTGAACACAATCTTTTTGGGCTGCAGTGAACACAATCTTTTTGGGCTGCAGTGAACACAATCTTTTTGGGCTGCAGTGAACACAATCTTTTTGGGCTGCAGTGAACACAATCTTTTTGGGCTGCAGTGAACACAATCTTTTTGGGGTGCAGTGAACAAAATCTTTTTGGGGTGCAGTGAACACAATCCTTTTTGGTGTGCAGTGAACACAATCTTTGTGGGGTGCAGTGAACAAAATCCTTTGTGGGGTGCAGTGAACACAATCTTTTTGGGGTGCAGTGAACAAAATCCTTTTTGGGGTGCAGTGAACAACATCCTTTTTGGGGTGCAGTGAACACAATCTTTTTGGGGTGCAGTGAACAAAATCCTTTGTGGGGTGCAGTGAACACAATCTTTTTGGGGTGCAGTGAACACAATCTTTTTGGGGTGGAGTGAACAACATCCTTTTTGGGGTGCAGTGAACAAAATCCTTTTTGGGGTGCAGTGAACAAAATCATTTTTGGGGTGCAGTGAACACAATCTTTTTGGGGTGCAGTGAACACAATCTTTGTGGGGTGCAGTGAACACAATCTTTTTGGGGTGGAGTGAACAACATCCTTTTTGGGGTGCAGTGAACAACATCCTTTTTGGGGTGCAGTGAACACAATCTTTTTGGGGTGCAGTGAACACAATCTTTGTGGGGTACAGTGAACAGAATCTTTGTGGGGTGCAGTGAACACAATCTTTGGGGGGTACAGTGAACACAATCTTTTTGGGGTGCAGTGAACACAATCTTTGTGGGGTGCAGTGAACACAATCTTTTTGGGGTGGAGTGAACAAAATCATTTTTGGGGTGCAGTGAACAACATCCTTTTTGGGGTGCAGTGATCAAAATCCTTTTTGGGGTGCAGTGAACACAATCTTTTTGGGGTGCAGTGAACAAAATCCTTTGTGGGGTGCAGTGAACAGAATCTTTGTGGGGTGCAGTGAACACAATCTTTGGGGGGGTACAGTGAACACAATCTTTTTGGGGTGCAGTGAACACAATCTTTGTGGGGTGCAGTGAACACAATCTTTGGGGGGGTACAGTGAACACAATCTTTTTGGGGTGCAGTGAACAACATCCTTTTAGGGTGCAGTGAACACAATCTTTGTGGGGTGCAGTGAACAACATCCTTTTAGGGTGCAGTGAACACAATCTTTGTGGGGTACAGTGAACAGAATCTTTGTGGGGTGCAGTGAACACAATCTTTGGGGGGTACAGTGAACACAATCTTTGTGAGGTGCAGTGAACACAATCTTTGTGGGGTGCAGTGAACACTGTCATTGTGGGGTGCAGTGAACTCAATCTTTGTGGGGTACAGTGAACACAATCTCATACTTCTGAAGATTTGAGGGTGCTGCCTGTTCCATACTCCCCCTACTCCTCATCTAGCCTTTTAGGGGTACAAACAATAGTAATTGGGGCCTAGTGTGGTTGTGTACGTGTGATATACATACACTTTTTTTGGATCATATTTTCTATTCCGCTATTTAATCAAAAACCTTTGGGGATCAGTTAAATTGGGGGATAGTCTGTGTTGGTACGTGTGAGAGAGATCCACCTTTCCAAGTTGTTGGGGTTCATCTCATACTTCTGAAGGTTTGAGGGTGCTGCCTGTTCCATACTCCCCCTACTCCTAGCCTTTTAGGGGTACAAACAATAGTAATTGGGGCCTAGTGTGGTTGTGTACGTGTGATATACATACACTTTTTTTGGATCATATTTTCTATTCCGCTATTTAATCAAAAACCTTTGGGGATCAGTTAAATTGGGGGATAGTCTGTGTTGGTACGTGTGAGAGAGATCCACCTTTCCAAGTTGTTGGGGTTCATCTCATACTTCTGAAGGTTTGAGGGTGCTGCCTGTTCCATACCCCCCCTACTCCTCATCTAGCCTTTTAGGGGTACAAACAATAGTAATTGGGGCCTAGTGTGGTTGTGTACGTGTGATATACATACACTTTTTTTGGATCATATTTTCTATTCCGCTATTTAATCAAAAACCTTTGGGGATCAGTTAAATTGGGGGATAGTCTGTGTTGGTACGTGTGAGAGAGATCCACCTTTCCAAGTTGTTGGGGTTCATCTCATACTTCTGAAGGTTTGAGGGTGCTGCCTGTTCCATACTCCCCCTACTCCTCATCTAGCCTTTTAGGGGTACAAACAATAGTAATTGGGGCCCAGTGTGGTTGTGTACGTGTGATATACATACACTTTTTTTGGATCATATTTTCTATTCCGCTATTTAATCAAAAACCTTTGGGGATCAGTTAAATTGGGGGATAGTCTGTGTTGGTACGTGTGAGAGAGATCCACCTTTCCAAGTTGTTGGGGTTCATCTCATACTTCTGAAGGTTTGAGGGTGCTGCCTGTTCCATACCCCCCCTACTCCTCATCTAGCCTTTTAGGGGTACAAACAATAGTAATTGGGGCCTAGTGTGGTTGTGTACGTGTGATATACATACACTTTTTTTGGATCATATTTTCTATTCCGCTATTTAATCAAAAACCTTTGGGGATCAGTTAAATTGGGGGATAGTCTGTGTTGGTACGTGTGAGAGAGATCCACCTTTCCAAGTTTTTGGGGTTCATCTCATACTTCTGAAGATTTGAGGGTGCTGCCTGTTCCATACCCCCCCTACTCCTCATCTAGCCTTTTAGGGGTACAAACAATAGTAATTGGGGCCTAGTGTGGTTGTGTACGTGTGATATACATACACTTTTTTTGGATCATATTTTCTATTCCGCTATTTAATCAAAAACCTTTGGGGATCAGTTAAATTGGGGGATAGTCTGTGTTGGTACGTGTGAGAGAGATCCACCTTTCCAAGTTGTTGGGGTTCATCTCATACTTCTGAAGGTTTGAGGGTGCTGCCTGTTCCATACTCCCCCTACTCCTCATCTAGCCTTTTAGGGGTACAAACAATAGTAATTGGGGCCTAGTGTGGTTGTGTACGTGTGATATACATACACTTTTTTTGGATCATATTTTCTATTCCGCTATTTAATCAAAAACCTTTGGGGATCAGTTAAATTGGGGGATAGTCTGTGTTGGTACGTGTGAGAGAGATCCACCTTTCCAAGTTGTTGGGGTTCATCTCATACTTCTGAAGGTTTGAGGGTGCTGCCTGTTCCATACCCCCCCTACTCCTCATCTAGCCTTTTAGGGGTACAAACAATAGTAATTGGGGCCTAGTGTGGTTGTGTACGTGTGATATACATACACTTTTTTTGGATCATATTTTCTATTCCGCTATTTAATCAAAAACCTTTGGGGATCAGTTAAATTGGGGGATAGTCTGTGTTGGTACGTGTGAGAGATATCCACCTTTCCAAGTTGTTGGGGTTCATCTCATACTTCTGAAGGTTTGAGGGTGCTGCCTGTTCCATACCCCCCCTACTCCTCATCTAGCCTTTTAGGGGTACAAACAATAGTAATTGGGGCCTAGTGTGGTTGTGTACGTGTGATATACATACACTTTTTTTGGATCATATTTTCTATTCCGCTATTTAATCAAAAACCTTTGGGGATCAGTTAAATTGGGGGATAGTCTGTGTTGGTACGTGTGAGAGAGATCCACCTTTCCAAGTTGTTGGGGTTCATCTCATACTTCTGAAGGTTTGAGGGTGCTGCCTGTTCCATACTCCCCCTACTCCTAGCCTTTTAGGGGTACAAACAATAGTAATTGGGGCCTAGTGTGGTTGTGTACGTGTGATATACATACACTTTTTTTGGATCATATTTTCTATTCCGCTATTTAATCAAAAACCTTTGGGGATCAGTTAAATTGGGGGATAGTCTGTGTTGGTACGTGTGAGAGAGATCCACCTTTCCAAGTTGTTGGGGTTCATCTCATACTTCTGAAGGTTTGAGGGTGCTGCCTGTTCCATACCCCCCCTACTCCTCATCTAGCCTTTTAGGGGTACAAACAATAGTAATTGGGGCCTAGTGTGGTTGTGTACGTGTGATATACATACACTTTTTTTGGATCATATTTTCTATTCCGCTATTTAATCAAAAACCTTTGGGGATCAGTTAAATTGGGGGATAGTCTGTGTTGGTACGTGTGAGAGAGATCCACCTTTCCAAGTTGTTGGGGTTCATCTCATACTTCTGAAGGTTTGAGGGTGCTGCCTGTTCCATACCCCCCCTACTCCTCATCTAGCCTTTTAGGGGTACAAACAATAGTAATTGGGGCCTAGTGTGGTTGTGTACGTGTGATATACATACACTTTTTTTGGATCATATTTTCTATTCCGCTATTTAATCAAAAACCTTTGGGGATCAGTTAAATTGGGGGATAGTCTGTGTTGGTACGTGTGAGAGAGATCCACCTTTCCAAGTTTTTGGGGTTCATCTCATACTTCTGAAGATTTGAGGGTGCTGCCTGTTCCATACCCCCCCTACTCCTCATCTAGCCTTTTAGGGGTACAAACAATAGTAATTGGGGCCTAGTGTGGTTGTGTACGTGTGATATACATACACTTTTTTTGGATCATATTTTCTATTCCGCTATTTAATCAAAAACCTTTGGGGATCAGTTAAATTGGGGGATAGTCTGTGTTGGTACGTGTGAGAGAGATCCACCTTTCCAAGTTGTTGGGGTTCATCTCATACTTCTGAAGGTTTGAGGGTGCTGCCTGTTCCATACCCCCCCTACTCCTCATCTAGCCTTTTAGGGGTACAAACAATAGTAATTGGGGCCTAGTGTGGTTGTGTACGTGCGAGATACATACACTTTTTTTGATCATATTTCCTATTCCGCTATTCAATAAAAACCTTTGAGGATCAATTGAATTGCGGGATAGTCTGTGTCGGTACGTGTGAGATCCACCTTTCCAAGTTTTTGGGGTTCATCTCATACTTCTGAAGATTTGAGGGTGCTGCCTGTTCCATACTCCTCCTCCTACTCCTCATCCATCCTTTTAGGGGTACAAACAATAGTAATTGGGGCCTAGTGTGGTTGTGTACGTGCGAGATACATACACTTTTTTTGATCATATTTCCTATTCCGCTATTCAATAAAAACCTTTGAGGATCAATTGAATTGCGGGATAGTCTGTGTCGGTACGTGTGAGATCCACCTTTCCAAGTTTTTGGGGTTCATCTCATACTTCTGAAGATTTGAGGGTGCTGCCTGTTCCATACTCCTCCTCCTACTCCTCATCCATCCTTTTAGGGGTACAAACAATAGTAATTGGGGCCTAGTGTGGTTGTGTACGTGCGAGATACATACACTTTTTTTGATCATATTTCCTATTCCGCTATTCAATAAAAACCTTTGAGGATCAATTGAATTGCGGGATAGTCTGTGTCGGTACGTGTGAGATCCACCTTTCCAAGTTTTTGGGGTTCATCTCATACTTCTGAAGATTTGAGGGTGCTGTCTGTTCCATACTCCTCCTACTCCTCATCCATCCTTTTAGGGGTAGAAACAATAGTAATTGGGGCCTAGTGTGGTTTTGTACGTGCGAGATACATACACTTTTTTGGATCATATTTCCTATTCCGCTATTCAATAAAAACCTTTCTAGGGCAAGATCTTAAATTACAGAAATATGAGGAGACCGTCAAATAAGGGCCGTGGCCTGGGTCGTGGTGCTGCTGGTAGAGCTCCTGTTGCAAGGAGAGGACGTGGTCGATCTGTGCCAGCTACACGCACAAGTGAAACACCTTCCTCAAGTGTGAGTAGGCGACAGAACCTGCATCAGTATTTGGTAGGGCATCAAACGCCCCTAGAAGTGATGAGGCCAGAACAAGTTGAGGCGATAGTAGATTGGTTTGCTGCTGACAGTGCCTCCAGTTCCTTCACATTGTCTCCCACCCAGTCTACTGCAGAAAGGTCAGAGTTGGCACCTGCAGCCAATGTCCAACCGTCTTTCACCTCACCCCCTTGCAAATCAGGCCAGCAGTCTGAGCCCCAAGCCATACAGCAGTCTCTTATTCTTTTTGAGGACTCTGTCAGCAGGGTTTCCCAGGGCCATCCACCTAGCCCTGCCCCAGAAGTGGAAGAGATTGAGTGCAGCGATGCCCAACCACTTATTTCTCAAGATGAGTACATGCAAGGATCATCGCAGCACGTCTCCGATGATGACGAAACGCAGGTGCCAACTGCTGCGGCGTTCAGCATTGTGGAGACCGACAAGGAGGGCAGGGGTGAAGACTGGGTGGAAGATGATGTGGAGGACGATGAGGTCCTCGACCCCACATGGAATGAACGTCATGCAGGTGACCTGAGTAGTTTGGAGGAAGAGGCGGTGGTCGCACAGAGCCACCAGCACAGCAGAAGAGGGAGCAGGGTGCAGAAGCGGAGCGGCCGTGCCCTAGACACTACGCCCGCTACTGCCCAACGCAGCAAGGGAACGAGCGCACCAAAGTCAGCTCAAAGGAGTTCTCTAGCGTGGAAGTTCTTTAGAAAATGTGCTGATGACAGGACACGAGTGGTTTGCACCCTGTGCAATCAGAGCTTGAAGCGAGGCATAAACCTTCTCAACCTGAGCACAACCTGCATGATCAGGCATCTAAGTGCAAAGCACGAGCTGCAGTGGAGTACACACCTTCAAAACCAAGAAACGTCTCTGGCTCATCCTGCTTCCTCTTCTGCTGCAGTCTCGGCCGCTCCAGCCACATCTGTAGTGATACCGGCACCTGCCACCCCGCAAACAGACGATCTGTCAGCAACACCACCACCTGGGTCACCAACAACCATCTCCACAATGTCCCGTGGAAGCGTTCAGCTTTCCATCTCCCAAACACTTGAGAGGAAGAGGAAGTACCCCCCTACCCACCCGCGATCCCTGGCCCTGAATGCCAGCATTTCAAAATTATTGGCCTTTGAAATGCTGTCATTCCGTCTGGTGGAGACGCACAGTTTTAAAAACCTTATGTCGGTGGCTGTCCCACAGTACGTCGTGCCCAGCCGCCACTACTTTTCCAGGCAAGCCATCCCTTCCCTGCACAACCAAGTGGGGGAAAATATCAGGTGTGCACTGCGCAACGCCATCTGTGCCAAGGTCCACCTAACTACGGATACGTGGACCAGTAAGCACGGTCAGGGGCGTTATATCTCCCTAACGGCACACTGGGTAAATGCAGTGGCGGATGGGCCTGAGGCGGATAGCAATTTGGCGCATGTCCTTCCACCACCGAGGATTGCAGGGCGCTTCAGTTTGCCTCCTGTTCCTAACTCCTCCTACTCCGCTTCCTCATCCTCTACCGCCTCCTCATCCGGACAGCGTAACACCTTCACCACCAACTTCAGCACGGCCAGGGGTAAACGACAGCAGGCAGTTTTACAACTTGCCTGTTTGGGGGACAAACCACACACCGCGCAGGAGTTGTGGAGGAGCATGGAACAGCAGACAAATGAGTGGTTGCTGCCAGCGAGCCTCAAGCCCGGCCTGGTGGTGTGCGATAACGGGCGAAATCTCATAGCAGCTCTGGGCCTAGCCGGTTTGACGCACATCCCTTGCCTGGCGCATGTGCTGAATTTGGTGGTGCAGAGGTTCCTTAAAAACTACCCCGATATGTCAGAGCTGCTGCAGAAAGTGCGGGCCGTTTGTGCGCACTTTCGGCGTTCTCACCCTGCTGCTGCTCGCCTGGCAGCGCTGCAGCGTAACTTCGGCCTTCCCGCTCACCGCCTCATATGTGACGTGCCCACAAGGTGGAACTCCACCTTGCACATGCTGGAAAGACTGTGCGAGCAGCAGCAGGCCATAGTGGAGTTTCAGCTGCAGCACGCACGCGTGAGTCGCTCTGCGGAACAGCACCACTTCACCACCAATAACTGGGCCTCCATGCGAGACCTGTGTGCCTTGTTGCGCTGTTTTGAGTACTCCACCAACATGGCCAGTGGCAATGACGCCGTTCTCAGCTTAACTATCCCACTTCTATGCCTCCTTGAAAAAACAATTCGGGCGATGATGGAAGAGGATGTGGCACAGGATGAGGAGGAGGAGGAGGATGAAGAGGTAACATTTCCAAGGCTTTCAGGGCAGTCATTCGCAAGGGGCTCCGAGGGTGGGTTCCTGCACACGCAAACGCCAGGGACGCAATTGTCCAGCAGGGGCACAGTTCTGGAGGATGAGGAGGATGAGGAGGAGGAGGAGCTGGAGGAGGAGATGGAACCATGTTCACAGCAGGGTGGCACCCAGGCCAGCTCATGGCCATCACTGGTGCGTGGCTGGGGGGATACAGAGGACACGGACGATACACCTCCCACAGAGGACAGCCTTTCGTCGCCTCTGGGCAGCCTGGCACACATGAGCGATTACATGCTGCAGTGTCTCCACAACGACCGCCGAGTTGCCCACATTCTAACTTGTGCTGATTACTGGGTGGCCACGCTGCTGGATCCCCGTTACAAGGACAACGTACCGTCCTTAATTCACTCACTGGAGCGCGATCGCAAGATGCGCGAGTACAAGCGCACGCTGGTAGACGCCATGCTGCTGGCATTCCCATCTGACAGCGGGGCCACAGTGGAAGCACAAGGCAGAGGAGGAGGAGGAGGAGGTCGCCAACGCAACCAGGGCACCGCCAGCACCTCAGAAGGCAGGGTTAGCATGGCCGAAATGTGGAAAAGCTTTGTCAGCACGCCACAACAAACAGCAGCACCAGCAGCTCAGATGGAACGTCTTAGCAGGAGGCAGCATTTTACCAACATGGTGGAGCAGTATGTGTGCACACGCCTACATGTAGTGAATGACGGGTCTGCCCCCTTCAACTTCTGGGTCTCCAAATTGGGCACATGGCCTGAGCTTGCCCTTTACGCCTTGGAGGTGCTGGCGTGCCCTGCAGCCAGTGTATTATCTGAACGGGTATTTAGCACGGCTGGGGGCGTTATAACAGACAAGCGCAGCCGCCTGTCCAGAGACAATGTGGACAAGCTCACGTTCATTAAAATGAACCAGGCATGGATCCCACGGGACTTTTCCGTACCTTATGCAGAATAGCAATGGATACCGACCTTACCCACCCATTGTTCCATTTTTGCTCTTTCTCACTCTTTTGGGGTGTACCCTCATTTAAAATTTTTGAAAAGAAGCAGTGTTGGCTACCTCGTCCTCCTCCTCAGGGCCAGATTAATGTAGGGGCTATTGGAGCTGCAGCTCCAGGCCCCTACCTTTTATATAGGCCCCGGGTTGGCCATATTCACTGTTACCGCTCTTCTGTCACTTGTAAACACAGAAGTCTGGCTTCTATGCTCGCTTCCCCAGGCAGCACCCTCAGAACCTCCCCACACAGCGTGAAGGCCGGACAAGGAGGGACAGTTGGCGATGCATGGATGTGTTTATGGGCTTCAGAGACAGCATCCCATGTTGAATTAGGCATGCATGGCTGCACCCTTCCTCCTCTGGGTGCATGGCAAGGCACGGCCCTTAAGGCCCTTCAAAATCCTCAGCACCAAGCCCATGATGCTGTTAATCCGGCCCTGGTCCTCCTCCACCGCCGCTTCCACCTACACCGCCCATAGGTGTGCGCAGCCTATTGCATTAAGGTGTGCACCCCAAAGTTGAAATACACATGCATGTGTTTGCCAGCAGGGAGAGTAATGTATCGGGGCCATGTACCTGTAGGCAAGGAGAAATAGAGCAGAGCAGGTCCCAGGGAGATCTTTCCCATCTCCTCACTGGCAATGCTATGTGCCCTAGGTGATTAGGGTGTGCCCAGGCACACCCAGCACACCCTGTGCGCACGCCTATGTCACCGCCACATCCACCACCACCTCAACCTCCCTCCTACTCCATATGGGCCTCGTCCTTCAGAGATGAAGAAGAACATTGTTTTATTTTTCTGTTTTTTTTTGTTGTTTTAAGTTATTTCCCTATCCACATTTGTTTGCAGAGCACTTGCCATGCTCTTAATTACGTTTTGCTGCCATTTGCAGCACTCTAGCCCTTTCCTTTGGTGTTTTAGAGCCATTTTAGTGCCTTAAAGTTCGGGTCCCCATTGACTTCAATGGGGTTCGGTGTCCGGGAAAAGTTCGGTAAAAGTCCGGGACACGGACCCGGACTTTTTTTTAAAGTTCGGCCGAACCCGTCGAACACGGACATCTAGGTGTCCGCTCAACCCTAGTTGTAAAGTCACAATGTTTTTTTTTTTTTTATCCTAATGCATTCTATGCATTAAGATAAAAAGCCTTCTGTGTGTAGCAGTTTGTGATGAAGACTTCACAAACAAATGTCAGGCAGAGCGTACCTATGCCCTCTCTATTGATGCCACATCCCTGAAATTGATACAAGTTTGTGGACATAATAGATGGGATTTTAACGGCATCAAGAGTATATCACAACTATATAAAATTGAAAAAGTTTATTATACATCATTATTAAAACCAGATGAAGAAGTTAAAAACATGAGAATAGATCAAATATATATATATATAGATACATATATACCCCAGATCTGAAAATTGCACCCCAACACGTTTCAGCGTTTTTAGTCTTCTTCAGGGGATATTTGCAAGAAAGGGTACGTTTCTACAAGAAAAACTGCGTATTAACAAAGTAACAATGTAAAAATACGATGTTGTAAGCGATAATACTGAAAAGTAATAAGTAACATATAAAAACTTACAATATTGACTATACAGGCCAGTCCACTAATGAATCACCCCAAGAACCCACATACCGCACAAAGGAGAAAAGAGAATTCAAGGGACAAGTTGCCACCAATTAAAAAAAAATATATATATTATATATTATATATATATATATATAGTATCTCACAAAATTGAGTACACCCCTCACATTTTTGTAAATATTTTATTGTACCTTTTCATGTGACAACACTAAAGAAATTACACTCTGCTAGAATGTAAAGTAGTGAGTGTACAGCTTGTATAACAGTGTTAATATGCTGTCCCCTCAATATAACTCAACACACAGCCATTAATGTCTAAACCGGTGGCAACAAAAGTGAGTACACCCCTAAGTGAAAATATCCAATTGGAGCCCAATTAGCCATTTTCCCTCCCTGGTGTCATGTGAGTCATTAGTGCTACAAGGTCTCAGGTGTGAATGGGGAGCAGGTGTGTTAACCATTACACGACTACCCACCGCAGATTTACTGTGGCAGGCAGCTGCTCCTGGGCATAGCAACATAATACTACGTCGCTCGCTCAGGAGACTATAGGGGGCGAGCGCGCTCATTAGCTGGGAAGCCAGTGCGTGTCACCGGCGGCTCCGATAGGTGCCGGCCACTCGCGATCTCCCACAGCTGAGAGAGAAGGACAGATGGCTGATGTAAACACGGTCATCTGTCATTCTCCCTGAAGTAACCACAGAGGCTATGTGATCCTGCTATATAGGATCGCATGTCTCTGTGATTACTTTACAAGCCATGCCCCCTGACAGTTAGAATCATGCCCCTAGGGACACATTTAACCCCTTGATCACCCATACTGTTAACCCCTTCCCGGCCAGTGTCATTTTTACAGTAACAGTGCATATTTTTAGCACTGATTACCATAATAAAGTCACTGGTACCCCCAAAAGTGTCAAAAATGTCAGTTAGGGGTCTGATTTGTCCGCTGCAATGTCACAGTCCCGCAAAAAGAATCGCAGATCGCCACCATTACTAGTAAAAAAAAAAAGCAATAAAAATGACATAAATCTTTCCCGTAGTTAATAAACGCAATAACTTTTGCGCAAACCAATCAAAATACGCTTATTGCAATTTTTTTCCCAAAAATACATAGCAGAATACAAATTGGCCTAAAATGTAAAAAAAATTTAGATTTTTACTTTTTTTTTTTAAAGAATTTCATATAAAATAATGTGAAAAATATTGTTATTTATTCAAAATTGTCGCTCTTTTTTTTGTTTATAGCGTAAAAATGAAAATTGCACAGATGATCAAATACCACCAAAAGAAAGCTCTATTTGTGGAAAAAAAAAGGACGTCAATTTCGTTTGGGTACAGCGTCGCACGACCGCGCAATTGTCCATTAAATTCACGCAGTGCCGAGTCGCAAAATAGCGCCTGGTCATTGAGCAGCCAAATCCACCGGGGCTAAAGTAGTTCAATTTCGAATCATCGCTCTCACTCTTTCATACTGGTCACTGGAAGTTCAACATGGCACCTCAAGAATTCCCTGAGGATCTGAAAAAAAGAATTGTTGCTCTACAGAAAGATGGCCTAGGCTATAAGAAGATTGCCAAGACCCTGAAACTGAGCTGCAGCATGGTGGCCAAGACCATACAGCGGTTTTACAGGACAGGTTCCACTCAGAACAGACCTCACCATGGTCGACCAAAGAAGTTGAGTGCGCATGCTCAGCGTCATATCCAGAGGTTGTCTTTGGGAAATAGACGTATGAGTGCTGCCAGCATTGCTGCAGAGGTTGAAGCGGGTGGGGGGTCAGCCTGTCAGTGCTCAGACCATATGCGCACACTGCATCAAATTGGTCTGCATGGCTGTCATCCGAGAAGGAAGCCTTTTCTAAAGGTAATGCACAAGAAACCCCGAAAACAGTTTGCTGAAGACAAGCAGACTAAGGACATGGATTACAGGAACAACCATGTCCTGTGGTCTGATGAGACCAAGATAAACTTATTTGGTTAAGATGGTGTGTGGCGGCAACTGGGTGAGGAGTACAAAGACAAGTGTGTCTTACCTACAGTCTAGCATGGTGGTGGGAGTGTCATGGTCTGGGGCTGCATGAGTGCTGCCAGCACTGGGGAGCTACAGTTCATTGAGGAAACCATGAATGCCAACATGTACTGTGACATACTGAAGCAGAGCATGATCCCCTGCCGTCAGAGACTGGGCTGCAGGGCAGTATTCCAACATGATAACGACCCCAAACACACCTCCAAGATGACCACTGCCTTGCTAAAGAAGCTGAGGGTAAAGGTGATGGACTGGCCAAGCATGTCTCCAGACCTAAACCCTATTCAGCATCTGTGGGGCATCCTCAAATGGAAGGTGGAGGAGCACAAGGTCTCTAACATCCGCCAGCTCCGCGATGTCGTCATGGAGGAGTGGAAGAGGACTCCAGTGGAAACCTGTGAAGCTCTGGTAAACTCCATGCCCAAGAGGGTTAAGGCAGTGCTGGAAAATAATGGTGGCCACACAAAATATTGACACTGTGGACCCAATTTGGACATTGTCACTTAGGTGTGTACTCACTTTTGTTGCCAGCGGTTTGGACATTAATGGCTGTGTGTTGAGTTATTTTGAGGGGACAGCAAATTTACACTGTTATGCAAGCTGTACACTTACTACTTTACATTGTAGCAAAGTGTAATTTCTTCAGTGTTTTCACATGAAAAGATGTAATAAAATATTTACAAAAATGTGAGGGGGTGTACTCAATTTTGTGAGATACTGTATATAAACCAACAATATGTAGAGTATTGAACTTACCTATGTCCCGAACCAGTCTCAAATATACAGTTAGGTCCATATATATTTGGACACAGGCACAATTTTTTGACTTTTGGCTCTTTATGCCACCAGAATAAAATTGAAACAAAACAATCCAAATTAATTTGAAGCACAGACTTTCAGCTTTAACCGCTTGCCGACTGCCGCACGACTATTTACGTCGGCAGTCAGCCCCTCACAGGCAGAGCGACGTAGGGCTACGTCGCTAGCCTGTGAGGGTCTAGGGAGCGAGCGAGCGCGCGCGCGGACCCGATGTCCGCAGGTCACTCGCGATCGTCGGGTGGAGAGGGAGAAAGGCAGGCGGCTAATGTAAACAAGCCGCCTGTCATTCTCCCCTGTGTAGGAATGGTGATCATACGGTTCTACTATGTAGGACCGTTGATCACTATTCCTACACCTCAAGCCACAGCCAATCACAGTTAGAATCACGCCCCTAGGGACACACATAACCCCCTTCACTGCCAGTGTAATTTTACAGTAACAGTGCATATGTATAGCACTGATTACTGTAGAAATGTCACTAGTAACCCCAAAAGTGTCAAAAATGTCAGTGAAGGGTCCGATCTGTCCGCCACAATGTCGCAGTCCCGCAAAAAAAATCGCAGATCGCCGCCATTATGCGTTAAAAAAAAACAACAAAAATGACAAAAATCTTTCCCTTTGTTAGTAAACGCAATAACTTTTGCGCAAACCAAACAAAATACGCTTATTGCGATTTTTTTTACCAAACATTGGCCCAAAATGTTAAAAAATTTAGATTTTTACTTTTTTTTTTGGGGAATTTCATATAAAAAAAATGTGAAAAATATTGTTATTTTTGCAAAATTTACGCTGTTTTTTTGTTTATAGCGCAAAAAGTAAAAATCGCACAGGTGATCAATACCACCAAAAGAAAGCTCTATTTGTGGGAAAAAAAGGATGTCAAATTCGTTAAGGTACAGCATCGCACGTCCGCACAATTGTCCGTTAAAGTCACGCAGTGCCGAATCGCAAAATAGGCCCTGGTCAGGAAGGGGGTAAAATCTTCCGGGGCTTAAGTGGTTAATTCAAGGAATTGAACATAAATATCAAGTACAAATTTTAAGAACTGCAACCATTTTTATACACAGTACCCCCATTTCCAGGGGCTCAATGTAATTGGACAAAAAAATATAATCATAAATAAAATTTAAATTTTTAATATTTTGTTGAGAATCCTTTACTGGCAATGACTGCCTGAAGTCTGGAACCCATGGACATTACCAAAGACAGGGTTTCCTCCTTTCTGATGCTTAGCCAGGCTCTAACTGCAGCTGTATTTAGTTGTTCTTTGTTTGTAGGCCTTTCTGTCGTTAGTTTTGCCTTCAGCAAGTGAAATGCATGCTCAATTGAGTTGAGATCAGGTGATTGACTTGGCCATTGCAGAATATTCCACTTCTTTTCCTTCAAAAGCTCCTGGGTTTGTTTTGCAGTGTGTTTTGGACCATTGTCCATCTGTACTGTGAAGTGCCATCCAATCAACTTTGCTGCATTTGGCTGAATCTGGGCTGACAGTATATCTCCAAACACTGCACAATTAATCCAGTTGCTTCTGTCTTCATTCACATCATCAATAAACACCAATGACCCAGTGCAACTGAAAGCCATGCATGCCCATGCAACCACAGAAAAAAAATGTGGAGAAGGCTTGGAACAGCTCATGATTCAAACCTTCTACACACTTTTTTATTCCTGTCATTCTGGTACAGATTATTCTTAGTTTCATCCATCCAAAGATCTTTTCCAGAACTGGTCTGGCTTTTTTAGATGTTTTTTTGTTTTTTTGCTCTCGTGAAGTCTTCTCTTGATTGTCGACTTTGACAATTATTGACAATGACAATGATGAATTTGACCTCCTGAAGAGTGTCCTTCACTTGCCCGGATGTTGGGATTGGCTATTTCTTTACCATAGAGAGGATCCTGCGATCATCCAATCCAATATTCTGTGGACAGATGAAACCAAAGTTGAGTTGTTTGGAAGAAACACACAACACTATGTGTGGCGAAGAAGAGGCACAGCACACCAACATCAAAACATCATCCCAACTGTGAAGTATGGTGGTGGGGGCATCATGGTTTGGGGCTGCTTTGCTGCATCAGGGCCTGGACGGATTCCTATCATCAAAGGAAAAATTAATTCCCAAGTTTATCAAGACATTTTGCAGGAGAACTTAAGGCCATCTGTCTACCAGCTGAAGCTCAAACGAAGATGGGTGTTGCAACAGGACAATGACCCAAAGCATAGAAGTAAATCAACAACAGAATGGCTTAAACAGAAGAAAATACGCCTTCTGAAGTGGCCCAGTCAGAGTCCTGACCTCAACCCAATTGAGATGCTGTGGCATGACCTCAAGAAAGCGATTCACACCAGACATCCCAAGAATATTGCTGAACTGAAACAGTTCTGTAAAGAAGAATGGTCAAGAATCACTCCTGACCATTGTGCACGTCTGATCTGCAACTACAGGAAACGTTTGGTTGAAGTTATTGCTGCCAAAGGAGGCTCAACCAGTTATTAAATCCAAGGGTTCACATACTTTTTCCACCTGCACTGTGAATGTTTACATGGTGTGTTCAATAAAAACATTGCAACATTTCATTTTTTGTGTGTTATTAGTTTAAGCAGACTGTGATTATCTATTGTTGTGACTTAGATGATGATGATCAGATCACATTTTATGACTAATTTGTGCAGCAATCCATATCATTCCAAAGGGTTCACAAACTTTTTCTTGCAGCTGTATATGTTCCTGAAGGGAGAATTAGAAGGAAAGGAATATACGTTGGCGAATGTATATTGTCCAAATAAGAACCCAATAAACTACTTAAAACAGATGCTAAAGGAACTTATAGAATTTAAAGAGGGCAGGATCGTCATAGCTGGAAACTTTAATTTTGTGATGGATCCAGCGTCGGATGTATCAGGCCATGTCGGAGGAGTGGGGAGTGTCAACTCAAAGCATTGAAGAAATTGTTATATCAGTACCAACTGGTAGATATATGGAGGATTCAACATCCAAATGTGAAGAATTACACTTTCTTCTCCTCCGTGCATGGCTCTTGTTCAAGGCTGGATTATATATTATTAGAACATAGATTGTTAGACAGGGTGGCTAAAACATCAATTGAAGTGAAAACAATTTCAGATTATACACCAGTGACAATGGAGCTTAAGATGATAGAGATACAACATAAAATTAACAACTGGAGATTAAATTAGACATTAATTCAAGATCAAGAAGTGGAAGGGAAAATAAGGAGGGAAATAGAACAATACTTCCCAATAAATAGGAAACCCAGGAAGTGTTGGAGAGTATGGTCTGGGAAGCTCATAAGGCATATATAAGGGGCATATTAATTTCAATAGGTACTAGGAAAAAGAAAGAGACTGGAAAAGATGGATCAAATTCTGAAAGAACTGTATCATCTAGAACAAAAACATAAGATGGCGACAGAGAGAGAGAGGTACACCATCAACTGGTATTAAAGATTTAACTATGAAGCAGCAAATAAGTGTGGGAAATTGCTTGCAAGGACAGTGCATATTCAGAAAGCGAGATCCTATATTCCCCATGTTATGTTCCCAGGGGTGGTAAAAAAATCCCTTTCGGGACAGATTACAGAGGAGTTTAAGAATTTCTACTCTGCTCTGTATAATCTGACGGAAGAACCGAGCTCTCAGCAAGAGATAGAAAACTATCTACTACAATCAAAGATACCCACACTTTCTAGGGAGGATTGCCTGGTCTTAGAGACAAGTATCTTACAGGAGGAAATCCAACAAGCTTTAAATTCAATGAAACCGGGGAAAGCCCCGGGATCAGATGGGCTAACAACACAATACTATCAAACACTGTTCCCAATTCTTGTCCCACATTTGCTATGGATACTTTAACTGCCCATATTTCATTGATAATAAAGGAAGGTAAAGATCCATCTGCATGTGGTAGCTACAGGCCAATTTCACTTTTAAATGTAGATTTGAAAATCTTTACTAAGATCCTCTCAACAAGACTAGCAAAATATATCCCAAACATAATACATTTAGTAGGGTTCATGGCAAACAGAGAAGCAAGAGATAACACCACGAGAGTGCTCAATCTGATACAGGTGGCTAAGGTAATTGAAACTCCCTGCATCATATTGAGCACAGACGCAAAAAAAGCATTCAACCGGGTCAACTGGTCTTTTATGTTTTCTGTACTCAAATACATCGGAATAGGAGACTCAATGTTAGGTAAAATAGCTAAGGTTTACTCAAATCCGACAGCTAGAGTAAAAGCTAATGGAATGTTGTCAGAATTTTTCTCGATAAAGAATGGGACGAGGCAGGGATGTCCATTGTCCCCCCTCCTTTTTGCTTTATAGTTAGAACCCCTTTTATGCAGAATCCGTTTAAACCCAGATATTGGAGGAATAAAACTAGGACAAACACAGTATAAAATTGCAGCATATGCAGATGATTTATTATTTTCATTAACAAACCCAGATATTTCACTGCCGAATCTATTGAAGGAATTTAAGCAGTTTGGTATACTTTCCAATCTTAAAATAAATTACGGGAAATCTGAAGCATTGGGAGTGGGGATTCCAAAGTTACATATGTCTATCTTAAAAGCTAATTTCAAATTTAGATGGAGTGACATGGCAGTGAAGTATCTGGGGACTTATATACCCGCAGATCTCTCTAAAGTATATGAGCTTAACTTCCCCCCATTGGTGACAGAAACTAAAAGGCTGCTGGGACAATGGTAGGGAGGTTTACAATCCTGGTTTGGGAGATGTAACCTGCTAAAAATGAGTGTTTTGCCTAAATACCTATACCTTATGTGTGCATTACCGATCAAAATCCCAAATAATTTTTTTAGGACTGTCCATACTTTGTTTACTACTGTAAATATATATGGGCACACAAAAAAACACATATAGAACGTAGTACCCTTACTTTACCAAAACGAATGGGCGGTATTGCATTCCCAGATGTACACAAGTACTATTATGCTATACACTTGAGCAGAATTTTGGACTGGTGGCACCACTCCGAGACAAAACTCTGGACAAAAATAGAGCAGGCACAAACCACTGTAATCTTGAAGAGAGCGCTCTGGTGTTACTGGACCATACCTAGAACTCTGAAATTACATCCACTAATAGGTAATACATTACGTATAGGTTTTCAACAGAGCAATCAACAAAATTTGACAACATTGGATTCACCTCTATTTCCAATACTAGGAAACCCCCAATTTACCCCAGGCTTAGATGGGCAGGGGTTTAAGAGATTAAGAGAAACAGGGCAAGAACAAGCATCAGCATTTTTGAAAAAATGGCCCTTGGTCATAAGGTTAATGGACAAAGCGGGACCATTTAATCTCTCCTTCTGGCAGGCAAATCAGATACATAATTTTTTAGCTTCAATACCAAATCCAGAGCGTTTTGCTAGATCTTTAAGAAAGTTTGAGAAATGTTGTGAAGTGCCTGGGGATCTACCACGCACTTTATCAACCTTGTATAAACTGCTGACCACACCGGTGGAACAACCAAGGTTATCATGGGTTGAGAAATGGAAAAATGATTTGAACCGAGAATTTACACAAGAACAGAAACAGAGGATCTTTAAGTTTGTTTTTAAACCAGCAAGATGCATGAAAACTTATGAAACAAACTTCAGGATACTCACTAGGTGGTATAATACACCGGACAAGCTACATAAATGGTATACACAAGAGACAGATAGATGCTGGAGATGTGGGAAGGAGAAGGGCACACTCTTCCATATCTTTTGGACTTGCTCAGACATAAGGCTTTTTTGGTCAGGAGTAAGTTCCATAATTCAGACTTTTACAAATTATAAGATTGAGGAGGACCCGGCCCATCTCCTTCTCCACGTTTCCGAGATTCCGATTAGAGATTATGAGAGATCTATTATCCCCCATTTGCTAGATGCTGCCAAAGCCTGTATCGCACTATATTGGAAAACACTAGCCCCGTCAGTGTCAGATTGGATACGGAAGGTGGAAAATATTAATAAAATGGAAGACTTAATTTGGACCTCACATCACAAACAGGAAAAATATAGAAGCATATGGGGTATATGGAATTTGTTTATTGCTTCAGAAGAGGGAAAACAACTCTTGACAAATGAGATTGGATGAATGTAGGAAGAGAGGGAAGGGGGGATTGTGTCCTCCATCTCTGGTGAGTGGGGGGGGGCTTCTCCCCCTTTTTTTGGGGGGGGTTGTTTTGTTTGATTTTTAGGGATAGAAAGAGATGCTAAATTGAAAATGATGAGGGGAACAGTACTATAGGAAGATAAAAGGAAAGGAGATGTCTTAGGATATAAATATGAAAAATTGTATAAATAATATGAATATGGAGTATACTTGATAGATCGTGAGATATGATATCGTAAGATATAGACATCTTAAAAGATCCTATATACCATATGAATTATGTACCCTTGACATACTGTTTATGCTGTATATATATTTGTTTTCTGGGGAAAAAATTCAATAAAGTAATATTTGAAAAAAAATAAAAAGTGGAAGGGAAAATAAGGAGGGAAATAGAACAATATTTCCCAATAAATAGGACCCAGGAAATGTCGGAGAGTATGGTCTGGGAAGCTCATAAGGCATTTATAAGGGGCATATTAATTTCAATAGGTACTAGGAAAAAGAAAGAGACTGGAAAAGATGGATCAAATTCTGAAAGAACTGTATCATCTAGAACAAAACATAAGATGGCGAAAGAGAGAGAGGTACACCATCAACTGGTATTAAAGAGAGAGTAATTAAATGCATTAAGAGAACTAGAAATTAGGAGGAAATTTATTAAAGTTAATAAAGAGAGATACAAGTGGGGAAATAAGCCCAGAAAATATCTTGCAAATATACTTAGGAAGAAGAAATCAATAGGCTTTATATTGAAAATTCAAAATATTACAGGGAAACTTGTACACGTAACAACACAAATTGCAGAAGTTTTTCAAACTTTTTCTAAATCACTATATACAGTAAGAACATCAGAGAACCCTTAAAAAGAAGTAAAATAATTAGAAAGGAGGGAGAAGATAAAAACCTATTTAAAATAATCTAACTTGCCGAACCTAGATAAGGAGGAGATGTTAGTACTAGAAAGACCTATAGTAAGGGAAGAAATTTTTAAGGCATTAAAAAAGACAGCAATAGGAAAAAGCCCAGGACCAGATGGTTTCCCTACGATTTACTATAAAAAGTTTAAGGACCTATTAGTACCCAATATGTGCTTAAGTTGGAAGGGAGAGAAATAGGAAGAGAATCATTGTTAGCATATGTTACTGTAATACCAAAAGAGGATAAAGATATACCACAATGTACTAGCTATAGACCCATTTCATTGTTAAATGTAAACATTACATTATACGCAAAAATATTAGCAAATAGATTGAAAGAACTAATGCCAAAATGGATACATCTTTATCAAGTAGGATTCATTCCCGGAAGGGAAGTGAGGGACAATGGAGTGAGAACATTGTCACTCCTTTAAAAGGCATTAAGAGGCAGACCACTGTCTCTGCTCATGTCAGTGGATGCTGAAAAAGCATTTGACAGAGTAGACTGGGGTTTTATGTTTGCGACTTTGAAGGAAATGGGTATAGGTACAAGAATGATCCAGGGGATTAAAATGTTATATAGTCATCCGACGGCAGCAATAAAGATAAATGGCAGCCTGTCTCAGACGTTTGAACTTTAAAACGGAACGAGGCAGGGGTGACCTTTCTCGCCGCTGTTGTTTTATCTGTTACTAGAACCATTGCTGGCAACAATTAGGAATAAGATAGATATTAGGGGAGTGGAAATAGAGGAACAAGAACATAAGGTTGCTGCAGATGATATATTATTTTATATATCAAGACCTAGAATATCCCTTCCAAATATAATGAAGGCACTGAAATCTTACAGAGAGCTGTCACATTTTAAAAATAAACCTGACAAAAATGGAGATTTTAAATATAAATGTAGACAGAAAAGAGAAACAATTATTACAAGAAAAATTCCAGTTTAAAAGGAAAGATAGTTTGAAATACCTTGGGGTGAATTTGATGGCTAACTGGGGAGATTTGTACCATTCGAATTATATTCCAATATTAGATGAAATTAAAAAAGATTTGAGAAGACTCACTACGAGTTCCCTCTCCTGGATAGGAAGCATTAACATAATTAAAATATATGTACTACAAATTCCAGATGCTCTCAATTCAAATCCCACAAAGCTAGTTCAATATATTGAAGAAGATGATATTGAGGTTTGTATGGAAAACATAAAAAACCTAGAATTCGATCAGTAATATTAAGTAAGTAGAAAATACAGGGAGGTCTGGCAATGCCAGATTTTAAAAGATATTTAGAGCGGTTTTATTAGCATGGGTTATAGACTGGACATATAATTTGAAAGAAAAAAGTTGGGTTAAAATAAAAAATAGTCTTAGTAAGACTTCATTACATAAGGTAATTTAAGTACCACACATATCGTCACTCAAAAGATACTTGCACACTAACACTGCAGACACTTAAAATATGGGATCTAATTCACAAACAGAAGAATTGGGAAAATAATTCTCCATTAATACCATTAATGGTAATGGATTTTTTTTACCTGGAATTAATGCACTGCTAGGGGGATGGAATAAAGATAAGAATGCACAAATAAAAGATATAATGAGGGAGGGGGAGTTATGCACAATACAAAAATTGAGATATAAAAAAGAGACCCTGTTAATCAATGAAATAAGATATTACCAATTGAGACACTCTATAAACACATTACCCCAACCTATAAGGTCAAGAGAAAATCTGTTACCATTTGAAAAACTTCTCGACCTACAAAGGGCACCCAGACATGGTATCTCCCAGGTGTACAGGATCGTCACCAGGGTGATGAACCCTGAGATGCTACCCTATTTAGGCAAATGGGAGACGGAACTGGGTGCGATCTGGAGTGAACAAGAAAAAATGAAGATATTGAAATTAGCAGATGGGACAGCAATTGATGTAAATACAATAGAACTAAACTATAAATGTCTATCCAGGTGGTACATAACTCCCATCAAGGCACATTAATACCAACCAGATAAATCAATAAAAATTCAGGTATTTTGGGAAGAGATTAGACGGCAGATTTTGGGAATCAATGGAAAAGAGATATCTAATAATACCTCAGAGGCCTTATTACTTCATAAAACTAACTTGACTATTAAACAATACAAAAAGATGGTTATACCACTTTTGATAAACGCTGCTAAATCTTTGATACCTAAATATTGGCTGGTTACAGAGAGCCCAGCAGTAAAAGATTGGGTATTAATTGTAGTGAATATTTATTATAACAAAGAGCTATATCATTATGATAAAGAATAAATGGGAAAGTTTAGAAAGACTTGGATATGTAGGGTAGACTATAAGATCACAAATAAATACACACAATTAAAGAGAATGTGAAGAGGAATTGAGGAAATATGAAGGGAAAGGGAGGGGTTTGGATGGGGGGGGGGGGTAAAGGGGGAATAGGGGGTAGGAAGGGGAAGGAATAATGTAATGTGATTTTTTATGATGGTCGTTGAATTAATTGTTTTGTATATTGGAAAATTAATACAATTTATATATTAGAGAATACCCTGTGAGTAAGGATGTTTACATTGTGTTATCCATAGCGAAATGGTGCCGACAACCAGAAGTGACGTATCGTTCTACGATAAAATGGTGCTGAAAGTGGATATGACATTCTGTTGTTTGCCGCGAGTAAGCCATAAATACGGAGCCAATCAAAGTAGACACTAGAGGCCCCTGAGGATGTGCATTGGCTGGAAACATGTTGGGCGGAGCTGCTCACGTGACGTCATGTCGTCCCAATCACTGCTCGAAGCGTGTTTCTGATGTTAGTGGCTATATTTTGCTTTTTGTTATATATTGAATGTTATTACAATAAATGTTATCTTTTTACTATGTACTGATCATTTTGACTTTGTGGAGATGAATAGGTGTGGAATAATCGCTTCTACTTGAATGAGGCTGGTCATCTTGCCTAATCTATGTTGATGTGATACAGATAATGCAATAACCTGTTACTCTAGCTTACCAACTGGGAATCCTTGGGTGGAGATACCATTGGAGAATAGCCAGTGTGTGGTGGATAGGCGTTTTACATAGTAATATCTGGTCAGCTTGCATTGCATGTGGGGTGAAGGAGCAGAGCACTACAGGTTTGTGTTTACCATCATGGGTGCACCTCCCCTGTCTTCCAAAAGAGTTCCCCTTGAGGTATGGGACTATAAATGCCGCTAGACACTGTATACTATATAAAAAATACTTTATTGGTACAGAAAAACATATAGTGAAAACACAATATGGAAAGAAACACAAATACACATACAGGGCATTAAAATTGCATGCATTTGACAGACCGAATACCGAACCAAGATGTGGACACCTAGGTACATAGGGCAAACGTGGAACCGGAACCGACCCTACGCGTTTCGGGCGTGAAAGCCCTTCCTCAGGGGTCACCCAGAGTTACCATATAGAGCACCTAGTGTATCCTTTGTGTCCAACCAATGGATTGGATCGATCTGTCGGATAAAAACGGTATTGCTACCGTGTGGAGGGATGCCCAAATTTTCCCCAAAGCCCGGACAGGGCATGGAGCTCCGTACGAGTATGAAGAGTATAGTAGCAGTAGCTGCCTGGAGGAATCGACAGGGCACCACGATGACCAATCAGTGGCTCAACATGGACCGCTCACATGTAGAAGAGTATAAACATTTGTGATACCTTGAGTATATAAGGTGAATATGACCGAAAGGTCAAATAAAGTAGATATAATATAAATCTTATGTTGGCGTGGTCAACATTGTGAAGGTGGTTGTCCTTAGGTGTAAATGGGCTTGGCATCCTCGTCTTCCTTGCAATGGAATAATAATTTACAACAGAATGATATTTTCATCTTTTCATGCTTGTTTCCATGTACCGAGCATTGGAAGGAATCTCTACGAACTGTGACAAACCCCTTTCCCCCTTTCCCTCATCAGGACAGGTATACAGGCACCTTCATTTATTCCTGGCTACTTCCGTGCTATTTTTAGAAATTACTCTTTTTTATTCCAAAGACTAATTACTCTGTTGGACTTTTGTTAATTAGGCCATTTTTTATTATTTGGCTAATCTCATTTCATTTTATCGGCGCTGCATTTTGTAGTTTATTTTGAAGTGAGAGGCATGTGTACCTTTTTTTTTTTTTAATTTTATTTATTTATAGCAAAGAAACAAACAAAGGGAGCATTCCTTGTTTACATTTTACAAGTATTTCGACACAATCTTTATGCAGTCTATATATCGTTATCATTCACTTTTACCCATATCTCTCTTACTTTGGATTGTATCTTTCCATATTGAAAATAAATTTACCTTGATCCCCCCTGTTTCTCTCATTTTCCTTCCTATTTTAAAATATCCTATACCGAGATAAGGATGAAAGAGAGAGAGAAAAAGAGAAGAAAAAAAATTGGGGAGGAGGGGGAAAAGGGAAAAAGGGTATGGGTATATTAGTTGGGATATTTTTGGGAAATTATTTCCTCCTGACTAGTTCCCAAGCCACATCGATTCCTCGCCCATAGGACCTACCAAAGCCCCTTCTAAGGGGGTCTACTTACAATATTTGTTTTTATTGCATAAGCCCTTGTGGTTTCTCTGTTAAGCCACTTAATATTTCCCTTTGCCTCTATAGAAAAGGAGGTTCCATCCAGGTAGGCCTGAAGGGAGAATGTGGAGAGAGGGGTGTGAGAGAGAGACAGAAAAAAAAAGAAAAACAATTTGTGGTTTGTCTCATCTGTGTTTATTTGTGTGTCTTAAACCATTATTCATTGTGCCATTTAGTGACTAAAACTATATCTCACTCATCTTCCCTATCTTCTTTCTTTCATATCATCCGAATTATTTTCTCCTCCACCTCATATCTCCTTCTGGGGTTTGTCCACCCGTGAAGAGAAGAAAAAAAAAAAAAGTGTTTTCTCCCATTTACGTGTCCTGTTTCTCTCTTATTTATCTCTTTTTATATACTATCTTAAAATTTTGTGTTTTTTCCTTTCTTTCTTTTTTCTTTTTTTTTTTTCCCCTTCCCCTCCCTTTTCTTTAATTTTTTAAGACTCCCTCCTCCTTATGAGGTGAGAGACAGTGATAATAAAAAAAAAAAAAAAATTGTTTTTCGTCTCTCTCCTCCCCCCTCGCTCCATCCTCCCCCCTCCCCCTTAGATATATTTATATTGTTCTCTACTCTGCCGTATTCAGGGCCATCCCTTCCTCTGAGGCTATAAATTGATTCCATGTAGCCCACTTTTTAGTATACAATTCTCTTCTACCTTGCCCAGTTAAGATCATATCCTCAAATTTATTTATTTCCTCCACTTTATGCATCCACATATTAATGGTTGGTGGATTTGAATCCCGCCATCTTAAAGGGATGCACGCTTTAGCTGAGTCTAGAAAGTGTCTTAAAATCGATTTTTTATATTGTCGGTCTGTCCATTCTGGTGCGTGGAAGAGGAAGAATATGGGGTCCTCTGAAATTTCAAACTCAGTAAATTTATGAGCTATTTCCTTTATCTGACACCAGAATCTCTTTATTTTTAGACATTGCCAGAATATATGAAATAGACTTCCCCTTTCCTCCATACACCGCCAACATCTATCCGGTATTTGTTCTGAGAATTTGTGTAACCTGGTTGGTGTATAGTACCACCTTGATAATAGTTTGTAGTTTGTTTCCTGTATTCTTGTGCAAATCGAGGATTTAAACGTGAATTTTATTATATGTTGTGTTTGTTTTGGTGTAAATTCAATCCCTAGTTCCTTCTCCCATCCACTAAAATAATGAGGTCTATAGTCTGTGGATGGAGCTATTATCAGAGAGTATGTCTTTGAAAGTATGTGAGCGACTGCGCCCTTTTGTGTGCACACTCTCTCAAAAGCCGTCAATGGTCTATCAAATTCTGTGGGGGGTGGAAGTGATCGTAGGAAGTGGTTCAGTTGTAATGCCCTCCAATGGTCAAGACCGAAGTCCCCTCCTGGGTCCTTCAGTTCATTTACAGTTACCCAAGCACCCGCTTTTATAAAGTGGGATGCCTGGAATTTCCCTCTCTCTCTCATTCTATTAAATTGGGCGTCCTGACATCCCGAATTAAATGCTGGATTCCCTAATATAGGGAATAATGGTGAATCCCTTGTAGTTATAGCTGTATTTCGAAAAAGTTTTCTGCACATCTTAATTGTAGTTCCTACTATTGGGTGTTGCATCGTCTCCTTATTTAATAGACCTTGACACCATGGGGCCCTCTTTAACGGTATAACGCTTTGCGTCTGTTCTATGTTAGGCCATATTTTGGTTTCAGTATGACAGCACCAATCTATGAACCTGCCTAGGTGTACTGCCTGGTAGTATTTTGATATGTCCGGGACTGCAAGACCCCCATTTTTTTTAGGTAGATGTATAAGTGTTCTCTGGAGCCTAGGTCTTTTCTGACTCCATATAAACTTTGAGAATTCTGACTGTATCTGTCTAAAATAATTTGACGGTATTGAAATTGGCATTGCCTGAAGCATGTACAGGAACCTCAGTAGAATAGCCATTTTGAGGATGTTACACCTTCCGAACCATGAACTTAATCCCGTTTGCCACCCTCGTAGTTGTTCCCTTACTTTATTCATGAGAGGTGGGAAGTTTAGCGTGTACACCCGGGATGGCTCAGCCGGCAAGAGCGTTCCCAGGTATTTTAACGCCTCTCCCGTCCATCTCATGGCAAAGTTTACACATAATTGTGACCTTAGATCGTTAGTTAGCCCAATTCCCATCGCTTCGGATTTTCCTAAATTAATTTTCAAATTAGATAGAGCTCCGTATTGTCGGAATTCCTGCAAAAGGTTGGGTAGGGACATAAGTGGGGTTATAAGCTTGAAAAGCATATCATCTGCATAAGCCGAGACTTTCTGTTGGGTGCCTACTGTATGTATTCCCCGTATGTCTGGATTGTTCCGTATAGCGCATAGGAAGGGCTCTAACGTTAGGGTAAATAGTAAAGGGGATAGGGGACATCCCTGTCTTGTACCGTTAGAGATCTTAAATTCTTTTGATAGAACTCCATTTGCTTTGACTCGGGCAGTTGGGTTTGTATAAAGTTGGGTTATCCAATTTAACATCCTTTCTCCGATCCCCACATGTTGTAGTACTTTAAACATAAATTTCCAACTGACCCGGTCAAATGCCTTTTCAGCATCTGTCCCAATAAAAATACATGCTTGTTTAGAGTCTTTGGCTATGTATAGGAGATTAAGGGCTTTTACTGTATTAGCTCGTGCTTCTCTATTGGGCACGAAGCCCACTTGGTCCAGGTGTATCAGGGAGGGGAGGTGAGTCTGCAGTCTGCTTGCTATGATTTTGGAAAATAATTTTAAGTCTGTATTAAGTAATGATATAGGTCTATAACTGGGACATGCTGTCGGGTCCTTTCCTTCTTTTGGTATCACCGTTATATGTGCTCTTAACATGTCTTCGTGTATAGATGATTGTACAGAAGATCTATTAAATAGGTCTACCATCTTTTGACCTAATCTAGAGAAGAGTATCTTATAATATTGAATTGGTAGGCCATCTGGCCCTGGTGCCTTCCCTAATTTAGTGTTTTTAATTGCTTTTCTGAAGTTCTTCTATTGATATATTTGCAGACATCGACTCCCTCGCCTCCTCTGGTAGACCCGGCATGCCTGATCTGATAATGTATTGAGTCATCTCTTCTGACTCCTGTTTTTGTGGATCTAGGTTGTATAATGATTCGTAGTACTTCCGGAATTCCTCTGCTATTTCTTCTGGTTTTTCGATTTTCTGGCTTTTTGGAGAAACAAGTTTAGGGATATATGTTCTTGTTCTTGTATCTCGTATAGATCTGGCTAACATTTTCCCACATTTGTCCCCTGACTCATATATTGTCTTTCTAGTTCTCTGTAGGGCTACTTTAGCCTTATATTGAAGGATATCTACTATCTGTTTACGGGTATTGCAAATTTCTTTCATTAATTCTGCATTGGAGGCATGTTTATGTCGGGATTCCAATTCATGTAGTTTCTGTGTAAGTTGATTCATTTGTTTTGTGCGTAGCTTTTTAAGCCGTGCACCGTGCTTTATAAATATACCCCTGATCACTGCCTTGTGGGCCTCCCATACCACCCCTGGACTTATCTCCTCCCCTTCATTGTTTTGAAAATAGAGCTCTAATTCTTTCTCTACCTCCGATATAACTGTTGTTTCTTGTAACAAGCTTATATTTAAAGTCCATGTTTGTGATCTGACTAGAGGGGTTTCTTGTAAAGTATATGTAAGTGTCAGTGGAGCATGGTCTGACCAGGTTATAGGGCCAATTGTTACTGATTTGACCAAATGTAATTGTGAATGTGGTATCAAGAAGTAGTCGATCCGGGAGTATAATACATGCGGTGTGGAGAAAAAGGTGAAGTCCTTCTCTCCTGTATGTAGCAATCGCCACGCATCTATCAAATGTGACCTGTATAGTTGTTTTGCAACCCTTCTCTGTACTCTGGGTGGGATAGAAGATGTGCCTGTTGATGTATCCTCTGATGGTATTAAGGGCATATTCATATCTCCACCCAAAATAAGCTGCCCCTCCTGAAATTCTCGTAACTTCTCTAAACAGTTTCCCAGGAAGACATCTTGTTGAGTGTTTAGGGCATATATTGAAGCTAGTGTTACCTTAGTGCTTCCGATATTCCCCTTAACAAAGAGAAACCTGCCTTCTGTATCAGACATTGCATGACCATGGAATTTTCCCTGAGATCACTATTGATACCCCCTTAGTTCTACTGCTCATACTGGTTGAATGGTATACTTGGGGGAAAAATCTATTTTTAAGTATTGGTGTTTTAATTTCTTTGAAATTAGTTTCCTGTTCCACCTTTGACCTCCCAGCCTCCATGCTTTTCCGATACTGCCAGCTTAGACATGCGTTTAGGGCCCAATTCCCGACCCCTCCCCACCCTCTGGAGACCCCCTCTATGTTAGAATTCCTTAAGAGTACCGACCCCCAACACTTGATTTCCATCTTGTACGCAGAACTCCACACTCCTAGTTCCACGGCGCTCGCCTATGCAGCTAAAACCCCCTGGGAGGCAGATATAGGGACTATAGAAGATGATGAATGGGATGATGCTCTGGGGTCGTGTAGAACTGTGTCTCCCAGACTGTCGGATCGACTCACCCAACTTTTCATTCTCCACCGGGCATATCTAACCCCCATCGGCCTCCAGAGCTACAGGCCTGAAGTGTCACCCAGTTGCCCAATGTGCCGGTTGGCTGTGGGCACCTTTTTCCACCTCCTCTGGAGTTGTCCTCAGCTCCAGGGGTACTGGAAACAAATCGTTACTTTCCTTCACGACAAGATGGGCTCCCCGGTACAGCTGGTCCCCAAACAGTGCCTGCTGGGTATATACCCAGATGAGGATATGGACAAAAGCAAACTTATTTTTCTCCAGACCACATTGTTCATAGCTCGAAAGCTGATCGCCCGAAGGTGGATGCGGGATTCCCCGCCCACTTTCGGTGCCTGGAAGGCTGAAGTCAATGTGGTCCTACCGTACCATAAACTCATGTATAAGAACAGGGGAAATCCAGCCAAATTCACTAAGATATGGGATAGGTGGGTCCAGAGCCCGGACACGGGGAGCTGAGACGCCCCCTGCCCATGACTGTGACCCCCGCAAGTAGCAGATTCTA
Source organism: Pelophylax lessonae (assembly GCF_965119305.1). Classification (NCBI taxonomy): domain Eukaryota; kingdom Metazoa; phylum Chordata; class Amphibia; order Anura; family Ranidae; genus Pelophylax; species Pelophylax lessonae. Next base: position 579,093,275 of record NC_138768.1, on the reverse strand, counting down.
CTTTATGTGTGCTCTGTGCAAGTAATGTTAACCACTGTGCCCAACTGAAGTGCCTTGCTTAAACTGTACCTACATGCATGGTCCTTGATGACATCTGTTGAATTTCTATGTTTATTGTTGTAAAACTTGTTTTAATTTTTTTTTTTTTTTTTCCCAATAAACTCACTGATTTGTAAAAAAGAAATTAGTTTCCTGTACATAGGCTATATCTATTTCTAATTTTTTCAATTCAGAAAGTAGAATTCGTCTTTTCTCTGGTGTGTTTAGTCCCTTAACGTTAAACGTGTATATTTTGAGTGTGTCCATTGTGCGAGAATATAATAGCTTGGAGCCAGTCAGGGGGAATAGTTAGGGTAAGGAAAAAGAGGGGTGGGTGGGATAAAAAAACAAAAAAAAAAAAGAAGAAGAAAAAACAAGAAAAAAAAAAGGAAAAGAATTGAGACTATGGGCTATTTTAAGCGCCCAGTGGTCGCAGACCAACAGTTGGGCGCTTGCCCTGTAGGGGTCTAGGTGTGGAAACAGCCTCTTGGGCATCTCCAGGCTCCCACCGATCGGCCCTTCTTTTGCTCCAATTGGGGTTTGAGTCAATCTAACCTTGTCGTAATAGCTAACTTCTATCTTACAACTTTTAACCTAGACCTTCTTGCCTATCTTATCTGAATATCCCATCCTGCTACATAGGGGTATCCAGTTATTTAAGTCTCCCATCATCACATTTTCCATATATTGAGTATTCCTCACTCTGTATCCCCCTCTCCAGTACTTTCAGGCCAGAGGGGGAGGGGAAAGGTAGGTAGGCATGAGGGGGGCCACAGAGGGAAAGAGGGGGGGCCAGGGGGGGGAGGGGGGGGGGACCACCGGCATCACTGAAGACAGATTTCACTAGTAATCTTATTCAGGAAAAATACATTTACCTCTATGAATCTCTACTTTAGTTCTCTTATTTATTACCGTTAAATTTTCAACGTTTAACTAAATTCCTCTTTTTGTCTCTGCGACTAAAATGTGTCCCACCCCCCACCCCCCAACCCATCCCCAACCAGGACCCCCCCCCAATATATAGTTATTCACAACAATCCACACCTCCCTCAATACATTTCCCCCCATCCCCTCCCCCCCTCAACCTGGCAGGCAGAGAGCGGTCGATTATTTCATCTCCCCCCCTCCAGCCCACCCTACATAGACCCCCTTCTGACGTACTCTCGTTCCAAGGGGGGGGAGGGAACAAGTGGGTGTACTCAATTTAATACATTCCATTACCATCTCTCCCTCTCTGCCCCCAAACTCCCCCCCTCCCCCTCCATCCCCCCCCACCCCCCCCATTCAATCTTACATATTTATTATCTAGACCACCGCATTTATTTTTATATGAGCATTTTCCCTTCCCCTCCACCCTCCTCACAAAAAAAAAAAGAAAACATAGTCCCCTGTAGTCCAAGCCCCGGTCGGGCGAAAAAAAAAAAAGGGGAGACCAAGAGGAAAAGTGGGAAGAGAATTAAGTCCCCACACTTTTTCCTCCTCTGAATAAATTGCAAAAAAAAAAAAAAAGAGAATGTCTCCTTTTATCGTTGAGGGGTGAGATATTCTTCCGGTTGTTCCATGGAAGGTTCCAGGCAAAAATGGGGTGTAGATACAAGGTAGGGGGTCACTAGGGCTTGGTCTATCACAACAGAGTGGGGACAGTTACATATAATGAGCTTTCAGGGGTGTCACAAGTTAGCCTATAGTTTTGTCTGTATATTCTTACCTCCTTGCTGCAGTGCTTCTGTTTGCCTCCCTTCACATGTGGTGTTTGGGCTTCTCTGTTTCCTATGGGCGTCGCCTGCTCCACTGTGGGTTATATCCTGTTTCTGTCAATTACTTCCTGGGTCACCTCCCTGTTTGCTTCCCTATATATACACAGGCTCAGTGCACTGTTCCTTGCTTGAGCAACAACCCTGTTCTCTGAGCTCCCATCCGTGTATCCCTTGGCTATTGTATCTGATCTCCTGTGTACCGACCCGGCTTTGTTTCTCCGTCTACGTTTGTCTGCTGCCTGTCCTGACCTCGGCTTGTCTCTTGGATCTCCTTATAGTCTCCTGTTTACCCTGCACATGCCAGCGGTCTCCACATTCTCAGCTGGGCCTACCTGGGGGCCGCGACCTGGTTCCAGTCTGCTGCAAGTCCATCCCCACCATCAGGGGCAAGGGTGAAGAAGCAGGCTGGGGCTTAGACTCCGCACCCTGGGGAATCCTGAGCTGGGGATCTATAAGGGCTCACTACCACAGACCCCTGACAGTTTGCTCAAGCCATGAGCTCGTCGGAGACACCGCAGCCACTTCAGGATCAACTTCAGAGTTTGGAACAGAGAGTTAACGTTCAGCAGGCTTATCAAGAACAGATTATGCAGTGTCTGCAGGCTCTTTCTTCCCGTTTGGATCAGCTGCAGATTGTTCCTACTCCCGCTTCCTCCGTTCCAGCTCCTGTGTCCGCCCCTGTTGCTTCCGCTTCCGCAGTCCCTCCAGCAGAGGTCAGTCCTGCAAAACTCCAGCTGCCTCCGCCATCTCGCTTCTCTGGGGACCCCAAAGCTTGTCGGGGATTCATCAATCAGTGCTCAATCCACTTCGAGCTAGCAGGCCATTACTTTCCTACTGATCGTTCCAAGGTGGCGTACATGATTTCACTCCTGTCGGGACCAGCGTTGGCCTGGGCCTCGCCGCTGTGGGAGCATCAAGATCCTACCTAGCTTTCCGTAATACCTTTGATGTGCCTGGCAGGGCCTCATCTGCTTCCGGAGCCCTTCTTCGTCTTCGTCAAGGAAACATGACTGTTGGTCAATATGCAGTTCAGTTTCGCACCCTGGCTTCGGAACTGGCATGGAACAACGAGGCTCTTACTGCAACATTTTGGCAAGGTCTTGCAGAACGTATTAAGGACGAACTAGCTGTCAGAACTGTACCCACCACCTTGGATGGCTTGATTTCCCTTAGCATCCAAATTGATATCCGCTTCCAGGAACGAGATCTGGAAAGGACTGTGTCACATCACCCCCCACTGGGTCACCTTGCTCCTGTTGTCCAGAACATTCCGGAACAACCCATCTCTCCCGCAGTATTGGCTTCTGAAGAACCCATGCAATTAGGCCGGACACGCCTCGCTCCACAAGAGAGGTCCCGTCGCCTGAGACTCGGCCTGTGTCTTTACTGCGGAGCTGGTGGTCATATGATAAAATCCTGCCCCGTCCGTCCAGGAAACTCTCGGGTCTAGGTCGCTCAGAGGGAAGCGATCTAGACCAGAATCTGAACTCTGCCACCTACCCTCGATTTGTTATACCCGTCTCTATTCATTGGGCCCTAAATTCTTATCAAGTTTCTGCATATGTAGACTCTGGAGCAGCCGGGAATTTCATTGAGCAGTCTTTGGCCACTGAACTTGGCATTCCTCTAGTTCCCCTGGCTATGCCTCTAGCTGTTTCGGCAGTGGATGGCTCTACCTTGGCCTTCGGACCCCTACACTTCAGAACATCACCATGCATGTCGGTGTTCTTCATCGGGAGGAAGTCTCCTTCCTGATACTTCCCAAGTCTTCTAGTCCCATCATTCTTGGACTTCCATGGTTGAAGAAACACTCACCTTATTTGGATTGGAACTCAGGCCAAGTGTTATCTTGGGGGTCGCAATGCCATCAGACCTGTCTCCCTAAGGTGTCTCCACCTCTCCGTGTACCTGTGGCTGAGGTCTCTACCTCTCCAATCCTTCCTCGGCAGTATCTGGCCTTCCGAGATGTCTTTTGCAAAAAAGCTGCTGACAGTTTGCCTCCTCATCGTCCCTACGACTGTGCGATTGACCTCCAACCTGAGGTTTCACCACCCCGAGGTAGAGTCTACCCTCTCTCCATCCCGGAGACCCAAGCCATGTCCAAGTACATCCAGGAAAATCTGCAGAAAGGATTTATACGTGAATCCAATTCTCCTGCTGGGGCGGGGTTCTTCTTTGTGGAGAAAAAGGATGGTACACTCCGGCCCTGCATTGATTATAGAGGTCTCAACGCCATCACCATTAAAAATCGGTACCCGTTACCCTTGATTTCCGAACTTTTTGACAGGCTACGAGATGCTCATATTTTCACCAAGTTGGACCTCCGTGGAGCATACAATTTGATTAGGATTCGAGACGGGGATGAATGGAAAACCGCTTTTAACACCAGAGATGGGCACTATGAATATCTCGTAATGCCTTTTGGCTTGTGTAACGCCCCAGCTGTCTTCCAGAACTTTGTTAATGAAATTTTTTCTGATCTCCTATATGTTTGTGTCATCGTGTATCTGGATGACATACTCATCTTTTCTCCGGATTTGAACACTCATCGCCAGCATGTTTGTACGGTTCTTCAACGTCTTCGGGACCACCGCTTGTATGTGAAGTTGGAGAAGTGCCTCTTCGAGCAAACCCAAGTTCCTTTCCTAGGCTACATAGTCACAGATAAAGGGCTGCTTATGGATCCTGCCAAACTTCAGGCCATCTCCAACTGGCCTCAGCCTTCTGGTCTAAAAGCAACGCAACGGTTCTTGGGATTCACCAATTTCTATCGCCAGTTCATCCCTGATTACTCCTCTCTGGTGGCACCCATTACCTCCTTGACCCGGAAGGGTGCCAATGCCAGAACCTGGCCTCCTGAAGCTGTCAAGGCTTTCCACAAGCTCAAATCGGCCTTCCTATCGGCATCTATTCTCAAACGTCCTGACATTCTTCAGCCTTTCTTCTTGGAAGTAGATGCCTCGTCCTTGGGAGTGGGGGCCATCCTTCTCCAAAGACATGACAGTAAGCTCCACCCCTGTGCCTTTTTCTCGAAGAAGTTTTCTGATGCAGAGAAAAACTACACAATCGGGGATCGGGAGCTTCTGGCTATCAAGCTGGCACTGCAAGAATGGCGACATCTACTGGAGGGGTCTCCTCATCGTATTCTGATCTATACCGATCATAAGAACCTCCAGTATCTGCAGTCCGCCCGACGTTTAAATCCCAGGCAAGCACGATGGGCTCTCTTTTTTGCCAGGTTTAATTTTGACATCACCTTCCGGCCTGGCTCCAAGAATGCTTGTGCGAATGCCTTGTCCGGATCATTTGACGTTGCTGACTCAGAGTGTCATATTGAACCTGAACATATTATTCCTGCCAAGTGTTTCCTGGCCTCCACTCACCTTCAGTCTCCACGTATCCCTCCCGGAAAGACTTTTGTGAGGCCCTCCCTTCGCCCCAAGCTTCTCAAATGGGCACATGATTCCAAACTCTCTGGACATCCTGGTGTGCAACGCACCTGTGCCTTCCTGCTGCGTTACTACTGGTGGCCCTCACTCCGGAAGGATGTTGAGGAATATGTCCAGGCTTGCTCCATTTGCGTGCAGTCTAAGTCTTCTACTTCAGCTCCAGCAGGTCTCCTGTTACCTCTACCTGTTCCAGATGTACCGTGGTGCTGCATTTCTATGGACTTTATATTTGAACTACCCCCATCAGCGGGCTCCACCGTTATCTGGGTGGTGGTGGACAGGTTTTCTAAAATGTGTCACTTAACTCCACTTCCAGGCCTACCCTCTGCTGTCACTTTGGCTTCCATCTTCATTAGGGAAATCTTTCGTCTCCATGGTATGCCCTCACACATTGTCTCAGATAGAGGAGTTCAGTTTACGGCCCGCTTCTGGAGAGCCCTGGCCACGTCATTTGGAATCAAGTTGGATTTCTCCTCAGCTTTTCATTCGCAGTCAAATGGTCAAACGGAAAGGGTTAACCAGAATGTGGAACGGTATCTTCGTGCCTTCATTTCTGCCCATCAGGATGATTGAGGAGACCTTTTACCCTGGGCAGAATTTGCCCTCAATAACCATGCTAATGCCAGCACTGGTGAGTCTCCCTTCTTCACGGTATTTGGCCGCCATCCTTCAGTACCATTTCCTGTTCCGATCTCTGCTGAAGTGCCGGCGGCCGCAGAGGTGCAATGGTCTCTCAATTCTATCTGGGCAGATGTTTCCAAGAATTTACATATGGCGGCTTCCAGGTACAAGGTAGCTGCAGATCGTCATCGCCGTGCGAGCCCCAAAATTCTCCCTGGTGATAAGGTTTGGCTCTCTACCAAGAATATCCGTCTCAGGGTACCCTCTATGAAGTTTGCTGCCCGTTTCATTGGTCCCTTTACAATCCTCTGCCAGGTTAACCCTGTCGCTTTTAAGCTCCGTCTCCCGTCACATCTAAAAATCCCCAATGTTTTCCATGTTTCTCTCCTGAGACCATACATCATCAATAGGTTTTCTCGTCCTATTCGTCGTCCTTCTCCAATAGCCAGTACTTCGGATCAGTACGAAATCAAGCAAATCTTGGATTCCAAATTCTCCAGGGGGAGGCTCTTGTATCTAGTGGACTGGAAAGGATATGGTCCTGAGGAGAGATGTTGGATTCCTTCCACTGATGTTTCTGCACCTCGTTTGGTGAACCTTTTTCATCAGAAGTTTCCTCTCAAGGCTGGGCCCAAACGAGTGGGGAGGCCCCGTAAGAGGGTGGGGGGGTACTGTCACAAGTTAGCCTATAGTTTTGTCTGTATATTTTTACCTCCTTGCTGCAGTGCTTCTGTTTGCCTCCCTTCACATGTGGTGTTTGGGCTTCTCTGTTTCCTATGGGCGTCGCCTGCTCCACTGTGGGTTATATCCTGTTTCTGTCAATTATTTCCTGGGTCACCTCCCTGTTTGCTTCCCTATATATACACAGGCTCAGTGCACTGTTCCTTGCTTGAGCAACAACCCTGTTCTCTGAGCTCCCATCCGTGTATCCCTTGGCTATTGTATCTGATCTCCTGTGTACCGACCCGGCTTTGTTTCTCCGTCTACGTTTGTCTGCTGCCTGTCCTGACCTCGGCTTGTCTCTTGGATCTCCTTATAGTCTCCTGTTTACCCTGCACACGCCAGCGGTCTCCACATTCTCAGCTGGGCCTACCTGGGGGCCGCGACCTGGTTCCAGTCTGCTGCAAGTCCATCCCCACCATCAGGGGCAAGAGTGGAGAAGCAGGCTGGGGCTTAGACTCCGCGCCCTGGGGAATCCTGAGCTGGGGATCTATAAGGGCTCACTACCACAGACCCCTGACAAGGGGGTAAAAAAGATTGGGGCGGAGACCCCCTCTCCCATGTGTTTGGGGGGGGGCGACCAGTGGTGAGGAAAAAAAAAAAGGAGGCAGGCATCCTCCTAGAGAGAAAATATGATAGGGAAGTCACCATCTTAATAGGCAAGAAAATACCATATGTCAATGTTCCATTATTTAAGCATATTAAAATTTTTAATTTATAACTCACGCTACTGGGCCATCTTCTCCGCCATAGGCTCCCTTCGCGGCCTACCTTCCATTCGTGGTAGGCTAATCAGCCAATTTGAGACATGTATGGGGGGTATCCCCAGGAAAGGAAAAAGGCCTTGTAGCTCTGTGGGATGCCGCAGTGTGAATGCTCGCGCCTCTTTCCAAAAGGTCACCGCTAGAGGATATTTCCATCGATATGTGTATCCCTCCTTGCGTGCCGCTTCCAACACTGGACGCAATAAGGCTCTCCTCTGCAATGTTGACTTGGACAGGTCTGGTAGTATTTTGATAGCCGTACCTTCCAGATCTACTGTTCCCGATTCCCATGCTTGCCTTAGGATTTTTTCCTTTTGGGTATAGTAATGCATCCTACAGGCCACATCCCTTGGCCTGTCTGGGTCTGTGGATTTATAACCTGTTGCCCGATGGACTCTATCCAGTTCTATAGAGTCTGAGAGGTTTAACCCGAGGATTTTTTTAAATAAAACCGTTACCTTTCCTCTCAGGTCCTCTCCTCCCACCGACTCAGGTATGTTTCTGAGCCGTAGGTTATTCCTACGACTCCTGTCTTCTATGTCCTCTAGGTGTAATTGAAGCGAGATTACTGATTCTCTAGAGTCCTCCCGGGACTTTTCCAAGGCTGCAACCCGTGTCTCCAGTGCGGTGGTTGCCTGCTCATCTCTTTGAACTCTCTCCACCACTGCCTGTATATCCCTCTTCACTGCTTGTAGGTCACGTTTGTGTGTCTCCTCGATCCTCTGTACTAGGGACTCGATCTCTGTTCATGTAGGGAGGGCTCTCAACAGTGCACGGATCTCCGGGTCTGCCTGTGAGCAAGCTGCTGGCTGCTAGGTCCCCAGCGTGTCTGAGCTGTGTGTTCCCGCCATAGACACCGCCATAGACTCTGCCTGCGTCTCGCTCTGCGGGCTGCTCGCATCCCCAGCTTCCTGTAACGCTCCGGCGTTTGTTTAGTGAAATGGATATGCAGCTGCAGAATTTCCACTCAGTAGTCGTGCAGAGATGTGTTGAATCACCATATCCAACTCTCCAGACTCATCATTGTGGCCCAGCCTGCCTCAGCATGCAAATATACAGGCACTCAGTTAAGATGTTCCTGGAGTGATAGGTTGTATACGATAGTATAGAGGTGATGTGCTGAAAGGACAGGCGTGAGTAGTGATAGCAATGATAGGCACTCAATAGTAATGTTCAGGAGTGTTAGCAGATGGTGATAGATAGTATGCAGATAGGTTAGCAATCATGTACAATTAACAGGTGGTAGGGGACAGCAGATGAAGTGTACAGGAATTGCTAACTCAGTGCAAGGATATAGATGGTAGTAGACTCAAGAGCTAGCAATCTATGTAACAGTGCAGATGATAGAAATAGTAATGCATAGATAGCAACAGTCTTTAGTATACAAGAGTAGATAGTGCAAGTTGATAGGAAGGAATCCCCTGCGGGGTACTTATCACTAGTTGGTTTTAGAGAGATGAGGGGTCCGGTAATGAGGAGAAGGATCGGTAGCGAGATACAGGATCCGTAGCGAGATACAGGAAATAGCTGGAGGCTTCGGCAGCGTCAGACAAGGCTGTGTAACAAGCGGTTTGTACGAACACCTTGTGAGTGAAAACCGGCGATTAAAATAGCCGCTAAGAGCCGCGCCTAGTGATGACGTCACGAGATTTAAAGGGACAGGTAGCTATATGCGGAAGAATTGGGCTGGAAGGGTACCGAAGGTACAAGAATCTTACACTTCCTCCCTCATTTGTTTCCTACCGCTGTACTCCCGCTGGACACCCTCGCGGCTGTGGGCTGTGGGGAACGAAGATACTGTATTATCCCCTCCTTTTTCTTTCCTGGTGTACGGACGGCCGTGCTTGCCCCTCGTTTTCTACCCGGAGACATACCGGGGTTTTCTCAGTATTTGCCCGGGCCGGCTGTGGAAGCCTGGAGCTTGATGTGTTAGCGTGCTCTCATGCTGCTGCCTCCAGGCCACGCCCGAACTCCATGTGTACCTTTTTATTGTTAGCAGCTGTTATATTTTATTTGCGCTGATCTTCATTTGGAATTTACAAAGATAATAGAAATTAAACTGCTGAAGCGATCTTCATATGGTGTAATCCATCACAGATCATCGCACATGAAAATAGGGAAAATTAGGAAAATATATGAATATTTAACCATTTTTAGAACAAAAATTCTGACATAATCAGACCGCCAGGGAGGTTAAAACTGTAATAGGCACAGTACTTTAATTAAACCCAATAAATCTGTCTGTCAATAATACTTTGCTTCAATAAAGCAAGAAAAATCTAGGCAGATAAATCAACTGACTTTAATCTGCATGTGGTTTCGGTGTTCTGTTTTAATGAATGCTCAACCAATACCAGAAAAGCCTTTAAGGAACTTTTCAGCTCACTTAAAATTATTTTGTAACATGCAAATGCTGAAGAATAGACATGAAATCTACATTCCTATACAAAGCCCGGGAAGAGATTACATCACTTAAGGAAATAAATAAAGACCTTAGACCAAACAAAAGATGAAGGCAGGATTGGGCATTAGATAATACTTTTACAATATTAGGAAAATTGTATATAGGCAGATTGATTTTTTGTATTTCTATTTTGTTTTATTTATTTATTTTACAAAATACATAATCAAACACTACTTTTATAAGCTTGTAAGCTACAGACCTTCCATCCATTTTGATATCAGGTATGGGCCTTTCTATCAAACTGCATATGATGTCAAATGAGATTAAATATGTTCAATAAATTATTTTTTACAATTTTAATTTAAAAGGAAAGTAAATGCTCAGTCTATGCTAGTCAATGCTCAATGCTAGTCTCTGCTATTAGTGCCCCATCATTATAGCCCATAAAACAAGAAACTTTCAAGGTACCTCACATTGCAGAAAATGTGTGTGTATCCCCTGCGCTATCCAGGGCCAGCAGAGAGGAACATTCTTGTCTAAAGGGATACCGGGGATATGTTCTTTCACTCAGGCTTATCACTTACACTCTCTACTCTCAGTGCATCTTCATGGATGACTACAAAGGGAGATACTGAGAAAGCAAAATTGTAGACACAGGCTTAAAGAATATTAGTAAATGTAGGTGCTAGGTAAATGTATAGTGGGCCTTGTCTGCCTAACAGCAGGGCTGTGATTTATTTAGTCAGGGCTTCCAGATGTGCCTGCTGGGTGGAGAAGTATCCTCACTGGCTCCTGTGAGAGGCTTCGCATAGGGCAGTGTGGGAAGCCCAATCAGGGGACACATCCAAGCTTGTAACTACCCCAGAAGGAAGATTTTGCTGCAAAGGATTCTGGGAGTGGGTATAAGTTTGGGGGAAGTGCATGACAGAGTGTCTTTGGTGCTAAGGATGGCAAGAAGGGTGTGTAGTCATTTCAGGCGGTCGTACAGTGCCACTGCTCATTTGGCTGAAGTGCAGCGTGAGTTTCACCTGCCGGTACACCGCCTCGTCTGTGACATGCCCACCCACTGGAACTCCACCTTAGCTATGCTGCAGCGCCTGTACACGCAGCAGAGGGCCCTCAATGAATATCTCTGCGAGTACGGCACCAGCGCTGGCTCAGGACGCCTGGGCTTCTTTTCGCCACGGCAGTGGCTTTTGATTAAGGATGCATGTGCTGTCCTCTCGCCATTTGAGGAGGCCACAAGGATGGTCAGCTGGGACAGCGCATGCATCAGTGATACCCTACCGGTACTGTTTTTGTTGGAGCACACTCTGCGTGGCATTATGGACAGGGCACTGGAGGCAGAGCAGCAGGAGGAAGAGGAGGACTTCCTTGCCTCTCAAGGCCCCCTTTATCCTGAGAATCCTGACCCCATTATGCCTAGCTCCCAGAGGCCCGAGCAGGATCCAAGGGTGGAAGAGGAGGAGGAGGACGATTCTTCGGGAACTTTTTCAGGCTTTGAGGAGGAGGAGGAGGAAGACATGCGGCAATCAGCAAGGCCTAGTTTGACTCCCTCCGGTCACTTTGGAGTAGTATGTGGCTGGGAGGAGGAGGAGCACGTTCAAGATCATGTAGTTTTGAGTGACCCCGAGGAGTCAGCTTCTGAGGCCTTTGCTAATTTGAGACGCATGGCAAACATCATGCTTCAGAGCCTGCGAAAGGACCCCAGAATCAAGGCCATTAAAGAGATTGACCACTATTGGTTGGCCACCCTACTTGACCACAGGTAAAGGTCAAAAGTCTCTGAGCTTTTCCCATCCACCCAGAGAGTCCACAGGATCAAATCCCTTGAGGACAGTCTCAAGAGGATTCTGGTGAACACGTTCCCCGACTCCCGTAGGGTGCAGGGGCGAGGATAACCTACCATGGACTCTACTGCGGGTCACGAGAGGAGCGTTGGAGAAGGCGTGTGGTTGACGGATGCCTTTCAGTCTTTTTTTAGTCCTCACCACCCAGGCCTCTCAGCTGCCACATCGCAATGGACAGCGTCTGCATCACATGGTGGACGATTACGTCAGAGCACAAAGTGACACAGAGGGCTTTTCATGTGAGGAATCCTATCCACTAGAATACTGGGTCTTAAGATTAGACCACTGGCCAGAACTGGCCCAGTATGCCATGGAGTTGTTGGCCTGCCCTGCTTCCAGTGTCCTATCGGAATGGGCATTCAGCGCAGCAGGAGGATTCGTCACAGACCATCGAACGAGACTCTCCACCGACTCAGTCGACCGTTTGACATTCATTAAAATGAATCAGTCGTGGATATCAAGCTTTGATACACCTGATGCAGACCTTGTAGACTAGTCTATCATTGCGATGTGGCTGCTGAGCCTCAGTTTAAGCCTGGACCAGGGTGCCACCCTCCAACCCTCCTTTCGTTCTGTTTAGGTTCACAGAACCTCATTTTAGTTATACCAAAAATGCCATGTTTGCGCACCTGTTTCATAGGTGCACACTTACATATTTTTTTGGCCTTCTGCAACACCAGCTCTTTGGGCTTACGGTGGGGAGGCTCCGCCAAACAAAAAATACCATGTTTGCGCACCTGTTCCACAGGTGCACACCTTCATAATTTTTACGCCTTCTTCAACACCAGCTCTTTGGGCTTACGTTGGGGAGGCTCCGCCAACACCAAAAATACCATGTTTGCGCACCTGTTCCACAGGTGCACACCTTCATAATTTTTACGCCTTCTTCAACACCAGCTCTTTGGGCTTACATTGGTATGGTTCCGCCAACAACCAAACAACAATTTTTGCGCACCTGTTTCACACATGCATATCATTGCAATTTTTTTTCCTTACAAAGGCAATTATTGCCTTCATGACCAGCACTTTCATAGGGTTATGGTGTCAAGTCATCGTCGGCACCACCAAAGGCCCAATTTTTAAGCATCCTTTACTTCTATTCAAAGTCAAGAGACAACAGTATTCATCCAAAACATCTCATCTTGTTCACTGTGCACTACATTGTGGCCCCTACCCCTAACCCTAACCCTCACTGTATCCATGCATATATGTCTGTTTCTTGTGAGAATCCAAGTTAAAGTGCACCAAACACCATTTTACATGAAATAAAGTGCATCTACATACATCTTTTGACTTCTTGAAAACATTTGGTAATAATAGCCCCATTGTGAAAATACACCCGTTAATTATATCCACATTTAAAGAGACAGCACCTTTTTCCAAAAAAAAAATCTAATCTTGTTCCCAGTGCACTGCATTATGTCCCCATCATACACATTGGCTGTGCAGTTGATTAGGAGCAAAATAAAGTCATTTTTGAAGGTTTGGCATGCTATAATTCTGGTTCTGGACATGCTACAGAGCTGAAACTTCACAGGTACACTTTTAGACCCCCCCCCCCCCGGACACTAAATACAAAGAAATCTCATTTTTTTTTTCAATAATTTTTCAATAATTGGATCTCTATCAAAAACGACAATTTTTAAGAATTTTTGTTTGCCTGATTCATAGTCCCTGGGGCATGACCCAGAACCGTAGGCACCTTTTAGGGGCATTTAATGGGTTTTAATGGGTTTTAGGGCTTCAAAATTGTGTTTTTTGATTCCAGAAGTTCGGGTCCCATTGATTTCAATGGGGTTTGGGAATCCGAACCGAACTTTCAGGAAATTAGGGTGTTCAAATTTTCAAAAGTTTGATCATCCCTACTCATGGCCAATGATATAATGCCATGCTTGGCTCTCTTTTCCCCACCTCTGTAACCTTGGCCCAATGAGTGAGGTGAAACATGTCAACTGGAGCCTTGCTGGCTGAGGCCACATTCATCTACATACTAATATACTGGGTTGTCAAGCAGCATCTTTTCTTTTCTTTTATCATATAGAATATAACTTGCTATCATTATTTTTAATCAATAATGATGCAGATTTTTGATCCTGGAAATGTCTGATTGCCTTACATGGTCAAGAAGGATTTTTTCTGTGTTGGAGAAAATTGGACCATACCTTTTTTGCCTTCTTATGAATCAACTGTAGTTTTAGAGTTATGTGGATGCAGATCTTCAATGTATTTATTTAGTTTCCAATTGGGTGAACAGGATAGACCTGTGACTTTTTATAATCAAACTATGAAAAAAACAGTGGCGAATCTTGAAACAACACATGGGGGGGGGGGGGCACATAAGATACCACAATCAAAACTGGGGGGGGGGGGCACTCATAATTACCACCACTTTATCATACCACTAAAAAAAACGAAATAAGTATATATATAAATAAGGTTACAAAATGCGAGAGTAATGCAGTATGCAATGATACCTTTTTATTGTACTAATCTAACACTTAAAAGATAGGCTTCCAAGAGTTTTCCTTCAGACCTGAGAAAGAGGAAATGTCTTATAAGCCTTACTTTATAGTTTAAAGCAATTTCAGCACACAGTTTACGCAGTAATAGCCCTTAGTATTGGTGCCAGTTTATGCAGTAATAGCCCCTAGTATTGGTGCCAGTTTACACAGTATTAGCTACTAGTACTGATGCCAGTTTATGCAGTAATAGCCCCTAGTATTGGTGCCAGTTTAAACATTATTAACCAAAACAAGAAGAGAAAAGACCGGGCGCCGATCTAAGTGTAGCAATAAAACATTTAATAGCAATAGCAATGTTTTATTGCTACACTTAGATCAGCGCCCGGTCTTTTCTCTTCTTGTTTTGGGTCATACAGGGTTACTTCACCCTTTACTGGAGGCAGCCATCGAAGTGTTCAGCAAGCCACACCGGACTTTGTACACTGAAGCCCACCTTGCCATACCTAGCTATATGCATAGAAACTGTTTACAGTTCTGACCATCTGATTGCGCCAATCTCTCCTCTCCTCCTTGTAAACATTATTAACCCCTAGTATTGGTTACAGTTTAGGCAGTATTAGCCCCTAGTATTAGTGCCAGTTTGCACAGTAATAGCCTCTAGTATTGGTGACAGTTTACACAGTAATAGCTCCTAGTACTGATACCAGTTTATGTAGTAATAGCCCCTAGCATTGGTGCCAGTTTAAACAGTAATAACCCTAGTATTGGTGCCAATTTACACAGTAATAGCCCCTAGTATTGGTGCCAGTTTACGCATTAATGGCTCCTAGCATTGGTGCCAGTTTATGCAGTAATAGCCCCTAGTATTGGTGCCAGTTTATGCAGTAAAAACCCCTAGTTTTGATGCCAGTTTACGCAGTAAATAGCTCCTAGTACTGATGCCAGTTTATGCAGTAATAGCCCCTAGTATTGGTGCCAGTTTAAACATTATTAACCCCTAGTATTGGTGCCAGTTTAGGCAGTATTAGCCCCTAGTATTAGTGCCAGTTTGCACAGTAATAGCCTCTAGTATTGGTGACAGTTTACACAGTAATAGCTCCTAGTACTGATACCAGTTTATGTAGTAATAGCCCCTAGCATTGGTGCCAGTTTAAACAGTAATAACCCTAGTATTG
Source organism: Pelophylax lessonae (assembly GCF_965119305.1). Taxonomy (NCBI): domain Eukaryota; kingdom Metazoa; phylum Chordata; class Amphibia; order Anura; family Ranidae; genus Pelophylax; species Pelophylax lessonae. The sequence goes on along the minus strand of NC_138768.1, from coordinate 579,078,034 downwards.
GTGCCAATTTACACAGTAATAGCCCCTAGTATTAGTGCCAATTTACGCAGAAGTAACACCTAGTATTGGTGCCAGTTTACACAGTAATAAAGCCTAGTATTCATTCCAGTTTATGCTGTATTAAAGTCTAGTACTGATGCCAGTTCGCGCAATAATAACGCTTAGTATTGGTGCATGTTTACGCAGTAATAGCCCCTAGTATTGGTGCCAGTTTACACGATAATAACCCCAGGATTGGTGCCAGTGTACACAGTAATAACTCCTAGTATTTGTGCCAGTTTACACAGCAATAGCCCCTAGTATTGGTGCCAGTTTATGCAGTAATAAAGCCCAGTATTGATGCCATGCTTTCAACGCAGAGGAGGTAGGGAAGAATAGCGAGATCTGCCAACCATAACGATGAAAGTGTTAAGGCCAGCTGGGACAGTGTCAGCAGTCGTAACACTTTTATCAACTTCATGGGAGATCTTTATGATTTCCCTGCGGGTCTCCTAATGCGCTACAGTACCGCGCACCTCTCCATCCAGGACTCCTTCCCTCCGCCACACACTGTGGTGAAACTAAGGGGGGAGGCTGCTACAGAGCACCTCTCCATCCTGGACAATTATCGGAGTGGGCAGATGACAGGTCTGTGTCCACTCAGCATATGCAGAGCAGACACGGACACAGCCCGCTCTACTGTATGGACCCTCCAATCCGATCCACCCAGAAAGAAGGGGACCGATCCTCTTCTGCTTTTATAAGTAGATCGGATTGGAGATAGGCAGGTGTAAATGGACACAAGTCCGTTTACATCTGCCGCTCTATAGAGGTGAATGGAGGGTCCGATTGAGTCCACCTGAAAAACAGACATGTGGACCCGATCAAACCTGATCGTGTGAAAGGGGCCTAAGGCTGCTTTCACACAGATGCACTGCGGTTTACCTGCACCTCAACTGACCTCAATCTTCACTTCTTTAGGATTCCTGCAGGTATCGCTGGCTGCTGCTTCCCCCAGGCTGGTGTAGCTGGTGGCTGCTGCTGGCTGTCCTCCAGGGCTGGTACTGCTAGTGAGTACTGTTGGTGGGTACTGCTGGCTGGTACTGCTGGTGGGTATTGTTGGTGGGTACTGCTGGCGGGTACTGCTAGCTGGTACTGTTAGTGGGTACTGCTGGCTGGTACTGTTGACTGCTGGCTGGTAATGCTGGCTGGTACCGCTGGTGGGTACCGCTGGTGGGTACTGCTGGCTGGTACTGCTGGTGGGTACTGTTGTTGGATACTGCTGGCTGGTACTGCTGGGGAGTACTGATGGCTGGTACTGCTGGTGGGTACTACTGGTGGGTACTGGTGGCTGGTACTGCTGGCTCCTCTGAGACACCAACAGAGTGTGACAGGAGCGGCACTGGAGGAAGCATGCAGCTGCAGTAGAGAGCAGTGCCAATGCTTCCTGTATCGGTCCTGTCACAGTCCTGTCACGGTCCTGAGTACATTTGATATCACTCTGCCTGTGACAGGAGCTGGCACTATATAGGAAGCATCGGCTCCGCTTCCTCTAGTGCCAGCTCTGTTTGCCACAATAATTAACGGAGATGGCGGGTTGGGATCCCACAATCTGGGCTTACCGACCATGTCATCCCAGAGATGGAGGTGGGATCCTGTTGGGGGGGGGCACATAGGGGGGCAGAACATGGCCCCCTCTGCTCCCCCCTAGTGAGGCCACTGGAAAAAACAGTAATTAAACATACTGGCTGTTGTTTTTGCACGCAAAACAACAATAGTGTGCACATCCTTATTCTCCAACTACACCCAGATAACTTCCTTTTAAAATTACACAACAAAGTTGTCAATTAATGAATTGATTAAAGTCATGCTGTTTTTTTGTGGTTGGTCACAGCAATCACATAGTATCTGGGCCAATGACAGCAGGCTGGTACCTTGATTAGTGATCTTCTGTGTCCATTGGACACAACAGTCACAGATCACGCCGCTCCTTTTTTTCAATAGTGTAATCAGTGCTTAAAATGTCTGTTGGCCCAGCACCGTGATTGGTGATCTGCTGTGTCCGGTGGACACAGAGGTCCGAGATCTTGCCACTGCCAGGGGGCACGCATGAGATATGTGAGTGGGAGGATGTAACTGCAACTGGAGATCACCTGTCTGGCTGTATATTTACAGTGGCAAGTGGGAAGTAGTTAAAGTGTTCTACAAACTGCACTGCCACTGGAAGTGTGCTGGAAACAGCAGGATATGACAGGAACCGCTACAAATCTCTGAAATCCAACATTTAGGTAAGTCAGTCTTAGAAATAGCTTCCTTTTAGAAGGCTACATTCAAAAGTAGGTTTTCTGTTTAGCAAGACAATTACCTAATGTAAAACCCAAACCTTTTTTGAAAAAAAAAAAGAATACTTTAAATATGTTGGGGAAGTGCCTTAAAGTAGAACTAAAGGCACTTTTTTTTTTTTTTTTTGATGTAGCACCTTCCAAGCATAGGATGCTAGGCAAATTACATTTTTGGCTACTTCTGTAGTCAAGGGAGCAGCAATTCTTGGCTTTGGTCTGTTCAGGGTTTCACAGACAGAGTTTACCTGCATCCTCCTGCTTCTGAAAGACGTTTTCAGAATATGGGGCTTGGTGAGTTAATTGACCAATCTGAATATTTATCGTATAAATATTATTACAGTGCAGCACAACCAAAAATCACCATAAAAAGTAATAGAATAAAAATATAATAAATATTAAAATTTGTGTGTCTTTAACCACTTGCCGCCCGCCCGCCGTCATATTACGGCGGAGCGGTGCGACCATTGTTCTGGGCCGCCGTCATATGAAGGCGGCCCATTCAAGCAGGGCAGGCGCGCGATCGTGTGCGCGCCGCCCTGCACTGCCGGTGTCGGCGTGTCCCCGGGACACAGCCCGTCACCGGCAGGGGGGAAACAGCCAATGGGCATTGCTGTTTCCCACGTGATCGGCTGTGTTCCAATGACACAGCCGATCACAATAGAGGAGCTCAGGAGAAGACCGCGCATGCGCGATCGGGAGCGCGCAGCACGGTCTTGTCGGTGGCTCTGTGTTCCCTAGGAACACAGCTAGTCACCGGCAGCAGTAAACAGTCACTAATAGTGACTGTTTACTATGTGATCGGCTGTGAATCCATTCACAGCCGATCACAAAATGGAAACACAGAGCAGTAACTCACTGTTACTAGCTCTTCTGCCCTCACACAGTTTCCAGTGTGAGGAGAGCAGAGCCAGAAACAGTGAGTTACTGCTCTGTACACCTGTCAAAGTAAAAACACACAAATAAAGGTCCCCACACAGTCCTCAGCCCCCCCCAATTGCACCTGTCACCCAACAGTCACCTCATCAGTGCCCAGAAATTGCCACCCATAAGGCTACGTAGACATGTGAGCGTAGCGATCGCGGGCAGAATCACCGCGATTCTGCCCGCGATCCAGAAATCATTGCAAATCGCGGGGCGCCTGTGCGTTGCCCGTGATTTGCAATAGCACCCCAAACGCTGTGCGATGTTGCCGCGATTTCCGCCTGCCGAAGACTGCTGCGCAAATATGGTGTGATAAAAAATATTGCAACGATCTCCATTCTATTCTCTAGGGTCTCTGCTAAAAAAAAAAATATAATGTTTGGGGGTTCTAAGTAGTTTTCTAGCAAAAAAAATGATTTTAGCTTGTAAACACCAAGTGTCAAAAATAGGCCCAGTCTTAAAGTGGATAAATGGACAACTTTGTGTAAAGTGCTACTTGGATATTAGGCCTCTGTATGTGGCTAGGCTGTGCAAAAGTGTTACACATGTGGTATCGCCATACTCAGGAGGAATAGCAGAATGTATTTTGGGGTGCAATTTTTGCTATGTACATGCTATGTGTTATAAATATTGCATAAATGGACAGCTTTGTGTAAAAAAAATGCGTTTTCATTTTCTTTCCACATTTTCCAAAAACTTGTGGAAAAAAATGACATATTCAAAAGACTCATTATGCCTCAAAAATTATACGTTGGGCTGTTTGCTTTCCAAAATGGGGTCATTTTATGGGGGTTTCCATTGTCCTGGTGCTCCAAGGCCTTCAAAAGTGTGATAGGTTGTCAGGAAATTATATGTGTAATTTGTGCTCCTAGAATGCCGGACGGTGCTACTTGGATGTTAGGCCTTTGTATGTGGCCAGGCTGTGAAAAAGTCTCACACATGTGGTATTGACATAATCAGGAGGAGTAGCAGAATGTATTTTGGGGTGCAATTTTTGCTATGTACATGCTATGTGTTGGAAATATTTCATAAATGGACAACTTTGTGTAAAAAAAATGCATTTTCATTTTCTTTCCACAGTTTACAGAAACTTGTGGAAAAAAAAGACACGTTCAAATGACTCATTATGCCTCAAAAATTATATGTTGGGGCGTTTGCTTTACAAAATGGGGTCATTTTATGGGGGTTTCCATTGTTCTGGTGCTCCAGGGCCTTCAAAAGCGCGATAGGTTGTCAGGAAATTATATGTGTAATTTATGCTCCTAGAATGCCGGTCGGGGCTACTTGGATGTTAGGCCTCTGTATGTGGCCAGGCTGTGAAAAAGTCTCACACATGTGGTATCGCCATACTCAGGAGGAGTAGTAGAATGTGTTTTGGGGTGTAGTTGCAAGTATACATATGCTGTGTGAGAGAAATAACCTGTTAATACGTCAATTTGTAAAAAAAACAAAAAAAAAACAAATCTTCATTTGCAAAGAGTTGTGGGAAAAAATTACAACTTCAAAAAACTCACCATGCCCCTTATTAAATACCTTGGAATGTCTACTTTTCAAAAAGGGGTAATTTGGGGGGTATTTGTACTTTCCTGACTTTTTAGTGTCTCAAGAAATGAGATAGGCCTTCAGTACATCAGGTGTGATCAAGTGTGATCAACTTTCAATGATTAGCACCATAACTTGTGGACTCTATAACTTTCACAAAGACCAAATAATATATACTTATTTGGGTTATTTTTACCAAAGATAAGTAGCAGTATAAATTTTGGCCAAAATTTGTGAAGAAAAATGACTAATTTGCAAAATTTTATGACAGAAGCAAAGAAAAATGCGTTTTTTCACAATATTTTCAGTCTTTTTTTATTTATAGCACAAAAAATAAAAAACCCAGAGATGATTAAATACCATCAAAAGAAAGCTCTATTTGTGTGAAAAAAAGGACACAATTTTTTTATGGGTACAGTGTTGCATGACTGAGTAATTGTCATTCAAAGTGTGAGAGCGCTGAAAGCTGAAAATCGGTCTGGGCAGGAAGGGGGTGAAAGTGCACTGTAGGCAAGTGGTTAATCAAGGTCCTTTAACCACTTGCCGACTGCCGACAGTAATCCAATACGGCTGTGTGGCCCCCTGGGTCCAGCGACATAGACCTACATCGCTGGACTCCTAGTGGTCTCGGCGACGCGCGGAGAAGGGCCGGAGGAGGAGAGGCAGCGATCACCGCCTCTCTTCCCCGATTGTCGGGGAAAGTGAGAGAAGACCCGCCTGCTTATGTAAACAAAGCAGGCGGATCTTCTCAGTGACAGACAGGGAGAGATTACAGGATTCAGCATAGCTGAACCTGTGATCTCTGTCTGTGTCACAGAACCCCCCCCCGCCCACACACGTCAGTAAGCATGAGGCATACATTTAACTTTTTGACTATCCATAGGGTTAACCCAGTGGTGTATTTAGGTTTGTGCTGCCCTAGGCCTGACTAAACTTGGGCACCCCTCTAATTTAAATATCCCACAACCACAGTTTTTCAGTGCCCATCAGTTCAGCCTCATCAGTGCCCATCACTGCAGCCTTATCAGTGCGACTCAGTGCAGCCTGATTACTGGCCATCAGCGCAGGCTCATCAATGCAGCATATCAGTGTGGCCTCATCAGCAGTGGTGTATTTAGGTTTTGTGCTGCCCTAGGCCTGACTAAACTTGGGCACCCCCCTAATTTAAATATCCCACAACCACAGTTTTTCAGTGCCCATCAGTTCAGCCTCATCAGTGCCCATCACTGCAGCCTTATCAGTGCGACTCAGTGCAGCCTGATTACTGGCCATCAGCGCAGGCTCATCAATGCAGCATATCAGTGTGGCCTCATCAGTGGCCATCAATACAGCCCCATCAGTGCCCATTAGTGCAGCCTATCAGTGCATCATATAAGTGCCCATCAGTGCTGCCTTATCACTGCAGCCCCATCAGTGCAGTTTATCAGTGCTGCCTCTTCAGTGGCCATCAGTACAGCCTCATCAGTGTCCATCAGTGCAGAATATCAGTGCTGCCTTATCAGTGCATCCTCATTAGTGCCCATCAGTGCAGTTTATAAGTACCCACCATTGCCGCCTCATCAATGGCCATCAGAGCAGCATATTAGTGCCCATCAAATCAGCCTATTAGCGCCCATTAGTGCAGCATATCGCTGCTCATCAGTGCAGCATATCAGTGCTGCCTTATCATTGCAGCCCCATCAGTGCAGCTTATCAGTGCCACCTCATCAGTGGCCATCAGTGCAGTCTTATCAGTGCCCATTAGTACAATCTTATGTCACTGGATTAGTAAGATTACTCCTTTCTTTTAGGAAAGTTAGACTCGTGTTTGCTGCCACTGATTGTAATCATAGGATTATTTCATTTATTTGTATAATGACTAGGATGTCCATAGTCATTATACAAATAAGTGAAATAATCAGTGGCAGCAAACACAAGTCCAAATATCTTATAAGATTGGAGTAATCTTACCAATCCAGTGACATATTGCGATAGCATATATGAGGTGAGCAGGTCCAAAATAATATTGCCATCATATACAATACACTTTTTAGCATTGGCGGCCGTCGGGCCAGTTGTATTAAGTGTGGTCAGCGGCCTGTGGTCTGTCCAAATGTCCTCACCAGAATATCATACTGGCAGGTAGCAGTGTGACCGCTTAATGGGGGTGCCAGACTGATTTGCTTCCTGGACCCGGCCCTTTTGGCCCAATTTGCCCCATAAGACTGGCACTATACTAAAAGTGTAGTGCAAGCCGGCCGGGAACCCTTTTCATGTGGGAGTCGGGAGGAGGCTGTTTTTTTTTTGTGTGGGGTTCAGCTTTTTTGCTGCCCCCCTGCAAAGTGCTGCCTTAGGCCTGGGCCTTGTTGGCCTAGGCCAATATACAGCACTGGGTTAACCCCTTCTCTGCCAGTGTCATTATACAGTAACAGTGCATATTTATAAAGTGTAGAAAATGTCAGTTAGGGGTCCGATCTGTCCGCCACAATGTCGCAGTCCCGCAAAAAAATCGCAGATCGCCACCATTACTAGTAAAAAAAAAAAACAATAAAAATGACATAAATCTTTCCCTTAGTTAGTAAACACGATAAATTTTGCGCAAACCAATCAAAATACGCTTATTGCGATTTTTTTTTACCAAAAATATGTAGCAGAAAACAAATTGGCCTAAAATGTTAAAAAATTTAGATTTTTTATTTTTTTTGGGGGAATTTCACATAAAATGTGAAAATTATTGGATTATTTTTCAAAATTGTAGATCTTTTTTGTTTATAGCGCAAAAATTAAAAATCGCACAGGTGATCAAATACCACCAAAAGAAAGTTTATTTGGGTACATCGTCGCACAACCGCACAATTGTCCGTTAAAGTAACACAGTGCCGAATCGCAAAATAGGGCCTGGTCAGGAAGGGGGTCCAATCTTCCAGTCTTAAAGTGGATAAATCAACAATACATAAAACTCCCCCCCAAAAAACAAAGTCCATGTGTATAAAAAAAAAAAATTGCAATATAAAAAGTGCTCCACCTTCTAAAGTGTTCCAAAGTGTTCCTCTTCTAAAAAATTGTGTGTCTTCAATCAAAGTCCTTTTAAGTCAACAATACATAAAACTACCCCCTAAAAAACAAAGTCCATGTGTAAAAAAAAAAAATGCAATAAAAAGAGTGATCCACCGCAGTGTTCTTCAATCTCCTAATGACACCAAAAAGTGCTCTCCACCACCGGCTGGGAAACCTGCTCACCTCACAGATGAGATCAATCAGCTTTGTATATCCTCCTGCAATCTCCTGCTATGCTCTCCTGGCATCTGGCTCTGCAAGCTCCTCTTACTGCTCTGCGAACCTCATGCAACTACAAAAGGCAGATTACATAGTGCTTTCCATTTGAACAAAGTTTATTAAAAGCCCCCATATAAAAAAACACTTACAAAATGTAAAATCAAAAGCACTTGTAATCAAATTAACATTCGTCTGCTCACCACCCTGCACAGATCTCAGTGGCTGCGTGACATCACAGGCTCGGCCCCTCCCTCCTATACGCGTGTCGCCCACTCATTGGGCTTCTTCAGTACTTCAGTTTCTTTGAAAAAAGATAACAGTGTGTTTTTCCCCCTTGAAAATGTATACCAGACTCATATTCCAGGAATTAAGTTAATGTGGCCAAGAAAGCAAAGCACTGAACCTGCAAATCCACTGTATGAGCTATTCCAGGACACATGACTTAAACATTGGGAGGGTACTTTGCCTCCCCCACTTGCAAGGCACCCTGTTTCCATGTTGAGAGGACAAGAGCCTCAACCCCACATCCTGTCCCCCAAAAGTGATGCAGGGGAGACTTATTTGGAATCTGGAAGTTCCACTTAATAATAAAGGGGTCCCCAGATACTTACCCGCCCTTAGGGGAATGAGTATGAAGTGCCCATTATAACTCACTACCAAAAAATCTCAAAAATATAGACAACCACACAGGGAAAAAGCCTTTTAACCTCTTGCCTACCCGCTAATAGTAGATCTACTGTGAGCGAGTGGCACAGCCAGACACCGTGTTTTCTGTAAGTTCCACTTTATAATAAAGGGGCCCCCAGATACTCATCTGCCCTCAGGGGAATGAGTATGAAGTGCCCATTATAACTCACTACCAAAAAATCTCAAAAATATAGACAACCACACAGGGAAAAAGCCTTTTAACCTCTTGCCTACCCGCTAATAGTAGATCTACTCTGAGCGAGTGGCACAGCCAGACACCGCATTTTCTGGAAGTTCCACTTTATAATAAAGGGGCCCCCAGATACTCACCTGCCCTCAGGGGAATGAGTATGAAGTGCCCATTATAACTCACTACCAAAAAAAAATCTCAAAAATATAGACAACCACACAGTGAAAAAGCCTTTTAACCTCTTGCCTACCTGCTCATAATAGATCTACTGTGAGCGAGTGGCACAGCCAGACACCGCGTCATACCCGTACGTCGCAGTGTACTTCCATGTTTGGCAGCGCACATGTGTGCACCCCTTGCTGACTCGTGCTGTGACTGGACATAGCACAAGTTTAGCAGCAGATTTAAGCCAATGATTTCAGCTGAAACCTGCTGATCAGCTGTGTCCAGTCAACATACATATGTTCTTCTCCCTAAAAAGCAAAACAGTCAGAACAATAAGTAAAAGCAGCTCACATTACACTTGTTAGGCACACAGTTAACCCTTTAATTGCCCCTTGATGATAACCCCTTCCCAGCCAGTGTCATTAGTACAGTGTACTGTATTATTACTGATCACTCTATTACTATAAGTAGCGACGTTAGTGTCAGTTTTTCAGTTAGTGATCCTCCCGCCACACTATCACAGTCCCACTATAAGTTACTGATCACCCCCATTACCAGTATAGCATCTATTGCTGTGTAAATTCCAGTATATCTGTATAAACCATAGTTTGTAGATGCTATAACTTTAACACAAACCAATTAATATACACTTACTTGGGATTTTTCTTTTAACCAAAGACATTTAGCAGAATACATTTTGGCCTAAATTTATGAAGAAATTAGAATTTTTGATTTTTTTTTATTGGATATGCTTTATAACAAAGTAGAAATTATTGTTTTTTTTTTTAATTTTCGATCATTTTTCATTTATATAATAAAAAATGTAAAACCCAGCGGGGAACAAATATCACCAAAAGAAATCTGTATTTGTGTGAAAAAAATTATATAAATTTAATTTGAATAGCAAAAACTGGTCTGGTCATGAGTGGGGGTAAAACCTTCCGGTGACCAAGTGGTTAATACAAATTCCATTAAAAAAAGTAGACAATGTCCCATTTGTAAATAAATCTATAGGTAGCTGCGCTAACCAATGCTTAAATTATTAGTGCTCAAATCAACATGTAACACAAATATCCAAACAATAAAATTCAACACCACTAGTGATGTGTGCCAAACCGAAAATTAATAATATTATCAAAATGTCCATTAACAAAGCCACTCTGTGCTAGTAGTGATGTCTTGCACATAATCGCTTATATGGTGATGCACCCAGGCTTAATGTGCCTAAATCCATCACCTTCCAAAATTCACACTCACCAGATGGCAGTGTAGTTAGAGCCTGGTCAATCTGTGGGTCTTTAGTCCCCTATTTGATCTTTCCTGTGGTCCCAAGTATATACATCGATGTTCCACCGGATTCTATAGTCACTCTCCCCTCTCATGCACTCATGTAATCAGATAAATAGCCATCAGTGTGCAACATCCAATTTAATTTAATTAACCAGTTCTGGTCTGGAAGGATTTGCCATCTTAATGACCAGGCCATTTTTTGCGATTCGGCACTGCGTTACTTTAATGGAAAATTGATGTCCTCTTTTCCCCACAAATAGAGCTTTCTTTTGGTGGTATTTGATCACCTGTGCAATTTTTATTTTTTGCGCTATAAACAAAAAAAAAAATGACAATTCTGAAAAAAAAAAACAATATTTTTCACTTTCTGCTATATAGAATTCCCCCCAGAAAAATTTAGAAATCAAATTTTTTTGATCCTTTTAGGCCAATTTGTATTCTGCTACATATTTTTGGTAAAAAGAAAATCGCAATAAGCGTATTTTGATTGGTTTACACAAAAGTTATCACGTCTATAAACTAGGGAAAAGACATGTAGTTTTTATTAATTTTTTTTTTTACTAGTAATGGCGGTGATCTGCGATTTTTAGCAGGACTTTGACATTGCGGCGGACCGATTGGACCCCTAACTGACATTTTTGACACTTTTGGGGGGAACCAGTGACATTACTACAGTAATCAGTGCATAAAAATATACACTGTTACTGTGATAATGACACTGGCAGGGAAGGCGTTAACCTAGTGGGTGATCAAAGTGTTAAATGTAAGCCTAGGGCAGTGTTTACTAACTGTGGGGGAGGGGCTTGTAAAATGCCTATGGAGACCTGTGATTCTATATAGAATGATCGCTCTGTGATCATTTCAGAGAGAAGAACGGTTGGCTGTGTTTACAACAGCTGACCGTTCTTCTCACTCGGTGGGGAGCGATCGCGGATGGACGGCGGCATTCGGTGCCACCAGCCCCGTGCATTGGCATCCCCACTGCCTAGTGGGGACAGGAGCGCGCCGCTGGTGGCGCGCGATTGCCCCCCATCACCGCGCGCACTTCTGTGTCGGTTCGCACAGGAGGGGCTGCCTGCCGCACTAAAACTGTGGCAGGTGGTCGGGAACCGGTTAAAAATACATAAAAAGTGCCCTTAGACTGGCACTAAGTCTATCCAGCAATTCACTAAGCCTTTTTAACCACCAAGCTGTCCAGTGGAGCCGGCGTGCGATCCAAGCTTCAGTTTTAATGTGGGTCGGGTATATGTTCAAAAACAATATTATATAAACTAATTTGCATACAGTGTTGCATGACCTATTAACGTGGCACAGTGCTGAATAGCAAAAATTGGTCTGATCATTGAAGGGAGTAAAACCTTCCGGTGGTCAAGTGGTTAATAAAAATTCCATTAAAAAAAGTAAACAATGTCCCATTTGTAAATCCATTGCCAATCAAGTTGTCCATCAATGTAGATCCAGCATCAATCATGATGACCTGTTGGCCAGCAATGTTGCCCCACCACCACGATGACCTGTGACTTGATGCCTCACAGCTACGATGACACACTGCCTGATGATGTCCCCCTAGCACTACTGATGTAAAATGAGAAAGCCTTGTCCAGCATTCATTTGTAAACAAACTAGCTGGAGATATTGGGTAACGTCATTGACCATATTTGGTCAAAGACGTTACTCAGGATCCCCCGTTGGTTTGTTTACAAACAGAAGCTGGCCAAGGATCTGTCATTGAGGAGTTACAGCCGCTAAACGACAGATCGCCAGCTGGCTTGGTTACCACAGAGCTAGCAAAATGTTGCCAGTTTGTTTGGCAGCTCACTAAACTTCAAACCATAAGCCTCATCCCTAATCAGGACGAATAGAGAAAGTGAATCCCCCTAGCTGGGACACAGACCACAATAACAACCTAATAGGAGTTCTAGCCCTACTCTATCCAAAACAAAAAAAATTACTTTGGATCCATTTTAAATCATTTTCCAAACCACGTGAAACCCTTCTCTGCTGTAGGAGTGGGTGTTTAGATGAGAAAGCAATTAAGTAATATTTGCATCATCTGGTTTATAATAGTGTTTACACTTAAGACATTTTATTTGCACAAAATAACATAAACAATTGCCACAGCTGCAGAGGACGACCAAAGAGTTTGACTGCTGAATTAACGACGACAAGAGCATTTCCGCCAAACCATCATATGTTTACATTCCAGTAAGATATGAAATGACAACAAAAACATCCTGATTTGACATATTTTCTGAAAATCAATGCGTTACTACTTCATATGGTAATGCTTTTAATTTTTAGGAATGCACCGTATTGCACCATATCACCGTAAAACAAACTTGAAGATTGCGAAATATATTGTGTTAAAGAAAGCTACCTAAATTGTTGCAAAAGATAAAAGCAGAAACAAGGAGCAGGAGTGGCACCAGCAGCCACGTGAAGGAAAGCAAAGGGCTGGCCAGACAGGCAACACATATCAGCGCATACTGTCCCTTTGTCTGACCGACCTGCTGTGAATTGGTTTATATCACTAAGGGACTGCAATGCCCTAGATGGCAACCAATAAGCACACACAGAATTAACAAATAAATGCAGGGAACCATATATACATATAAAACCGAGAGGGGATTATAACTGATTTTTCAAAACAGGATTTGTTTTTTTAAATGTGTAAAAAATATGGAAATATATAAAAAAGGAAGTCCTATAAAATTATACACATACAATGAAATTCTGCTGGCAGGGGGGCAGGATAAACTGACAGGCAGAATGGACATACAAAATAATACAAAGCAATTGGCTGTGATACTAAAAATAATAGTGATAATAACAATAATAATAATATTAATAATAATAATACTAATAATAATAGTAGTGCTTCTCTTCTTTCTCTTTGCCTTAATCTTATGGCATATAATTTGTTAAAAAAGTGATGGTGGCAATGCCCCACAGTCTCCAGATTCTGGATTAGTATCTTTAATTCAGTCAGTGACAGGCAGACAGGTCCCGAGATCATCAGAAAGCCAAAAGACTAATCTCTTACATGATACTGGCTGCAAGAACTGCTATTGCAAGATGCTGGAATTAGACCACAGTGGCACTCGATTGTAAAGCATAAAATGAACTGGATTGTGATCAACAATACCCTCACATGCTCTCTCCACAACCAAAGAGGAAAAAGTGATGAGCAGTACCAGCCAGTAGTACCCACCAGCAGTACCAGCCCTAGAGGACAACCAGCAGCAGCCATCAGCCATACCCACCTGGGGGACAGCAGCAGCCAGCGATACCTGCAGGAATCCTGAGGAAGAAGTGAAGATTGAGGTCAGTTGAGGTGCAGGTAAACTGTGGTGCATCCGTGGGAAAGCAGCCTTAGGCCCCTTTCACATGATAGGTCCGATAGGGTCCGCCTGTCTGTTTTTCAGGTGGACTGAATTGGACCCCCCTTGACTCTATAGAGCGGCAGATGTAAACTGACTTGTGTCCATTTACACCCACCTATCTAAAATCCGATCCACTTTAAAAAAAAACAAAAGGAGATCCGTCCCCTTCTGTCTGGGTGGATCGGATCAGAGGGCCCAAAGAGTAGAGCGGGCTGTGTCTGTGTCTGCTCTGCATATGCTGCGTGGAAAGCTCATTGTAGCCCACAACCGGCTACCAAGTCGCAAAAGTGGCCCTCTCTCCTCAAAAGGTTGGGAACCCCTGCTGTAACGACACGAGTCCCGGATGGATGAGTGCATTCTAACAGCCTTCCCCTTTAGATTGGCCATGGTGTGTGGCAGAAGGAAGGAGTCCGCGATGGAGAGGTGCGTTGTAATGTATCGCATCAGGAGACCCACAGGGAAATCATAAAGATTTCCCATGAAGTATATAAAAGTGTTAAGACCATCGCCACTGTCAGGGCTGGTCTTAACACTTTCATCACTGTGGTTGGCAGGTCTCACTATTCTTCCCTACCTCCTCCGTGCCGAGAGCATGGCATCAATACTAGGCTTTATTACTGCATAAATTGGCACAATTACTAGGCTTTATTACTGCGTAAACTGGTACCAATACTAGGCTTTATTACTGAGTAAACTGACACCAATACTAGGCTTTATTACTGCATTAATTGGCACTAATACTAGGCTTTATTACCAACTTAACTGGCTCAATAATAGGGGCTATTACTGCATAAACTGACACCAATACTAGGGGTTATTACTGCATAAACTGGCAACAATACTGGGGGCTATTACTGCGTAAACTGCCACCAATACTTGGGGCTGTTACTGCGTAAACTGGCACCAATACTAGGGGCTGTTACTGCGTAAACTGGCACCAATACTAGGGGCTATTACTGCATAAACTGGCATAATTACTAGAGGTTTTTACTGTGTAAACTGGTACCAATACTGGGGGATATTACTGTGTAAACTGGCACCAATACTAGGGGCTATTACTGTTTAACCTGGTACCAATACTAGGGGTTATTACTGCATAAACTGCCACCAATTCTAGGGGATATTACTGCATAAACTGGCACCAATATTAGGGGCTATTACTGGCACCAATACTAGGGGTCTTTACTGCGTAAACTGGTACCAATACTAGGGGCTATTACTGTGTTAACTGGCACCAATACTAGGGGCTATTACTGCATAAATTGGCATCAATACTAGTGGTTATTACTGCGTAAACTGGAACCAATACTAGGGGCTATTACTGCAAGAACTGGAGCCATTACTAGAGGCTATTAATGAGTAAACTGGCACAAATTCTAGGGGATATTACTATGTAAACTGGCACCAATATTAAGGGCTATTCCTGCATAAACTGGCACCAGTACTAGGGGTTATTATTTCATAAACTGTTTGCTGAAATTGCTTTAAACGATAAAGGAAAACTTTTAAGAGTTTTCTTCTTTCTCAGGTCTGAAGCAATACCTGAGGAAGAATGGAAAACTCTTGGAAGCCTGTCTTTTAAGTGTTAGGTTAATACAATAAAAAGGTATCATTGCATACTGCATTACTCTCATATTTTGTAACCTTATTTTTATATATACTTATTTAGTTTTTTCAGTGGTATGACATAGTAGTGAAAATTATGAGTGCCCCCCCCCCTAGTTATGAATGTGGTATCTTATGTCCCCCCCCCCTATATATTGTCCCTAGAGTCGCCACTGGTATAGAGGGGTTTAGGAGCTTGAGAAGTTTCTTGAAGATTGAAGCTCTTTTTGGACTAGGTATACATAACATTGGATGTATTATGATAACTGGATGTGTTTATATGCACTTAGTGGTTGGAGAGATATTATAAAAACTAGGTATTATTAATATATTGTTTTATAGAGCTTTATCAAAAAAGTTATTGACATTATTGTAGAATAAGGGAATAATTATTTCCATCTTTCTTTTTGATTGAAATTTTGTTTAACATTATAATTTATTGAAGGATAGGCACATGCTGCTTGCTGTTTGCAGTCAAGCCAGCTGGTGGAAGTATTGTGTTTCGTGAACTGCAGCTGTGCAGGGATACTCTTATGCAAAGACTGGGATTTCCAGGATGCCACACATACGCTGTGAAGAGGAAATAGAAATTAAGTAGAACTGAAAGCTCTGTCAGTTGTGTGGTAATCTTCTGTACTGCTAATTGTTCAATATACAGAAAATATTAGTTAAAAACAGACCTTTCACCAATAATTGAACTTTCTGCCATTCCCTTCCTTCCCCCCCCCCCCCCTCATTTACGCAATTACAAACAATTTTCCTGTTTAAAATTTCATAAATATATTTAGCTGGAATCACCCTACCATATCCTGGTTTTCTTGCCTAGGCAAGAGTGCCCTACCCTTGGGGTGCCCTCAGGCCACTGGGATATCCACGTCACGTATTCCAGAAGTCTTCATGTTCCAAAGTCTTGTGAAGTTGCTGACGTATTGCATGATTTTGCCCCTACTATAATTCAATAGTTTGTTTAATAGCTTTTTGCCATAGCATTCTTGCAAGACCTGATGCTCATGTCAACCAGCAACCAGTAATAACAATGATAGCCAGCAAGATCTTCACATGCACAGGTATGAGATCTAGTAGGGCATCATCAGGGGTCAGCTGTAAAAAAATTAGGAAGCAGCAGCTGGCTTCCAATAATCCTGGATCCAAGATGGAAGTGCAGAAGAAAGAAGCACTGGGAAAATGATGGCTGCAAGAAAGATATAACCAACTATTTCCTACTCTATCCACCTTAAGGTCTATCCTACTTCTAACTAATAAACTGTTTTTTGTTTGTTTTTTTCCAGCTCCATCAGCTCATTCCCCACAGTTATTACCTTCCATATCACTTGACCCTCCCTTTTAGATTGCAAGCTCTAATGAGCAGGGCACTCTGATTCCTCTTGTATTGAATTGTATTGTAACTGTACTGTCCGCCTTCATTCTGTGAAGTGATGCGCAAACTTTTGGTGCTACATAAATCCTGTATGAGGCTCGGGTCACACTATTGCGATGCGGGAAGGCTGCGAATTCGCAGCCTTTTCCCGCATCGCACACGCACCCCCGACAGTTCACACTGCCATATGCGATCCGCTGGGGGTGTCAATGTAATCTTAACGACACCCCCAGTTTGATCGCATATCGCAGTGCGATCGTGCAGTTCGCACAGGATGGGATCGCACAAGTGTGAACCGCTGGGCGATCCGATCCTGATGCGGCTGCAAAAATGCCTCCTGTGCGTGTTTGCACCGGGTGCGATGCGAATTTAGCCATACAAACTGTATGGCTAAACTCGCACCGCACAGCTGATCGCATGTAATGTCGGAGCAGTGCGCTCCGACATTACATGCGAACCCGGCACTCGCATCAGTGTGAACCGGGTCTAATACCAATATCGCTGGTCTCCATGGACTTGTAAGTGCTTGTTATCATAATTGAAATATAAAAACATTTATTGTAGGAACTAAATTTATTAACATATACAGTATCTCACAAAAGTGAGTACACTCCTCACATTTTTGTAAATATTTTATTATATCTTTTCATATGACAACACAGAAGAAATAACACCTTGCTACAATGTAAAGTAGTGAGTGTACAGCTTGTATAACAGTGTCAATTTGCTGCCCCCTCAAATTATCTCAACACACAGCCAATAATGTCTAAACCGCTGGCAACAAAAGTGAGTACACTCCTAAGTGACAAAGTCCAAATTGGGCCCAAAGTGTCAATATTTTGTGTTGCCACTATTATTTTCCAGCACTGCCTTAACCCTCTTGGGCATGGAGCTCACCAGAGCTTCACAGGTTGCCACTGGAGTCCTCTTCCACTCCTCCATGATGACATCATGGAGCTGGTGGATGTTAGAGACCTTGCGCTCCTCTACCTTCCGTTTGAGGATGCCCCACAGATGCTCAATAGGGTTTAGGTCTGGAGATATGCTTGGCCAGTCCATCACCTTTACCCTCAGCTTCCTTAGCAAGGCAGTGGTCATCGTAGAGGTGTGTTTGGGGTTGCTATCATGTTGGAATACTGCCCTGCAGCCCAGTCTCCGAAGGGAGGGGATCATGCTCTACTTCAGTATGTCACAGTACATCTTGGCATTCATGGTTCCCTCAATGAACTGTAGCTCCCCAGTGTCGGCAGCACTCATGCAGCCCCAGACCATGACACTCCCACCACCATGCTTGACTGTAGGCAAGACACACTGTCTTTGTACTCCTCACGTGGTTGCTGTCACACACGCTTGACACCATCTGAACCAAATACGTTTATCTTGATCTCATCAGACCACAGGACATGGCTTCAGTAAACCATGTCCTTAGTCTGCTTGTCTTCAGCAAACTGTTTGCGGGCTTTCTTGTGCTTCATCTTTAGAAGAAGCTTCCTTCTGGAATGACAGCCATGCAGACCAATTTGATGCAGTGTGGGGCTTATGTTCTGAGCACTGACAGGCTGAACCCGCATCCGCTTCAACCTCTGCAGCAATGCTGGCAGTACTCATACATCTTTTTCCCAAAGACAACTTCTGTATATGATGCTGAGCATGTGCACTCAACTTCTTTGGTCGACCACGGTGAGGCCTGTTCTGAGTGGAACCTGTCCTGTTAAACCACAGTATGGTCTTGGCCACTGTGCTGCAGTTCAGTTTCAGGGTCTTGGCAATCTTCTGATAGCTTAGGCCATCTTTATGTAGAGCAACAATTCTTTTTTTCAGATCCTCAGAGAGTTCTTTGCCATGAGGTGCCATGTTGAACTTCCAGTGACCAGTATGAGAGAGTGAGAGCAATAACAACAAATTTAACACACCTGCTCCCCATTCAGACCTGAGACCTTGTAACACTAACAAGTCACATGACACCAGGGAGGGAAAATGGCTAATTGGGCCCAATTTTGACATTTTCACTTAGGGGTGTACTCACCTTTGTTGCCAGTGGTTTAGACATTAATGGCTGTGTGTTGAGTTATTTTGAGGGGGCAGCAAATTTACACTGTTATACAAGCTATACACTCACTACTTTACATTGTAACTTAGTTTCATTTCTTCAGTGTTGTCACATGAAAAGATGTAATAAAATATTTACAAAAAATGTGAGGGATGTACTCACTTTTGTGAGATACTGTAGGTGGAAGGTCCTCTTTAAATCCCTGTGACAGATTTAATACCATATTTAGGCAAATTCTATGATCCTTACAGATAGTAAAATATACAGTACTATCACTAATAGTGTCTTATTAAAGTTTTTTAGCAACTGATCAGAATCTCCCTTTCAATTTCCACAACTCTACCACAAGCTACATCACCAGAGAGTCTCAAAATACAGACCAAACTGCTTTGTTATGACCAAGACCTCCTGCTCTCTAGCTCCCTTGTCACATCCTCCCATGCTCGCCTCCAGGACATTTCTACAGCCTGTCCTGTCTCCTGGAATTCCTTATTCCAATCTGTCCCAATATTTCCTATTCTGCCTGCCTTTAGGCAATCCCTGAAAGCCCATCTCTTTAGGGAGGCTTATCTTGTCTTCAACTAATAAACTGTTCTTTTACTTTCTCCATCAGCTCATGCCTACCATTTATTAAACTTTTCTATCACTTGATTTTCCCTTTTAGGTTTTAATCTTTCTCGAGTAGGGCCCTCTGATCCCTCTTGTATTGAAACTTTACCATGTCTCTCTATTTTGTAAAGGGCTGGGTAAACTGTTGGCACTATATAAATCCTGTAAATTAATAATTATAATAGTTCACAATACATAATAGGTTAACATTTTTGCCTTGATGTATGAAACTGGAAAGGTTAATATGCAGTGTAGCTGATCTAAACTAGATGCTGAAATGTATACTATTGTGAATGTCGACCCTATTTTAAGTGGGATTTACTGGTAACCATGCTGCTGCTTGTGTCTTTACTGCTGATGGGTGTGATATGTTCAGGAGCAACAGGGCCATATCTATGGTGAGACAACTTTGGAACTTGTACCCAGAGTAGCCGTTTGTAAGAAAGCAGCATTAATAATGCAGCATTTAAATCTAATTTTCACTTTATATTTTCCTTTTTCCTATGTTCAGTCATCTTTGGGCAGTTGTGAATAGTTTTGGCAGTAGAAATTGAAAGTTGGAGCTGAGTGAGATGCTGCTAAGAAGAGTCATCTCTTTTATTTTTTCTCTCAAATAAAATTTTATTGAATGAACAATTGAAAAATTGTGTCAGCAGTACAATCTCCAGCTCAGTCAAAATACAATACAACATACGGATTTAAAATCATAAAAGTATTACATCTATAGAAACATAATAAATCATAACCATTACCGGATACATGACTTGCATGAATATGCCCATAACCCCACACCCCATTACCCAAGGGTAACCTCTAAAACCTATTTGTAACTAATCTCTACCAATGACCAGCCGGTACATAGTCAAGTCCACTGGTGCTACACCAGGTGTGTCTAACCAAGGTGCCCATTGTTTATTGAATTTATCATAGCAGTCTCTGTGATGAAAAAAGAAAAATTTCTAATCAGAGGGTATCCCGCATTTGAACTAACCATTCCTTCGAGGTAGGGGAGTCTGCAGAGATCCAATGGCGAAGTATTTTGGGCTTGAAATAATACCCTCACTATGGCCTGCCTGGGTGCATCCTCTATCTGTAGGTCACTAAGAATTCCCAGCACACAGATTTTGGATCCTCAGGTATATATACCTGAAAGACATTGGCAATGGTGGCAGTGACCTCTTTCCAATATCATTGCAGATTTTGGCAGCGCCACATAAGGTGAATCAAGTCTCCCCGCTCTCCATTACATCTGGAGCATGTAGGGGATTCCCTTCTTCCCATGCAGAATAACCTCACTGGTGTGTAGTGGACCCGGAGGAGTAAATATAGCTGTGACAGACACTGTGCCACATTTAGGGAGCACTGCTTTACTGCCAGGAGAGCCTCCTCCCACTGTTCCTTCTCAAGAGAACCTACATCCCCTTCGCATTTGGATACCTCACTAATGGGGTGCTCCTTTAGGAAATTGTTTAATAGCATTGAGTAGCATTGGGAGATAAAACCATATGCATCTCTTTTTGATCTGATAACACTTAACTGTCATCCTATTTACCCTCAGGTTCCTTATTTGTGGACGGTAGTGTCCAATGGAAATTTTCCATATAGTGTAGATTATACAACAGCTGAACCCAGTAGTACATTAAAGAGACCCTGTTATCAACTTTTCCAGATAAATTCACAGAGAAATCAACTATAATTAAAACTTACCTTCAGTGTGTTTCCATTTCATAAATTACATTTATTCACTTGCAAAGTATCTCTTCAACTTTTTACAAAGCTAGAAAAGGAGACTTCTCCAGAAGAGTTAATTCCTTAGCACAGTCTCCTCCCTCCTGCTATGTCATTGCTCTCTTCTCCTCTGGGAGTCTCTGATTACTGTGTGCTGACCCAGCTCCTCCACTCCTCCCCTCACCTCCCTACATGACCTTTTTCTAGCTCCTAGGGGAGAAGTGAATCGGATACTACAGTGTGACCCTTGAGAGGTAGCTCTGAGTCTTCTGGGGCTTATGATGTCATATCCAAAAGTGCTGCACCCAAAAGCAGTCTCAGGGTTTTTGGATGTCTACAAGGGAGGCTTTTACAGGTAAGTAATATGCATGAAATTTGTTAAATGCACTTATATACTTGCATAAAGATTTTTGTTGAAATGAATAGTCCAATGGCAAGATCTACCTGACATGTAAGGAGTTTTTTTTGTTTTGTTTTGGATAGGCTATGAAAGGATTGTTACTGCTTTCTGTGTCCCTACTGCAGAGATTTCTCTCTTTATTTGTCCTAGTGACTACTGTAATTGAAATACAAGTAGATTGGTAGTCCAAAATTTTAGAGATGTCAGCGGAGCAAGAGGAATGGAAAACCTGGACACCTGTTTCTATGACGACTGACTAATTCCGCTCACTTTACAGAGATTGTTTCTCATTTATTTTTGCAGCTCCAGGTCAGGAAGTTAAGGGAAATCTCCTAGCTCCTAATTATTTTTATTTCTTTCAAATAAATATGCTTTTAAATACAAGATACCACATCTACAGTCATTTCTGCATTTGCTTTAGAGATTACTATCATATTAGATGTCAAAAGTGTTTAGTGGACTTTCATTAAATGGAATTTGTAAGGTGTTTCAACATCTAACAAATCAAACATGTTTTTGTAAAAGGTTAAAGTTACAACAAACTAATGAGTTTGTAAGGTTAAATATTAAAAAGATAACCATTTTCTTTATTCTGCCTAAACATGTTTATAAAGATAGCATACATACTACAAATTTCAGCAAAACACACATAAACCTCCTATTTGCTAATGTGTTATTGTACAGAAGCAGTATATGAATACATTTATTACATTTATTGTGATATATTACGATTCTTTTTAAAGAATGTTCATGCTTGACCACCAAATTACAGTTTAATTGCCATCGAGTTGTCTCCAACTTTGTATTCATAGAACTGGTTCCAAATTCATCTAAATTCTTTAAGAACCAAGTCAAGATGTAAACACTGGATTCTTGTGCTATAGAACTTTACATGGATAATATGGTACGATAACCATTTTCTTTATTCTGCCTAAACATGTTTATAAAGATAGCATACATACTACAAATTTCAGCAAAACACACATAAACCTCCTATTTGCTAATGTGTTATTGTACAGAAGCAGTATATGAATACATTTATTACATTTATAGTGATATATTACGATTCTTTTTAAAGAATGTTCATGCTTGACCACCAAATTACAGTTTAATTGCCATCGAGTTGTCTCCAACTTTGTATTCATAGAACTGGTTCCAAATTCATCTAAATTCTTTAAGAACCAAGTCAAGATGTAAACACTGGATTCTTGTGCTATAGAACTTTACATGGATAATATGGTACGATAAGCCAATAAATTGCACATAACAAAACTACTACAAGTGCCTATAATTGTCACTGGGATCTTGAAAATCTAGTTAAATAGGAAAAAGTGCATATGACCAGTTTTATAATTATTAGTGCCCAATCATTTTTCACAGATAAAACATGTTTTTGTGTATTCTTTTTAAGCACCCTACAAGCTAGCATTAGGTCCTCAGTAATGCCCATTTTTAAAAACGTCTTAGACATCTCTCATTACTTACTTACTTACAATTAACAATTAGGCCTCGTGCACACTGGGGTTTTTACAGCTGCTGTTTTTGGCTTCTGGCGTTTTTTCTGCAGCCAGTAATTTCCCCAGCATGTTATCCTAAACAGCTATTCAGCGTTTATCAACGTTTTTGAGCTATAAGCTTTTGTGAGAGTATAGTTTTGCTAAAAAAAGCTAAAAAATGCTACAGCTGAAAAACGTAAAAAAAAAAAAAAAAATGCTGAAAAACGCTACTGCTAAAAATCTGAAAAATTCCTTCTACAGCTACAGCTTTCTACTGGTGTTTTGATGACGTCCAGTGTGCATGAGGCCTTATCTTTGGAGCTTTTATTTCCACCTTAGTTGCATCTCTCGATCTTCAACACAGCATCCGGATCCTTCTTCAACACAGCTCAAACTGTTCTTCATTTTAACTTTTTACCATATTCATACTTTCTCCATCACTAAACTCCTTCTGTGCGTATGTCTTTTTAATTTATTACATTTCATTTGACTGTGCATCAATGTTTTGTGAAGGTTTTGATTTCCTTTTTTCTCCAGCACATTTTTTAGGGACTAAAGGGTAATAAACAGTCACAGTCTCTGGGTACCTTTTTCACTCACGTGATGAGCCTGAGAAAAAAAACTGTTGTCCTCAAGTAGTTTTTAGTCCAACTCTCTTCTTTGTCTCTGTGATTGTGAATACCCTTATATTAATTTACCTTTCTTGTCACTGAGGACTCTAGCGTTCCAGGTCATTGTCCTCAATCACTACCAACTTGTCATTTGTGAAATCTGTTCAGCCAGTTATTTTTGCATTCTTTTCATAACTTCATTTTGGAGTTTGTACAAAATACCTAAGGAGCCATGCCTGCCTACAGTTTGTCTGACCCTTCTACCTCAACTTCTTTATCTTGGTTGACCCTACCAGTAATATAAGCTTTGGTTAGTATAGCTCTTTTGATCATATGGGAGCCGTTTCAACTCAAATGTACTTGATTCACAACTTTTTAACAGTTCAAGGAGGACAACAAAATTATAATAAAATACATTTCCTATTTTAAACAAAAATTCTGCTCTAGGTTAACTCCAGTGCTGCTCACGTAATCAAAATATAAGGGCCTTGGTCACATGATCACTGCTAAAGTAGAGGATAAGTTAATCCAAACTGAGACATGCGCTTAAAATAGAGTTCTACTTTCTCTATGACTACAGCCTCACATTTGTGCATGACGTTAACCTTGTAATGCTGTTAAGCAAAAGACATGCACTTAGAGCATATACTGTAATTCTAACTCTGCAGGCCTTTGAATATTCTCTTATACCCACAGAGAAAAGTTCAGCATTACGTCATTATAGTAGAAAGTCTTTAAAAAATGGCTGGCAAAGAAGTGCTCAAGTTAGTACTAGTTAGTACTTTAGTAAAACGATTTGATGACTACCATTAATGGTTAGTCACAATTAATTAGGCTGGAATAGGAGAATCGGGTGATAAAGCATTGTAGAGGAACTGGAGACAGAATCAGAAGAAAAAAAACTGAAGTTAAGAGAAACCAAAAGGTTATAAAGCAGACTGGAGTTGGGAACAGCAAGATAACAGAACATGGCTCATTAAAAAAGATCTGACCAAGATAAAACAACAATGATAGTGCAGACTGGCATTAGGGTATAGAAGCAAACCTAATACACAAGGGATTAAACACAGGACAAGATGAATAGATGGAGCCAAATTGCTTCCATATAGAGTGGAACAGGCCAGAGGCAAGGATGCACAAGGTATTAGCATTAAACCAGGCTGGAATAAAACAGGTCGACACAAGAGGAGATTAGGATCAGAAATTGAGCAACACTGGAAGGCAAAAAGCTTTAATGTAAAATTGAAAATGGATAGATCCTTGATCAGCCTGATAGACAAAGGATCACAGGGGTGAACTGGGAATTTTTTGCTTGGGAAGGGGAGCGTGCAAACACAAAAATGGGTCCGTTAATTGTAGGGAAAGATTTATGTGCCATAAAGACAAGGGTAGCACACAAAATGTGCCATGGTACAGCATTGATTAGTGAACGTGGTGAAAGGTGAGTATTCCTAGAGGACATAGTTTATTGAGACACAACTTCACCTCTTCCAACATCAACTTCCTTTTGGGTTTTGGGCATTTGGTCACATGATATCACTAAGCTGCAGATGAAATTGGTGCTGGAAGACTTACCTCTGCCAGAAGTTGTAATTACAGGTCTGAACGGAAGCAAGGTAGCTACATACATGGCTGCAGGTCCTGCTCTGATTGATTTCTGAAAAGAGAAGTGTTTCCACCCAGGGGCACCCACCCAACATATCTTATAGGTATTAGCCCAGGGGGGCAAACGCTTCCCAGCCCCCTAACCCAGTCCTTCCCTGACATGAATTTAGATTTCCACATGAAGAAAAAATTGAACACACTTGCATGAAGAATCAATACTAGTGTATATCAGTATAACAAAATAGGAAAACGTTTGAATACTATTTACAGATAGCTAGCTTTGAAAATTAGAGTTTTTAATATGGAAAGTTACTTTTGTAATAGTGTATGTCAGACTGATATAGCAATTGATTTATTCTCTATAAAGAAGGATGTGTTAGACCCTCTTTTCTAAGTCTATGTCAATCTGAGCTCATTACAATTATTACCTTTAAGTAAGCTAACTGCTCTACCCTGCAAATAGTAACCTCATACATTTTGGCAGATAAACTATTCCTTAAGCCAGGGATCCCCAAACTATGGCCCTCCAGCTGTTGCGAAACTACACATCCCATGAGGCATTATAAAACTCTGACATTCACAGACATGACTGATTAGGCATGATGGGAATTGTAGTTAAAGAACAACTTGGGGCCATAGTTTGAAGACCCCTGCCTTAAGCCCTAAGCCTCCTTACACACGATCAGAAAATTGGATGGAACATACTGCTTTTAAAGCAATCGTACGATAATCTGATCGTTAGTACACAGCTTTTAAAAGTCAATCACAACAGTTCATGTGAAATTATCCGAATAGGACAAATGCAAAAGGTTTTCTCGTACGATACCTGAAGGTGCAATTTTTATTTGACCTATTCAACTCTGGAAGGTTTACCCCCCTTCATAACCAGGCTATTTATTGCGATACGGCACTGCGTTACTTTAGCGTTAACGGTCGTGCAATGCAGTACACAAATAAAATTTATGTCCTTTTTTTCCCACAAATAGAGCTTTCTTTTGGTGGCATTTGATCACCTCTGTGGTTTTAATTTTTTGCACTATAAACAAAAAAAGACCGACAATTTTTAAAAAAAGAAAAAAAAACAATATTTTTTTCATTATATAATAAAACACGTTCAATTAAAAAAATGTAAAACATTTAATTTCTTCTTCAATTTAGGCCAATATGTATTCTGCTACATATTTTTGTTTAAAAACAAAACTCAATACGTGTGTATTGATTGGTTTGCGCAAAGGTTATAGCGTCTACAAACTATGGGATACTTTTATGGAATTTTTTATTTTTTTTTTACTAGTTACATAGTTACATAGTAGTTGAGGTTGAATAAAGACAATAGTCCATCCAGTTCAACCTGTGCAGGTGTGTGTGGCCGTAATCATCTCTCATACCCCTTAATGTTCTGATCATTGAGATGTACGTCCAAGAGTCAACGGCGGTGATCAGCGACTTTTAGGGGGACTGCAACATTGCAGCTGACAAATCGGACACACACCTGTGAGACTTTTGACACTTTTTTGGAGACCAGTGACACTAATACAGTGGTTAGTGCTAAATAATATGCACTGCAACTGTACTAATGACACTGGCAGGGAAGGGGTTAACATCAGGGGCAATCAAAGGGTTAAATGTGTTCCCTGGTAGTGCTTTCTAACTGTGCGGGAGGTGCTTGTTGTGTAAGAAGACAGAGATTCGTGTTCCTGCTTAGCAGAAACACAAGATCTTTGTCTTCTCCTGTCACAGAACGGCGATCTGCCTTGTTGACATAGGCAGACCACCATTCTGTCTGCCTCGGGAACGATTGGTGGGCCTGCTGATTGGCTTCTGTTGAGTCCAATCACAGCGGTGCATGTGCGCCTCAGACTCATTAAACAGAATTACGTACAGGTACGTGATTTTCCGCTCAAGGGCCGCCTTGCCGCAGGATATGTGCGTGGGGTGGTCCAGAAGCGGTTATATATTGGTTAATAAATCATGTTACCAAGACCACGAATGCTCAGAAACTTCCGACGTTGTATTCTGTTGTAGTAACCTTTTCATTTTCAATATGAAACTAGCATTCAAAAAAAAAAAATAATGGATGATCATTCATCCGATATTCTCCTTGAGTGTATGAGGCTTTAGTATCTAACATTCAGGATTTGTCAAGTTCATGGCTACTGATAAGATCAGGGTTGTCCAACCTGCGGCCCTCCAGATGTTGGAGGACTACATCTCCCATACTCCCTTGCCAGCCTCTTAGCTGACAGAGTAGTATGGGAGATGTAGTCCTGCAACATCTGGAGGACCTCAGGTTGGACACCTCTGGTTTAGATGAAGAGATGATGATGATGTGACAATGTGACATTGTATGCCCCTTGATTCAATTTTAATTCCCAGACAGTTCATTAACAACTGATGAGTTGATGTATGTCATCATCTGTAGTAACTAGGCATATACAGTACATTATAGCTTGAAATATTAGTGGGAACAAACTAATTTAACAGTGCGAGCATATAGCCAGGTAAGAAGAAGTTAAAAAAGCCAGTGATATGGGAGAGACTTTTAATGTAAGACTGGGTGTGAGTAGTCATAGAATCAAGGAGAGGATGAGGAAGCAGCGTAGAAGCATATTTCTCACTACCTGCAACCGCCCACCACCCTGTCAAAATTTTATTGCTCTCAGCAAAAACATGTGTTATCAAGAGGTTTACTCCAAAGCTTAAGAAACTTCCGCTGGTGGGCTGAAAAATAAAAGAAAAAAGGAAAAAAAAAAAAATCTCCTCCCTCATGCGTCTGCACTGGAACTTGAGCCAAACCAGTGATCTAGCAAGACTGGTTGTATAAATGACTCTGCGGCTCAGAGGTCACAGCAGAACTGAGAGTAGCATTCTTGGGTGAGAGGGAAACCTGCCTGAACATTGAGTCTGATTAGTCATTCCTCCCCAGCTCTGTAGCACTGCTTCATCCACAGGCTCTCCTAGCTCCTGGAAGTGCCAGCCAAGAACAGACTGACTCAAGGCTTTTCAGCCTCTTCCCATCAGCTGACGGCATGGATTGTTTCAGGAGGATATCCAGTGTCATCATTTTCCTTAGTAAGTATGCAATATGCACCTGACAGCTCAGAAATACAAACTTTTATGCGTTTTTCCGCAGTTTATATGCCTTCTGTCATAAACCGTAGAATGCCACCATACCTGGTGAGCACCATTATTTTAATACATGTACATAAAATTAACATAATTTAATAAATTCAGAATAAAAATTGATTATAATATCACATACATGTAAAAACCATAAAAATGATGAAAATTAAAAAGAGGTCAAAGCAGAGACAAATTAAAAGCACAACTTATGTCTTATAATAATTAAATAATAATATGGCACAATTAGCATTTGCAATAATTTAAGTGTTATAACTACTGTTTAGGATCAGTACATTTAATAATTATTTCCCCATGAATGTTAGCAATATTATTATGTATGAAATTGCATGTATGTATGTACTTACAGAAACGTAGAATATAGTTTTTTTTTTTTTTTAATAATAGATAAAAAAAAATAGTCCATGTCAGATTCTCAGTTCAGTATCGACTTTGGCAAAGTGTTCTGGTATTTCAGTTCACTTTGTGACTTTAGCATCAAATGCACATAACCTCTAATTACAGTATAGCGCTGACATTGAAATACTCAGCAGCGTTAATACTACTACTACTGAGTTAGGAAAAGGGGAATGAGGCAGCTTTGTTGAAAAAGGAAAATGTTGCCCAAGCATGCCTGTACAATGCATGAATATTCGTGCTCCCACTATACAAGCACATGTATCTATGGACCAACCTGTACTGAGAGAAGTATGGAAGCTGTCATTGCTGACGTAACTTTCTTTAAATGCTAGTTGCTGGTTGCTATGCTTCAATACTTTGCCTGTCACTGAATCAGTGACAGACTTATACTTGCCACATGCTTTCTCTCAGTCATTGAGTGAAGCCAAAGACAGCCAGGAAACTAGCATTTTTAGTAGGTCGACAACAGTAGCATTTTTATCGTTACATAAAAAGTGTTTAGATACAATAGTCAGATCTAAGCTAACATGTCTAGCCTTCAAACTAAGTCTATAGTCCATTAGATTGTAAGCTCTTCGGAGCAGGGCCCTCTTAATCCTCTTGTGTCTTATTCTAATGTAACTGTATTGTCTCCCTTCTATATTGTAAACTGCTGGTGCTATATAAATCCTAAATAATAAGAATAGTAAGCTTAATACTGTATTGCTGAAAAGCATAACAACTTCCACTTATTTTTTGTTTTAAATAAAACATATTATGGTGGCAATACTTGTTGCAATAAAACTGAATGAATGATGTCCGATTTAACAAAATGACTCAATTGGACATTGATAGAGCGAGACAAAAACGGCATGGCAGAGCGTTGAACCACATATAGATCTGGTTTATTTCTACCCAATTTGATTGGTTGTGGCAGAATAAAATTGATCGTACAGGGTTGATCTATGGTCGTTTTTTGATGTCCTTACATGTAGATTTATCATACATGATTCAAAGGCAGGAAAAAAGCAATTGACTGATTTTTGCATGATCTTTTTCTCTGCTGCTACTGATAGACTTGGATCAACCAAAACCATCACTATTTGTCACTTCTGCGTGCCATTTTTTGTCTCGCTCTCTCAATGTCCGATTCAATTGGTTTGTTGAATCAGACATGAATCATTCGAAAAGCACATGTATGGCCATCTACAGCATAGAAAATGATTTTGAACTTTAGTCTGTGGTGCAATCCGAATGCAATTGTTGTGCTTTATGTGTGTTTGCTTACATATATGCAAAGAGAGTGTTCACTTTAGGCTCGGTTTACATTAGTGTGATGGCAGACATCGCATGTGGTTCGGAGCGCACTACTCTGAAAATCACATGCAATGTCTTTGTGATGCGAATTCAGCCATACAGATTGTATGGCTGAATTAACAGCTGATTCGGCACAAACATGCACAGGACCCTTTTTTGGGTCGGCAGCAGAATCGGATCGCATGGTGGTTCACACTTATGCAATCCGATTCATGTCCAAATGTCAGTTCGCAGTGCGATATGTGAACTGATCTGTGGGTGTCGTTAACTTTGAATTGACACCCCCAACGATTCGCATATGACAGTGTGAACGGCCTGCGCTGGGAATGCGATGTGGGAACGCGCAGTAGATTCGCAGGGTTCCCGCATCGCATAAGTGTGAACCGGGACTAAAACTTTTTTCTTTTGTACATGACTGGATGCTCAGTGTGAACACATGTTAACCATATTCCTAAACATTTACTATACAAAGTGAACATTCTCTACTCCTTTAGTAAATTGACCCACTTATTACTTTGGTATGGTGCAAAGAAATGCAGGGGGGCCTCTAAATAGTCCAGCTAAATCCCGGTTCACACATGCACTGCTCTGCAAATCACATGTAAAGTCTGTGCATTGCGAATTCAGCCATATAGATTGTATGGCTGAATTTGCACCGCATTCAGACCAAAGTCGAACAGGTCCGCACCAGAATGGGATCAGATGGGTGTTCACACCTATGCGATCCGATTCATGTCTGAACTGACAGTTCGCACTGCGATATGCGAACTGATCTGGAGGTGTCATTAACTTTGTATTGACACCCCCAGCAATTCGCATATGGCAGTGTGAACTGCCTGTGAGTTGAGTGCGATGCGGGAACCCGCAGTGGATTCGCAGTGTTCCTGCATCGCATATGTGTAAATCGGCTATAAATGTATTTGCTTACCAGGGAAGTGTCATTTCAAGGTCCATTGTGCAAGGACAGATGTGCTTTTATACTCTGTGACTGGAAAGGTGTCTGCAATTCAAATAGAGAAACATTATAGTAATGTTTCATAGCAACACAGTAGCATAGAAACAAAGCTGGTTAGGCTGAAAATGACAAATTGATGAAGGTATAACTCGTAAAACCTAAACAAAAAGTGATAAATCAGTGTCATCTGACGCCTCCTAAAAGCGTGCACACACATTACACAATAAAGTGATGTCCATTCACGACTGAATATTTTCTGAGGCATGACAGTGCTTGACAAAGTTGTCAAGTCTTGTTTCCCATACATTCTTATTCTGTGCATTCTTTAACTAGGTGTCATTTTTCTACATGTCTGGAATAAGCCTATGATGCAGTTTAAAAAAAAAATAAAAAAATGGGTGCAGTATATAAACGAAACTTGGATTTTTCGCTAAATACCACTTCTTTTTAGAGCAATGTTATTCTGAAAGTCATTTTTGACATTTTCACTTACTTGCCATTGTTCTATTTTGTACACAGATTTATAAATGTCCTCACTACCAGTCATTTGCTTATCAGGGAATGGGATCAGCATTCCTGCTTAATGGCTGCTGAGATAAACTCAGTTAGCATTATAGAGAGTTTATTATTTTTAGTTAGGTCAGACCTGACTCCTAGACCAGTACTGGGAGAGAGGTGCAGTCAAGTACAGGCACTATAATCAGGACATTGAATCTGCATGATGAATAAGCAAATATAACTGTTTCATTCATGTATATATTTGAAAACGACATGGAAATTGAAAACAAAAGAAAAAGTATATATATATATATATATATATATATATATATATATATATATATATATTTTTAGCAAATACTCTGGAGAATAAAATGGCGGTCATTGCAATATTTTTTGTCACGCGGTATTTGCGCAGCGGCCTTTAAAAATAATAAAAAATATGGAATTTGGAAATCAGTTTTTTCAAATATTATCACTAGAGATGAGCAGAGTGATTTTGGGAAGTTTGCAGATTTTGCAGCAAACTTGCTAAATTCACCATTGGATTATTTTTTTTTCTAAAGCAGAAAATCGAATTTCTACTCATTGGGCTGCTTATTCCAAAGGCATTAGAAGGCATGAGATTTTTGGTAAATTTACTGTAGTATTGTTTTTGTACTGCTTCTTTAAATGTTTTACTTCACTGTAAATTTTATTTTCTATTTTTTTTTTTTCATATAAAACCTTTATTCATTTAAAAAAAAAAAAAAAGAGATCCAAGCAGAAGCTGCTTGCTTTCAGATCATCTCTCTTTAATTTAAACCACACACTGCCTGTATAAACAAATCAGCAAGGAAGTAGAAGTACCACTGCACTTTGACAAGGCTGTGGCAATACCTTACCTACATACAGCATAGATACAGCACTAAAGCCTAGTATACACTATTAGTTTTTTTCGTTGAACCCAGCAGGGCTGAAATAAAAAACTGACAGCTCCGGAAGAGCAGCTGTACAAACCATGCGATGTTGGTACAGCAATCTCCTCTGCTGTGCTATTGTGTTCTGACGGGTAGGAGCCCCCCCCCCCCTGACTGAACACTCTGGTCAGCCAATGGCAAAAAGCGCTGTTCGGGAGCCGATCGGCAGAACTTTCATGCCCCATCGACAGAAGCCGGCTTCTGTCAGACCGGCTGCAGTACACAAGGGCCGAATGTCAGCCAGTTTCTATTGAACTGGCCGATGCCGCCAGACATTCGGCCAGTGTGTGCTAGGCTTTAGGCTGGCCATACATATCTCATTTTCTTTTTGTTCAACCTGCTAGTTGAATGAAAAAAAAAAAAAAATGAATCAATTTAGTGTGTGGATGGGGGACTCACTCCTGCGTAGCAATTGTATTCTGACAGCGGAGAGGCTGTCAGCATACACTCATCAGCACAGCTGGCTATAACTGGCGGCACTGATTGAGCGAATATTTCCTAACAGGCTGGTTGTGCAGAAGTCGATAGAAAGATCTTCTGTACAACCAGTCCGCCCATATATGGATCGAAAATTTGCCCAGTCCCTGCTGAGCCGGCTGAATTTCGATCCATCTATGGCTGGCTTTAATATACTAATTTAATAATGTGACAAAAGGCAGCTTTCTAGCAAACTGTGTGCACATTGTTGAAAAAGATATTCAACATTCTGTTATCTATTTCCTGTAGTTGACTGGCAGTATTGACTTAGAAACTTGTCATGACTGCTAGTTCTTGCATTACCTGTATGGGTTCATTCCTACAGAGAGGTATGATAATCAAACCTAGATAGGGGTTTAACAATCTAAACCACCTACAAGTATTTACAGCAAATTTAATGTTGCTGTTATTGAAGGATCAATCTACCTTCAAGTTGCCACAGCATCAGTAAAGGTGAATGATGTAATTTAGGCGTTGCGTGCCCATGCATTTACAGTCCTCGTATAGATAAGGAGGCAGATCCAGAAAAGGCTTGTAATCAGATCTATGTGAATTGCAGGTGGGTAAAATTCAGGAGTGCCCTGTTTATCTCACATTCCTCGGTACAATAAACCAACACAACTGAGCTAAGCTACCAGCGACTGAAAATTAACAGGAAACTGTAGTCTGGGTTATATAAAGCTATTTAAAAATGGCATGCCCTTGATCATTTAAATCATGTACATACTTGTGATTTATTTCTTTTTATGTTGGTCGGAACTAAAACGCTTCAGCTAATGACGATGGGGAGGGAGAAAAAGGGCAATACCTGCAATACAAAATAAAAGAGTTAATGGCAAAAAATGTCTGGGAACCTAAATTAGCTTGATTACTAAACCTGGCTACATTTTTGGACACTGTCGTATTTAATTATAGGTTGCAAATTTCATCACTAACCAAACCCTTATTATACATGATCTAGGCCAGTTTCTGTTTCCTTGGCTGGTGTCCTTATTCACATACCAACAGAAATCTCTATACTTGTTCCTGTAATTACCCTATTATTTGCCTTTCAAAATTTTAGAACAAGATACCCCATGTGAATTCCAGTGTTCTTTATTCCTGTGCTATTCAACAAGGGTAAAAGTTTAGGATCTATGGCACCTAGCAGCAAAAAGTTTGGCACTGAACACAAAGAAACAACACAGCTTCAAAAACCTCATTGTCAAATTCAATAATTTAATTTTGACAGACAAAATTAATTATCGTCGTACTTTGAGAAAAGTAGCTAGTAAAATAAATAAAATAAAAAATATATATACAGTATATATATATATATATATATATATATATATATATGTTGTTGTTTTTTTTTTTTTGATATATGGGGTATTTAACTGTCAGTACAAACTGTACTTTAGGACTCACTGGCTCACTTTTCGTTAAACAAAATTAAAGTTCAGCAGAACCAGTTGCCCACACAGGGGTTTCCACCATCAATACATACGTGAAAAAAAATTATGATTAGCCTCCTGGCTCTCTTTTGCAGGACTGCTGCTCATGCTGCAACTTGGGCTGGGCCAGGTTAGTCCCTTAGACCAGTTCATAGTACCTACTTTGCTTAAATACAGTCCATGCACCTCTCACATATGCTCTTTGCGTATCATCCCACAGCTACCTGCTGCAGGGACCAAGCCCTGACGTCTCAATAGGGGAATCTCCTGGCACCAATCTGAAGTTCTCCTGTTTCCTAGCTTGAAGGCACACCTGTCCCCTTACAAGAGCAAACCTGGCTCTAAACAGGAGCACCAAGCTACGCTCAAGTCTATCATTATAAGAGCTGTGCACACCTGCACTCCTAGCCAGCTGGTCCTCTGCAAGACCTGGACATTGGATTGGAGATTTCTCCCCTTCCAAAGGTCTTATAAATCTCCAAACTTCAGAACCCAATTGAAGGAATACCAAAACGTTGAAAAACCAACTTTCTTAATTCAGAAACATTATTCCAGAGCTCTGCACTCTACATTTGTACAAACCTTGTGTCGTAACTACTTCCCTTTTAACAGTGGCCTTGGCAGGGCCTTGTAGTGTCACTCTGAATATATATACATACACTGTGTGTAAATGTGTATATATACACAGTATAAGTAGATATTTTAAATTATAGAGATCTCGGTGATGGGATTGACATTTTGAAGGAGCCTCGAGCTTTAAGGGTAAGTTTACATTTTCTTTAAAAAGGAACAATGAGCAAAATAAAAAAAGTACATACTGTATATGATGCAATTTATCACAAGCATTCCCACAGTTGTTTTTGTTTGCATAAATCCCCCATAAAGTATATGTTTTATTATCTGTTGGTCCTGCCAGTAGATTTACTATTTTCCCCACTTCTTTCAACAGGCCAAATTGTCCATTAAACTTTGCAGTTACAGGGTTGGTACAAACTGTATACCAGCGACAGGTGGTGCATGCCACAGTCAGTTTCTATTCATAGTGTTATAACCTTTATGGGATAGTAGGCAGTATGTTTGTTTAAATAACCATTATAACTATGAATAAAAACCCAAGACTCAATCATATGGATTAAATTGTCCGTGGCCGTTTATTATTGGTTTAAATAAATAAATAATCATAAATAAATAATTTAATTTTCTTAAAAAACATTTCAAAAACAGCCTAGCCATTACAGCTCAGGGTATATCAATAAATAATCAGATTCATTTAATCAAACAACTCCCAAACAACTTATTAAACCACTGGTCCCCCTTTGCATAGCTACAAAGGTAATAACAGCCACGACATAAGGGGAGGGGGGGGGTGGGGAACGCACAGCTTGCTGTCCTCTGAGGCGAATGAGCCCCCTGAGGAAAGTACACACTTTTATATAGGCTCCACAGTAGCTTCCAGAATCTTCTAGCAGAGGGGGTGTGCCTACTACAGGTGAACCTATCACCTGTCAGTAAACACTTGTCCCACCTCCTTAGGTTATCCCTAGGCAAAATCCCGCTTCTTTTCCTGAGGTAAAAAACCTGAGGAAAAAACCACCTAAATTCTGACTAGAATTTACTACCTATTCACCTACCACTTATCCCATGAGGAAAAAGGGGCATATATAATGCCCTTTTTCCTTCCATTGTATATCAACAGAAAAAAAAATGTTGCTATAACTATTGAAAAATGATTTCAAAGTACATGTCCAACTACTGTACTGTGGGACTACTCTGCTGTATTATTTCATTGCAGAACAATGTTTTCACCTTGGTAAAGGTAATTTGAAAAATGGTGGATCCACTGGAAATAAAACTAAGTTACAAAAGGAAACTCAGAAAAACAAAACCTGCTGGTGACAGACTGCATCATCTATGTATTTTTGGTTTTGCTCATAGATCCATTTTAAGGACACTTTCCAACCCTGCTTACCTAAATTTAGAGCCTTGGTGGCTATCATCTTTTAATGGCACATTGCAATTTCCTTTCATCATCCAGGAACTGACCTCTGCTATCTGGCTAGTTGATGAAGTTAATGCTAAGATATGCTAGCAGTGGTAATGTACAAAAGTTTTCCTAAACGTCAATTAAAACAAGACTTGAACAGCAGGCTTGTTAAAAAAAATGCAAAAGGCTCTTCCAAGGTCATGCAGAGTTTGTCTTAGTTTACCATTAACCTGACAATTCAACTTTTTTACTTTTGATGTAAGAGTAAGAGAGACTCATAAATAGAATGTTGTTGCATCACTTTCACCTTGGTATGATCTACACAACTACAAGTACATGCTCTTAAAAATTTGGAAAATGCCGAAAATGTTTGAACCATTAAGTTGGAATTATTTTTAAGGGCTCTTTAAAAAAGCATCAGCCCTCCAAAGAATGATCTGTGGTGGATTACTCTTTGGACTGAGTTTGACAGGCAATGAAAAGTTGTCGCCTCCTCGCCCCTGGTTTAAATCGCTAAACACTGGCACCACTACAGTTTCAGGGCAGAAGTGCTATGGCTCCAAATAGGTGAATGGGTTGCATTTTCAAGTTTCAATTTTCCTGAAATGTTGGTAAAAAGAGATAGCAAAATGAAGGTACTTTTTAGCAGGGTTATAACAGTTCCTTTCAAATACCACTGACCTCTTGTTGTACCTAAACACATATCAGCCTCATTATTTTACTTTTTCCAGGGAACGATAAATACAGTGAAAAAAGCAGTATAAATGAAAGGTAAAGTGACAGTAACGATGACATACACTAAATAAAAACAACTACAGAAAAAGTCCGGCACTACATAAATAAGTAGCACCCTCTTACCTTCTAGAGCAGTGGCTCTCAACTCCTGTCCTCAGGACCTACTAACAGGCCAGATTTTAAGTATTACCTTGGGGATATGCAGATTAGAATACTGCAATCATTGAGCAGCAAATGATATCACCTGTGATGTATTTCAGTTATCTTGCAAACCTGGCCTGTTAGTGGGTCCTGTGGACAGGAGTTGAGAACCACTGCCATAGAGGCTATCAGGGACCCCCATTGGTTTTGGTGGGGTATTGCACCTCAGGGTTGGATTCTTGTCTTGATCAGGGGTGTGGGGAATCGGGGTGCCCATCACTTTAAGACAGTTTAGTAGAGTTTAATAAAGGACCAATAAACTCAGGGAGAAAGGGATTAGAGCTAAAAATGCTCAAAAAAGTGTATAACCAGTCATAGTCAATACAGAAAAAAAGATTGGCACTCTGTAATATAGAGCAGTGTCAGTTCAGCACACTTACACCTTCGATGTGTCCCCATAACTTCCTGCAATGTCCGCTGGCAGTAGCTTCTACCCAGGTCTCCAGGACCATCTACATCAGAAGTCTTCAACCCTTCCTGTTCCATATCCAGTGAACTTTTTTTCCAGCAGGAAGCTTTGGACCACAGGCTTGAGTGTTTTTGTAGCACATCCACCTCAAGCAGCAGGCCTGGGAGGACAGGAACACACAGCAAAACATCTTCCCCAGGCAGAGCCTGGGAGGCAAGCGAGCTGTCCAAGGTCACTCCCAAATGTTTATATCCTTCTCCAGAATGCACCTCAGGGGTTCATAAATGGTCATATCTCAGGTAGGGGTGCACCGATCCGACTTTTCTTGTCCAGATACCGATATCTGGCATTGTGTATCTGCTGATACCAATCCAGAACTACACACATACACAATATGCATGCGGCTGCAGTACAGAGCAAAGCCACTGCTTCATGTGTATGGATCCTCCATTCACCGGCGGAATGCATCTGATATCACGCCTGTGAGCCGGACCTATACAGGAAGTAGCGGCTCCCATCCCATACTACTACTACACCAAGTAAGGGATGGCTGAGCCGGGACTCAGCAAAACCGGATCGGCCCATGGATCAGTTAATTTTACCAATCCCCGATCCACAGCTATTGTGGCAGTATCGGCGCCAATATCCGATCCTAATATCGGATCGGTGCATCCCTAATCTCAGGTTATTGGATCCTCTAACCTTGTTGCCTAGGACACTTTCCAACAGAAGGAAAAAACAAACAATTACAATAAGATCAGGGGAAGGCAAAACTATCCATGCTCAGGCTGACTACAGCACAGCAGCGCTAAAGGGGCAAAACTGCTTAGGGCAGGATCCCTACATAGAGAAAAAAGGAGAACTTATTTTTTTTCAAATGTCATTTAAGCAGCTTAGTGAGCTAAATTATACATTTCTGCATCTACAAAATGTTGCTGACATTGAAATTGGTGATTTCGCAGTAGAATCAATGTTGCAAAAATCGCTCTGCTCATCCCTACATTTATGCATAACTGTATAATCACTGTATATTGTGCACCCACATCTCTCCACATTGCACGGTAGAACTACTGTATATAGGTAAACCATAGGAACAACAGTATATATATATATATATATATATATATATATATATGAAACTCTGTAGAGAAGTCCGTTTGTGATGCAACCCACTTTGGTGAGAAAAACTACCTTTCTGCCATGTCATCATCATTCTCACATGGCCTTTTAAAAATGACAAAGAGGAACATCTATTCTAAGATTTGTCTTATCAGTGATTTTCTATAACAGTGCTAATAACTGTAATCCTCTGCTATTGAAATTACATTCCACAAAACCACATAAGTGTTTGTTGTTCTGTTCAGAATAGCATTCCATTAAGTGTACTGTATTCTACAGTGCTGGGAAGATGATGTAATAATATGTAGTCACTGTTGTCACAGTGTAAGAAATAACAGCTATCTAATTCACTTTAATGGTTTTAACATGTTTTTTTTTTTTTTTTATCCAGCATATTATATATAAAAATAATTAAAAACAGTTTTTAAATTTACTCTTAAAAGGAAACATCTCCTGAGAAACATACTTACGGCCTATTTACACAATTGCGCATTTCTTTTTTTATTTCTTATATTTCTCACAGGATTCTCCCATCATTGATTAAACAATTTCCAACATGCCGATCACTCAAATTTGATAGACATAAAAAATTGCCAAATAATAGTGTGAAATTCGAACTAAAATCCTTAGATAAGATTTTTGAAAAGAAAATTTCAAATTCGACCCATGAGTTACTGAATCAGTAATGCTTTCCCAGACCTCTCTTTTCTTCCCACTGTGCCAGTAGACCAGGGCTTTTGTATATCACTTCCAAGAACCTCAGATGGAAAGACAGGGTGGTTGATCACGGCAGAGTGTGGCACCTTTCTCATAAAGATGAGTGCCAGGGACACGTGGGATTATGGGACCTAACAGGCAACTACGGTCAAGTACTCTTCTCATGCCACTGACTGCCGTCTTGGAAAACATTTAAATGTTTGCTGTTCGCCAATTACTTATTAAAATATTAGGTGGCTGTTTAAAACCTGCAATTTGTATGCTAAACATAGTTCTGCTGCCCTTTAGACTATATTGCTGTTAAAGGTCCTAAATCTGTGTTGTAATAATGTGAATCAAAGTCCAAACATTCAGTAAAAAGTAAGACTCAGATGACTTTATAGTTCTAAAATGGTTTATAGCTCAGTAGATAGTTAAAGTTATTTATGCCAGCATATGATAAAACTCATGTAACATCAGTGATCGATAATGTTTTCAGGTTCTTTATGATAAGCTCATGTGCACAATATACAGTCGTGTGATCTATCAGGCTTTACAAGCATATGGGAGTATGGGGTGGAGGTGAACTCTAAGCTACATTGACAGCTCCCAATTTCTCATTGTTGGAAGCTTCAAAGCGCTGACAGCTCAACATAGATGTAGAAAAAATAGGGCTTGGTTCTCACTTTGATCTTACCTTTAACCTAGAGTTGTGTGAAAATGATGACACACTTCTTAATGTAGTTAAAAGTTTGCGTAACTCTGCACTTCCTATTACGTACTTTGAGGTGCATAGCAAAATTCAATGTAAAAAGAAGTTTTAAATAGTTGTAGCAATTCTGGTTCCTCTACTAACATTGTGAGGATTTAAGAAATAAGTATTAAAGACATTTTTCTTAATGTTTAAGATAAGTGCCAAGTTGCCAACTCCTTGAATATCCTAAATTTGCTCAAAAAATGTATCCTACTGTGTAGGAACCCAATTTTGGTCAAGATACCAGGGTCCAATAAAGCCATTAAATCATCCAATAAAGCCATTAAATCATAAACCCGCTGTCCCATACCACAATTGAATGATTCTGGTCTTTAGAGCATGGTGATAAAAGCATGTCAATGTAGATATTACTAATCTCTAGCAGTCAATTGCTGGGCCCAAACAGAGGTAATGACATTACATCTCCCTGTAGCAACCAAAACAAGCCAATACCTTGAATTTCAGTGCTGGCATTGGTGGAGGAAGGAGCTGCAAGGGAGCACCAGTAAGGTGACTATACTGTCACTTTATCTTGTATTGTCAAGGTGACAGTATTTCTTTAACACTGACCATTTACCTATAAAGACAGCCTGACCCACAGTGCAGTTCTTGACTTTGAAAAACAATTGCCTATTCAACAAATGTTCCACCTGGAGAATAGCTTTCATTAGTTGTGCCAAAGTTATGTAAAGAATGTTATTTGAAGCTGGAACAGGAATCACATATATTGGATGACAGATCTATTGTCTTTGTGTAGCTTAACAACACAAAGAAAGCAAAGGAAATTTTTGACTTAAAGTTAATGCATAAACAAACTAATGCAAAACATCTTGCATTGTAACTATGGAGAGTATGTTATTGGTTACAAAGCATGGAGCTAGAGTTTACCTGGGATAAACACATCCGGTTATTAGCTTGCTAACCATGGATAACCTTCTGACTTGTTTCAGTAAACCCATTACATCGAAATGGTATCCACCATTCATCTCCTTGTCACAGCACAACAATAAAGCTTTAGCTGCATGGTTGATTTTTGACCATGAAAATGTGACAGAGAACTGTCCCTGCCACCAAAAGAGCAAGATTTTGTGTTGCTCACAACTTTTAACCTACTTGATACACCTATTCAGTGTTAATTGCCTGACTGAGTATAGATAAAGCATTAAAGGGTAACTCCACTTACATGCAACAAAAAAAATAAGAAATTAACCTCTTAAGAACCGAGCCTATTTTTGACACTTTTTGTTTAAAACTTAAAATCAGTATTTTTTGCTAGAAAACTACTTAGAACCCCCAAACATTATATATATATATATATATATATATATATATATATATATATATATTTTAACAAATACTCTGGAGAATAAAATGGCGGTCATTGCAATATTTTTTGTCATGCAGTTTTTGCGCAGCGGTCTTTCAAACGCCATTTTTTTGGAAAAATTACGAAAAATCACATTTCACTGCATTTAAAAAAAAATTAAACTGTAACGTTAGCCCATTTTTTGTATATTGTGAAAGATGATGTCACGCCAAGTAAATAGATACCCAACATGTTACAGTTTAAAATTGTGCAAACCCACGGAAGGGTGACAAACCACGGTCAATAAAAATCTCCATAGGCGACGCTTTAAAATTTTTTAACGGTTACCAGTTTAGAGTTAGAGTGTAGCTCTTTTTTTTAAATCATTGCTCACACTCTGGGGATCGCAGCGATACCTCACATGTGTGGATTGAACATCGATTTAATTTGCGGCGCAACTTCCATATATGTTTTCTTTCATACACGAGCTCACAGCGACGGGGGCAGCTAAAATTTTTTTTCCTATTTATTTAATTTTTTTAATTTTAACACAGGTTTTTTAAAAAAATCTGATCACTTTTATTGCTGTCAAAAGCA
Source organism: Pelophylax lessonae (assembly GCF_965119305.1). Taxonomy (NCBI): domain Eukaryota; kingdom Metazoa; phylum Chordata; class Amphibia; order Anura; family Ranidae; genus Pelophylax; species Pelophylax lessonae. The sequence goes on along the minus strand of NC_138768.1, from coordinate 579,035,839 downwards.
ATGTAAACATCCCTTGTGACAGCAATATGCAGTGACAGGTACTCTTTATGGAGTACTACACGTCCATGTATTCAAAACACCGAAAACAGCATTTTTGAATACAGTCACTTTTTGAATCTGCCGCCTTTAGCAGCCGAGTAACCCGGATGTGACGTTATGGATGCCGCTTCCGGGTTACATCATCGGAGACCCGTTTGAAGCCGCATCCGGCTCAGATCGGGACTCCATCCAGCCAGCGGACGCAGAGCAGAGCCGCAGAAGGCGGCGGGAGGGGGCTATGCCCCCTCCCGCTCACCAGGGTATCAAGCGGCTCCCAAGCCGCCGGCTCTAAACAACGGTACCAGGATAATTCATTTGGGTAGAAGTTGAGGCCAGATACATAACCTGGGCTTTGTATTAAAGGGACTTCACAGGGATATAGGGATATCACAAGCTGCCTGTACATCATCACTGTTGTTATCTTACAAGTGTTTTAAACGCACTTTAAATGTTAATTAACAGTTAATGAAAGTTTCCACCATTCTATAGAAAAGAGCATTACTCAAAGAAATCTCTAATACAGTTATGAAAGGAAAGATTCTCCATCCTATCCAGTGTCTTGCGCAGAAGAATCAACATTTCTTTAAAAATACACCTACACAAATATATATATATATATATATATATATATATACACAAACATCGCCTGGCAATTTAAATGTTTATTCAGATAATTAGGATAACAGACACTCTTCTGACCTATAATTAACTCTTTGCTCTATGTCTTAATAAAATTGCAATTTTAGCCAATTATTTGCTTTTAAAAAAATAAATAAAATTTACTATGCGCTGTGTAACTATGTTTGTTTGCCTGGTTTGTTGGATACTCTGTTACACTGGTAGGCGTAATGAGAATATGATTAGAGCAGTGCCACTCCCACATCCTATCATTAACTTTTCTTCAAGGGTAAATATTGAATTTCTTACACATTATAGGCTGAAACCAGGCTTCCGACTTTACAGCCAAAATTACTTTACAGATAACAACTGTGCGTTTGATATATGTAGAAAAAAAATACATATGTCTGTTGTAGCCAATTAGATGTCTGAATACATCCTCTTGCAAAACGAAATAATGGATTTGATTGGTCACTATGGACATACTTTTGTTCATGTTTCTGCTACTTTTTTTTTAACCAACATTGGTTTCAGAGCCGGTTCACATGCGGCTGCGGCGTTCGCATGTAATGTCGGAGCGCACTGCTCCTTCATTACATGCGATCGGCTGTGCGGTGCGAGTTTAGCCATACACTTTGTATGGCTAAATTCGCACCGCACCCGCAGCAAACACGCACAGGACCCTTTTTTTGCAGCCGCATCAGGATCGGATCGCACAGCGGTTCACACTTGTGCGATCCAATCCTGTGTGAACTGTACGATCGCACTGCGATATGCGATCAAACTGGGGGTGTCGTTAAGGTCCGGTTCACACTTATGCGAGTGCGGGAAGGCTGCGAAACGGCAGCCTGTTCCCGCATCGCACACGCACCCCCGGCAGTTCACACTGCCATATGCGATACGCTGGGGGTGTCAATGTAATCTTAACGTCACCCCCAGTTTGATCGCATATCGCAGTGCGATCGTGCAGTTCGCACAGGATCGGATCGCACAAGTGTGAACCGCTGTGCGATCCGATCCTGATGCGGCTGCCAAAAAGGGTCCCTGTGCGTGTTTGGTGCGGCTGCGGTGCGAATTTAGCCATACAAACTGTATGGCTAAACTCGCACCGCACAGCCGATCGCATGTAATGTCGGAGCAGTGCGCTCCGACATTACATGCGAACCCCGCACATGCACAAGTGTGAACCGGGGCTGAGATTACATTGACACCCCCAGCGTATCGCATATGGCAGTGTGAACTGCCGGGGGTGCGTTTGCGATGCGGGAACAGGCTGCGGATTCGCAGCCTTCCCGCATCGCATAAGTGTGAACCGGGGCTTAGAAATTAACTAAGTACTGAACTAAGTCCCAAATCAAACAAATATTTTTTTAAATCAGATAATGCCATTAATTTCATAACTAGTTTGTCACATACAATGTACTGCAATATTTATATGCTGCATGATATAAGCAAATCATTTCACATGTTTCTTTTTTTTTTTTATAGGTTTTCATATGCTACAGCTTGTTTGTGGGACAACAGTTGGACCATTATGCAAACCTGGAGAAAACTGTACAACTGCAATGGGTAAGAAAGTATTATATCTTTGCAATATTATATTCAAGAGCACCTCAGAAACAAGTGTTTATATGCCTAAGCCAATCCACTAGTGCACATACTGTATATATATATATATATATATATATATATATATATATATATATATATATATATATATACAGTACATATATATATATATATATATATATATATATATATATATATATATATATATATATATATATATATATATATATATATATATATAAGTTTTAGCAAAAGTTTATTAGCCCATTAAATTGTTTAATGTATATCAGTATATCTGTGGCCAAAAAATACACCTAGACATGAAGGGAATGTGCAAGGTGTCTTGAATTATAATAAAATCAAGGACACTTCTGCTGTAGGCCTGTAATGCTAACCACTGATCCTTCATAATTAGAGATTATATTCTAATAAGAACAATATATTAGCATATATATAAGCATATATTTATCATTTTCGTAAGGAAGAAAATCTGTTAAAATGCTTTTTATCTTCATAATTTCTCATGGTAAATATACAGCTAAAACATAGGTTATACTTGTAAACTTCATTAAAGCTGAACTCCAGGCACACAGCTATATACACAGAATAAATACATATATAAGAGCTATTTTACCTGCCAAAGGATTTGTATTTGTGTCCAATCCTGAGATTTACATGGCCCTGCCCCACGGCACAGTCTTGTTTAACAGGCGAGGGGGGGCTGACCTTTATCTGCAGCAGATTCCCGTTCACACACTGGTCCCCTCTCCAACCCACACTGTGACTGGACAATGAATGGAGAAGCAGTGGACTAATGCATCACTCTGCCCTCTACTCCTGTTATCATGGTTTTCTTGCACTGTAGAAGTTGGATTGGGTTATTGTGTTGCTTCTCAGATATCTGCTGTACAGATTGTACTGTAGACTGCAAGGGATATTGATACAAAGTCAAATTTAGGTACTTACACTTCCTGTATAAAATATATTTAATTATATTATATATTACAGAGCTGCAGTAATTTGTGCCTTTTATATTTGCCTGGAGTTCAGCTTTAAAGTGCTTCTAAACCTTCTTTTTTGTTTTTTTTTGGTTAATAGTAAACATGTCATACTTATCTGCTCTGTGCAATGGTTTTGCACCGAGCAACCCCAGTCCTCCTCTTTAGGGGTCCCCCGCCAGCACTCCTGGTTCTTCCTCTTCGGCGAGTGCCCCCAAAGGAAGACGCTTCCTATGGGGAAACTTGTGCAGGCTTGATCACAAGATGCGCTGCCTGTGACTATAGACACAGACAACTTGGCTGCACCCTGCCCCCTGCTCCCTTATCAAAGGATTTGATTGACAGCAGCAGGAGCCAATGGCTCCTGCTGCTGCCTCTCTGTCCTGTGGGGAGAGAGAGAGAGATATCGGGCACAGCACTGGATGGAGACTGGGCTCTGGCAAGTATTTGGAGTGGCTGGGTGGATCTTTATTACAGACCTTTTTTTTACCTCAATGCAGAGAATGGCCTTAGGCCTTTAGAACCAATTTAGGAACTTTCCAACATCCCAAAATGTAAAATTGGCATGAGGTCACAATTATAGTCAGTCAAAAGCAATGTTACTCTTTTAGTACTGTTAATACAATTGTGTTTGCATGTTTATTTATAATGCTTTTTTGTTATCAGTGAAAACAACTGAAAGTCCAACACTGAAGGTATCAAAATGTTCACCAGAGATGAGCACCTACTGTATTAATGGTCAGTGCTTGTACCACGAGGAGGCCGATGAACACTACTGTCAGTAAGTAGCTATTATTCTATAGGAGTGTAGAGAAATTACATAAGTTGTGTTGATGTCAAGCATCGAATCATGTGCAGGTAAAGATGTTTTTGGCCACATGATTGGATGCTTGATGAAATACATGAAAGGTCAATTAACTCTTCTTTTGTCAGGTCCTCCCTTCTTCAGGTACCTTCTGTAGCAAGCCTGAGTGCTAAGGAGGCACCTGTGCATGTTTGCTTCTGTTGGGTCTTCAGCCGGCCTGTGTGCATTCATAGACACACACAGCAAGCCATGCCCCTTTTCACTTCTCACAGCCATTTGACTGATGGCAGGAGGAGTCTATGGCTCCGCTGCCTTCAGTCTCTCCTGCCGAAGTCAGTGCTGGAGCTGTTACATGTAACTAAGTAAATATTTAGGTATGTAGGTGGGGGGGGGGGGTCAATTAGTAAGGTATTTTCTTACCTTAATGCAGAGATTGCATTAAGGTAAAAAATAAAACTTTTAGACAAATACCACTGTAAAGCTAAACTCTGGTATAAGAAAATGTTGTCTAAATATAAGAGGCATGTGTATTCATACAACATACATTAATCTGTATTTAAAGCAGAGCTCCACCCAAAAGGGGAAGCTCTGCTTATTTGCACCCTCCCTCCACTGCCACATTTGGAACTTTTTTTGGGGGAGGGGGAGCGGGTATCTGGTTTTGACAGGTACCAGCTCTCACTTTTAGGTAAGATCGCTGATCGGCAATCTACAACATTTCCAGCCCCTCCACCCTTCCCCTGCTGCCTTCTGGGACACACAGAGGTCCCAGAGCATGGCAGGACCATTCAAAAAGCACAGTGTGACCCATGCATGCTCAGTAGGAAACCGGCTATGATGCCTCTGCCGGTTTCCCTTACTTTTTGCGCCTGCACCCGAAGCCGCTGGATGAATTGGCTCAGGGTGCCTACATCGTGGGGTTTCCCTGGACAGGTGAGTGTCCTTTTTTTTTTTCCAGAGTGGAGCTCCGCTTCAAGCTATAAAAAAAAGGGGTTATTTATATAACTTGCTTTATTTGCTTTGTATCTATTAAGAAATTATTGCCGATGACCTATAATTTAGTTACAAGGCCGTGACCTGGATGTGGACAAATTTCCAAAAATGTGGTACCTTCATTTTACTGCTGTATTTACTTGCAGTTAAATAAAAAAATAATAATATGAAAATATATGTATATAATTTTATACAATATGATATAAGATAATAAGATATTGTGAGACCCTTAAATAGGGTGAAATTTGAATGATCCCTAATCACCTTTTTTGTTTTCTAGGTGTGAGAGAGGTTATCTAGGACTTCGCTGTGCTCATTCAGAACTTGTAAAGCAACCTCTCAATGAGGAATATTTGGCGCTCATCGTCTTTTTAACATCTATGTTGCTCTTTGTAACTGCCTTGGCTGTGTTCTTTGCACTTAAGTGGTAAGTGATTTCATAATAACTAATTTTTAAAGTACGCTTTAGTGAATAGTTACTGACAGAATATGTGCTTTGCTATAAGATGAGAGAAATTTACTCTTTTGAATAAAAAATGGCACCGTAGAATAAAGACCTACCTAATAGCATGGAGAGTGAAATAAAACTGAATAAAGGAAAGATTTCCTGAACAGACACCAGCACTGTGATGCACATACACTATATTATCAAAATTATTGGGACACCTGCCTTTACACGCACATGAACTTTAAAGCGGTAGTATCCCGCTTTTTTACACTTTTACCTACAGGTAAGCCTATAATAAGGCTTACCTGTAGGTACAATTAATATCTCCTAAACCGGCATGGTTTAGGAGATATTTGAAGTGCATGCAGCCGCTCACGCGAGCGGCGCATGCGCTCTGAAGGTCCGGGGGGACCTTCAGTTTTGCTTGCCGGGAGCTTGCCGGAGTGACGTCATCGCGGCTCCGGCCAATCACAGCGCCGGAGCCGCCGAACCCGGAAGAGACAGCGAGGGATCATGGCAGCGCCCGCAGCGATGTCCGGGGGTCCGTGTCGGGGCTTCGTTCTAAGGTAAGTAATACATAATGAGCTAGTATGCGATGCATACTAGCTCATTATGTCTTTGTCTTGCAGGTTTTTTTTTTTTTTTTTGCGTTTTTGGGTTTACAACCGCTTTAACGGCATCCCAGTCTTAGTCCGTAGGGTTGAACATTGAGTTGGCCCACCCTTTGCAGCTATAACAGCTTCAACTCTTCTGAGAAGGCTGTCCACAAGGTTTAGGAGTGTGTCTATGGGAATTTTTGACTATTCTTCCAGAAGCACTTTGCGAGGTCAGGCACTGATGTTGGACTAGAAGGCCTGGCTTGCAGTCTCTGTTCTAATTCATCCCAAATTTGTTATATCGAGTTGAGGTCAGGACTCTGTGCAGGCCAGTCAAGTTTCTCCACCCCAAACCTGCTCATCCATGTCTTTATGGACCTTGCTTTGTGCACTAGTTCAAATCATTTGGTGGAGGGGGGATTATGGTGTGGGGTTGTTTCTCAGGGGTTGAGCCTGCCCCTTAGTTCCAGTGAAAGGAACTCTTAAGGGGTCAGCATACCAAGAAATCTTGGACAATTTTATGCTTCCAACTTTGTGGGAACAGTTTGGGGATGGCCCCTTCCTGTTCCAACATGACTGCGCACCAGTGCACAAAGCAAGGTCCATAAACACATGGATGAGCAAGTTTGGGGTGGAGGTGCTTGACTGGCCTGCACAGAGTCATGACCTCAACATAATTGAAAAACGTTGGGATGAATTAGAGCAGAGACTGCGAGCCAGGCCTTCTAGTCCAACATCATTGCCTGACCTCACAAATGCGCTTCTGGAAGACTGGTCAAACATTCTCATAGACACACTCCTAAACCTAAACGGCCTTCCCAGAAGAGTTGAAGCTGTTATGGGTGGGCAACTCAATATTGTATCCAACGGACTAAGACTGGGATGCCATTAAAGTTCATGTGAATGTAAAGGCAGGCGTCCCAATATTTTTGACAAAATAGTGTACCTTAAAGCCTGACTCCAGCTTTTGTGTGATGATGAATGAAAGGGCCTCCAAAGCAGTAGAACTTACATGCTGTTGCATGAAGGAAAAAGGAATACCTGCACCACTGTAATAATAGACAAAAATGTCTCTCCCAAAAATATTTTTTGAGATAATCAGAGCCTACGAGTATTGTTATAGTTATTGAAGATCATACTTTTATGGAGCTCATCAACATGAAGGACATTTTAAAAGTTGATGGCTCATGTGATTCACATGGATATCTCAAAATAGTCACAATCCAGTTGTCCAGTACAATAGACCCATATATCAATAAAATGAATGATGAATTCCAGATATGGTATATTTTTACATAGTTACATTGGTTGAGCTTGGACCAATGTAATTATGTATATACCATACCTGGTCATTGCCAGAAGCTGGAAACCACTGAAGTAGACAACGCTACTGCAGTGATCTCGACTAGCTTTTAGGTCCTGTGCTGAACTGCTAGCCTGATGCCCACTGAACACAAAGGTCAGTTGCTCAGCACAACAAATTATGGAAGAACTCTCTGCACACTGCTATACACATTTTTCAACAAATTATGCAATGAAAAACAGGGATTTTTAGTTCACACATATTGCAATACATGCTTAAGCTGCCAACTGCATCAAAGTAATCCCTCTCATGGTCGGTCTTACATTGATTTGCCACTGAAAATGCTAGGGTTGACACCATGCCAACCTGGGGCATAAAGACACAAGGTGGGGGAGTTGTCCAGCACAGGCACCATTCAGAGAATGCAAATGAAAGCAAAGCGTTCTCTGATTGGATGAGGTGGAGAGGGGGGTGGCTCATATGATTTAAATGGTTATCTGTATCTATATGTCCAGTAGACCTATGTAGCAATAAACTTACAGAAGAAGTCCTTCACATCCAGTTCTGTAACCAAAACAAATTTATTAAATTACATCACAGTATTCCTAATACTGTAACTGTCATGAAGAGACGTAAAGTAGAAGCCCAGACAAAGCTTAAAAGAGGGTAAATCTAAAAATTTACAGTTGTACCTGGAATATTAAAAGAGGGAATGTTTTGTTCTAGGGACAACAGTCAAAGCTGGAACTACCTTCATTTTGAGTGATTTTTTCTCACTTCCTAGCTAGTCTCTGAGATGGGAATTGAAGAGGAGTCACTTTACAAGAAACCTAGCAAACAATAAAAAGCCTATAAATACTCTAATCAAAACATTAAAAGGAGGTGACTGGAGTTGTACTTGAAGGACAGTGCTTTTTCAAGTACGGATGATCTCTCAAAAAATGAAAGGTCTATAATATGCCATCCCCAAATAATCTTTTGTGGAAAATTTAAATTAAAAAAAAATATATACAGGCATACCCCGCTTTAAGTGCACTCACTTTAAGTACACTTGCGAGTAAGGACACAGCTTGTTCAGCTTGGCATGATACTATTCCCGGTTTTTAACATTGACGTCTATAGGAAATCTTGGTCAGCTTGACATGGCACTGCTCCCAAACCATAAGTGACAGGGATACAAAACTTAGGGAGCAACGAAAGGGGACCCAGGACTACAACATATCCTATTTATCCATATTTGTGGCTGGCCAGCTTGCCTAGGTAATCTACTATGTCAAAGTCCTGGATCCCCTTAACATGCTCCCCAAGCTTGGTGTCCTTGTCACATGGTTTGGGAGCAATGCCATGTCAAGCTGACCAAGATTTCATATGGAGCTAATGTATTTACATGCATTGAGAAATGAAAAAAGGTATTGCTTCACTTTAAGTACATTTTCATTTTACATACATGCTCTGGTCCCATTGTGTACTTAAAAGTGGGGTATGCCTGTATAGCTGTTACAGGAGCCCAAATCAGTTGAGTTAATTTACAGTATCTCACAAAAGTGAGTACACCCCTCACATTTTTGTAAACATTTTATTACATCTTTTCATGTGACAACACTTTCCTACAATGTAAAGCAGTGAGTGTACAGCTTGTATAACAGTGTAAATTTGTTTTCTCCTTAAAATAACTCAACACACAGCCATTATTGTCCAAACAGCTGGCAACAAAAGTGAGTACACCCCTAAGTGAAAATGTCCAAATTGGTGTTACAAGGTCTCAGGTGTGAATGGGGAGAAGGTGTGTTGAATTTGGTGTTATCGCTCTCACTCTCTCATAATGGTCACTGGAAGTTCAACATGACACCTCATGGCAAAGAACCCTCTGAGGATCTAAAACAAAAGAATTGTTGCTCTACATAAAGATGGCCTAGGCTATTAGAAGATTGCCAAGACCCTGAAACTGAGCTGCAGCACGGAGGCCAAGACCATACTCTGGTTTAATAGGACAGGTTCCACTCAGAACAGGCCTTGAAGATGAGTGCACATGCTCAGCGTCATATCCAGAGGTTGTCTTTGTGCGTTGAGTTATTTTGAGGGGACAGCAAATTTCTTATACAAATTTGTTATACAAGCTGTACACTCACTACTTTACATTGTAGCAAAGTGTCATTTCTTCAGTGTTGTCACATGAAAAGATATAATAAAATATTTACAAAAATGTGAGGAGTGTACTCACTATTGTGAGATACTGTACATGGTGCTGAAGTTGTTTAAAGCCCCATACACACGGGCCAAATGTTGGGAGACATTCGGCCTGTGTGTATGACACCCTGTCCGTTTGGCCTGGTTCTGTCTGCTGGAAAATCAGCCAATGGCAGATAGAGAGAGAGGTTGTCCCCCTGTCAGAACACAACAGCTTAGCACGGGAGATTGCTATGAAAACTTTGCATAGTTAGTACAACTGCTTTTTTTTATTCAACCCGCTGGGTTGAGCGAACAAAAAAAACAACTCATAGTGTGTACCAGATTTAATTCTTTAATTAAAAGTTTGTATTGATGGTCTCAGTGATTTAGGTCATAAATTGCTGTAATTTACAAATCTTACAAAGAAAATTATCACTCTCAGCAAAGTAGTAGCCTGACTAGTGGTGGACTGAAGCAGAAGTTAATTATGTGTGCTTGTTTTCTCTACAGGTACAAACTTAAGAAATCTTCCCAGCCTAACCAGAAATACATGGGAGTCAATACCCCGCTCGCATAGAATCCTGGCCTTCCATGAAGGTCAAAGAGAAATTAGTGTTCCCAAAGCATCTGGTGCTCTCAACTACATTTAATGTAAACTATTCATTTCTTGAGTTTTTGTATTGTTCAATATTTATATATTTAGATTTATGTTGTGCACTGCAGGTCAACCATGACTTATTAGTATTGCTGTTAATATTGTTATATGTATTATTTGTGACCATCACCTAAGAGGACATTTGTATGTAAATATTTTACAGAATTTAATTTTTGTATCCTGGGTTTTTTTATGGAATATTTATGTGTCTTTTTATTTGCTGTAAATTATTTTGTAATGCTTAATGCCTGGAGTATGACTGGTCCACAGTTGGTTTGATGCTTTAAATTTTGAGCATCGTTTGTACTTATTGAACTATGTTTGCTTAACTGGGTGATGATAAGAAGCACATTATATAGTCAGAGGTGCTCCTTATAGCACAGATACATTTTCCAACTAGTTGGAAAATCTACCCAGCAAGCAGATCCTATTTCTTTAATCAGATATAGAAGAGTGAAAAATAAGAGGTACCTCATGCAAGCCATAATCAGTAGAGTATTATTGGGAGACCAGGCACATGTTTATCATATGACCATGGCTAGATACAACCTAACCCATCATTCTTAGGGACTTATCTGCCCATCTATAGCAAGTGCAAATGCTATCCCATGTCTAGAGTATAATATGACAAAATACAATAATATACAGAAAAACGTATTATTTAGTTGTTTCCCAGTCATAATACTTGGCACCTAATTATTGTACCTCTAAAACTGTCCCTCTAAAACTGTCCCTGACAGACTAAGTAACTTGAAATAAAATAAATGTGGGCTGCCCAATCTGTAGCACACCTGGGCCATCACAGTGCTGACTGATCCAGTCTGTGTGCAGATAAAAAGGGTTGCTTATACAGTACATATACCACATACAGTAGAATATATTTGGATGTGGAAGAAGGTTCATACATAGCCAGAATAGGTCTAAAATGAATTAATATGCTTGATAATCAGTATGTCTATAGACATGTTGACTGATGTCAAACACACACAATTAATTAAAAAAAAAACTAAAAAAACAAAACAAAAATAAACTTTTTTAAGAAGTCTTTGATAAAGGACAAATGTGCCAGGCATGCAGTGGTGCATTTCTTAACAATTGTGCCTGCTGAAACCATAAAATAGAGTTAAGGCAACAAGCTGCTTGTTAAGATGTTAAGGAATGTCAAGGTATGAATCTCCCCTTGTTTTAAGCGTGGAAAGAGTTGTAATGGGCTGACTGCATGCCTGAATGGAGAGATCCCTTTGTTGGCATAGGGGATCAGCAACATTTTAAATATTCCACAAAGGTGGAAATCAACATGATAATAATGAGGTTTTTTTTTGACTGTTCTAAGCAGATCTGAGACACCATTTTGGTTGCTTGGATGCCTTTTGGTTTTCAAGTAAGTGAAGGTGGATGCATGTGCCCTAAGGTAGGGCAAATTTTATAAATGTAAAAAAAAAAAATAAAATGTACACTTTTTGAGCTATAATAAAAGCCTCTTCTTCTTTGTTTGAAATTACTATTAAAAGAAATTGTAAGCGAGCATTTAAAGAAAGCCTGTCATGTGAGAATTACATAGAATGCTGTAGCTTTCTACTTCTAAAAAAAAAAAATAATAATTTCAGAGCGTCATGTTGAATCCCTGGCTTTAATATTTCTACTGATTTTGTAAAAAGTATGACCTGTATAGCTATATTCTCACATGTACAAATGCTTTGCTTTATACACATCCTCTGTTGTGTTTATTAATTTTAATATAATAATAATAACTTAATTGTTATCAAAGACTAACTTGTTTCTTTGGAAGTTCAAAAAGCAAAAACCACTATAATTATATTTATTAAGCTATCAAGTGACACAGTCTAGATAATGAGACACTTTTCTATATGCTCAATATGCATGTTCCAATGAATGGAATGCTAGCTTTCAGGAAGCAGCAAGCAGAAAACATGCTGTATGATCACCCAAAAAGTAGTCTTCAAGCTACTATAAAGATTGATTAGATCTTATCAATAACTTCATTACATACAATGTAATTGTGCTCCAGAATATGGCTACTCTACAGCTTATGTCAGTTAAGAGGCCTGTCCATCTAGAACAGCCATGCTCAATCATTTTCAACTAGGATCCTCCGGAGGCTGCTAGTGGCACCTTGAACTGTAGCTCATTAACCATCACACTGCTGGTTCTTGCATAGCTCCAGGGCTACATCACATTACACCAATCCTCTTTTTAGCTTTCTGTATGGGTGAAAGTCTGACCACAACCGTAAAGAGGGCATTCTTGCATCTTGACACCTATATAAGGGACACTTTTCTCACTACCCACCAATGTGAGGGGCATTCTCCTCACTGGTTTGATTTAAGCAAGTGTTCCTTAAGACCTGACAATTATTTCAAGGGTTCCTCTGGGGTACAAAGGTTGAAAAAGGCTGATCTAGGAGATATTTGAACTTGCAGTGCTAAGCAATTTCAGACAAGTGGTAGGTCTTAGAATTTTTGCTAGCTGCCCTCTGGGTGACATTTTCCAGTAGGACACTGCCGAAACTGTATGGCGAACTCTCTAAAAAAAAAAAGTATTAAAAAATATGTCAAATTGAATTTGACATGCTTTCCTAGTTTCCTTTACAGCTCAATTAACTTAGGTACATTGCTACAATCCTTTATAATTGTGGTAATAATAAATTCATTTCATGCAGGGACTGTAATCGCTGAAAAGTCCAATATAGTTATATATATTAACTATATTATTATATAGTATATAGTTTAGTAATCACCTTCACAGGGAAGAAACTAGTTGTGTACTAATGCACTATTCATGAAAATCCAACATAGTAATCATTTCTGTTATGTTACATAAGTACAGGAAGGTTTTTTTAGGAGTTGACAGTACACCAGGGCTATCCTAAAGCAGAACTATATCTTCATTCATGCATTTATACATATGTTCATTTTACAATTGTGAGGAAGAAATGCACTTTAATGCATATTTGCAAACACATCATCCTAATGGTTACATGTATATGTTTCCTAGGTGGTTTGCATGTATAGCAGCAGGATCCTGAAAGCCCTATGACCTCTGCTTTGATCTGTATTAGCAGCCTAGCTCAGAGGTTATGGGCCTTTCCCTACCTTCTTCTGTGTACACCAAAGCAGCCTCCCTCTGTGCAAAAAGGGCAGTTCACAATGTTTCCTAGATCCATGTAGCTCCCCTGAAGTCTCCCCCTACATCTTCCCTTCAATGATGTCACTTCCCGCTTCTTTGAATCCTCCCACTAACTAAGCAGAGATATTGAGAAGTGCTGGGAACAATGGATGACAATTTGTCAGGGCAAATTAATTTGCTCAAACATTGGGAAGTGGCAATAACATCATCATAATTATAAGGGCCTGTTTTCAACATAATACAGTTTTCATGTAAAAAAATAGAACAAATAGCACTAATTCATAACAATAAAAGCATTTTGCAATTCTTGCAATACGTTACTTTACTTCTCATGTTGCTTTTTTTTAAAATGAATTAATTTAAATATACAGTGTACTGCAGACATGCTTCGTTAATTTAAAATCCTGCCAGTTCTTCTGTACTAGGGACATGTAATCCAACAGCATCAAAATGATTTCAGTGAAACTAAATGTCAAACTTTTTTTTTAGTTTTGGACAGAGCGGAGATGGTTAGAACACTTGTCAGTTTTTATTGCTTTCTGTTCTCCGATTAGGGAATCACCCTCTCTCCTGTTTACCATTATCATTGAAAGGGAAAGTAAAAGAAAATCCCAAATTTTGGGCTGTCCACAGAAAAGTAATAGAGGGGAAATCCTCCAATGGGGACACTAGTTCTGGTAACCTGGGGGTCCCCAAGGAATTCCCTTAATTTGCTGGGATTTCCTATCACTGCCTGTTTGGCTAAAGGACAGGAAGCTAAGGGAAATCTCTGCAATAGGACACAGATGGTGCAAAAAAAATAAAAAAATCTGACAGGGGTATAACCCTTCCTTGCTCTATCCAAAATAAAACGTTTTGCTTATAGCTCTACTTTAATAGGGTTGTCATTTGTACTATTATTTATACTTGCCATTAGCTAAGATGGTTGTGTAAGAAAATTTGAATAATTTGTTAAGTTGAAATAATTGCTGTTGTTGTTGGAGAAAAAAGTAAATTAACTGAAACATTATTTATACAATGACAATTTTTGTCATAAAATGTGTTCAAATAAAATATTTTGCAATCATAGCTTATGTGTGTGTGTGTGCTCTTTATTTAACTGAAAAAAAAAATATTCTTGCCTGAGGTCCACCTCCGATAAGAATAGAAATGCCCAACACAAGCAACCTTTAATGATGGTATCAACATGTTAACATTGCAATACATCTCACTCTTCCTTTCCATAGCATCAGATTCAGCAACAATTCACCACAGGATAGGATCACAATTAGCCATTTTCCCTCCCCGGTGTCATGTAACTCGTGTTAAATTTGGTGTTATCACTTTCACTCTCTCATAATGGTCAATGGAAGTTCAACATGACACTTCATGGCAAAGAACTTTCTGAGGATCTGAAAAAATAATTGTTGCTCTACATAAAGATGGCCTAGGCTATAAGAAGATTGCCAAAACCCTGACACTGAGTTGCAGCACAGGGGCCAAAAGTTTGCTGAAGACAAGCAGACGAAGGACATGGATTACTGGAACCATGCCCTGTGTCCTGATGAGACCAAGATAAACTCTTTTGGTTCAGATGGTGTCAAGCGTGTGTGGCGGCAACCAGGTGAGGAGTACAAAGACAAGTGTGTCTTGCCTACAGTCAAGCATGGTGGTGGGAGTGTCATGGTCTGGGGCTGCATGAGTGCTGCCAGCACTGGGGAGCTGCAGTTCATTGAGGGAACTATGAATGCCAACATGTACTGTGACATACTGAAGCAGAGCATGATCCCCTCACTTCGGAGACTGGGCCACTGGGCAGTATAACACCTCCAAACACACCTCCAAGATGACCACTGCCTTGCTGAAGAAACTGAGAGTAAAGGTGTTAGACTGGCCAAGCATGTCTCCAGACCTAAACCCTATTAGGCATCTGTGGGGCATCCTCAAATGGAAGGTGGAGGAGGGCAAGGTCCACCAGCTCCTTGATGTCGTCATGGAGGAGTGGAAGAGGACTCCAGTGTGAACCTGTGAAGCTCTGGTGAACTCCATGCCCAAGAGGCTTAAGGCAGTGCTGGAAAATAATGGTGGCCACAAAAAATATTGACACTGCGGGCCCAATTTGGACATTTTCACTTTGGGGTGTACTCACTTTTGTTGTCAGCGTTTTAGACATTAATGGCTATGTGTTGAGTTATTTTGAGGGGACAGCAAATTTACATTGTTATACAAGCTGTACACTCACTACTTTACATTGTAGCGAAGTGTCATTTCTTCAGTGTTGTCACATTAAAAGATTTAATAAAATATTTACAAAAATGTGAGGGGTGTACTCACTTTTGTGAGGTACTGTATGTCCAAAATACACAGGACACCAGAATATACAAAAAGGAGGTGTAAAACAGAATGTGCAAAATAAATGTACATCCCCAAAATACACAGAATGCCAGAATATCAAATTATCAAAATATGCAGGAGGTAGGCATAGAGTCACTCCAGAAAATGGGAAACATCCCATTAATAATTTAAGCCATCAGGCATGCGAGTCTATAAATGGAAAATCCATAACACCTTCCTTCTGCATAGCAATCTAAACAGATCCCCCATCCACCCCCCACGGTTGATAGTTTGACTTGTTCCACAACTTGGATAGACGCCAAGTTCATATCCCCACCATTAAATGATTGTAACTATTGTAGTGTCTTGCCACATTGGTGGATTTATTCAATCTAATATTACTGAGGTGTTCTCAGAATCTGTCCCTTAGACGTCTAGTGGTCCAGCCAACATATGGTGTCGAACACGCATTGCAAGTGATGACATAGATTACATACCAGGTATTACAATTATAAAACCATTTTAATTTAAATATGTTTTGGTTAACACTTGATGCAACTGTATCACCACTATCAATGTGTGGGCAACAGGGGCAATCTCTACCCCCACACTTATAGTTGCCCTTAAAATGTAACCAAGTTTACCACATCAGACTTGGAGCTGAAAAAGCTAGGGGAGAGTGAACTAGCCAAGGAGCCAGCTTTGCTAGGTACATTAGCCAGCTGGGAAGCTGGCTCACGGGGCCGGCAGGCGCAATCTCCGCCAGGCACCCCGCGATCACTCCTCGAGGAGAGAGAACGATGGTCTGTTGTTGTAAACACAGTTGACCATTGTTCTCTCAGGCATCAGCACAGAGCACCTGTGATCCTTCTCACAAGCCTATCCTCCCCACAGTTCGAAAATTCGAAAACACCCCCTAGGCATACACTTAACCATTTGATTGCCCCTGAGTTAACCCCTTCCCTGCCAGTGTCATTATTACAGTAAAAGTGCATATTTTTAGCACTGATTGCTGTAGTAATGTCACTGGTCCCCCCCAAATATGTCAAAATTGTCAGTTAGGGGTCTGATCTGCTCCCGAAATGTTGCAGTCTGCCTAAAAATCACTGATCGATGCCATTACTAGTAAAAAAAAAAAAAAAAAAAGAATAAAAATGACATAAATCTTTCCCATAGTTTGTAGACGCGATAGCGTTTGCGCAAACCAATCAAAAAACGCTTATTGGGATTTTTTTTTACCAAAAATATGTAGCAGAATACAAATTGGCCTATAATTATGAAAAATTTTTATATTTACATTTTTTTATTGGTAATGTTATATAGCAGAATGTGAAAAATATTGCTTTTTTTCAGAATTGTCGCTATTCTTTTGTTTATAGCGCAAAAAATAAAATTTGCGCAGGTGATCAAATACCACCAAAAGAAAGCTCTATTTGTGGGAAAAAGGGATATTAATTTAATTTGGGCACAGCGTCGCATGACAGCACAATTGTCCGTTAAAGTATCACAGTGCTGAATGGCAAAAAATAGCCTGGTCATTAATGGGCTAAAACCTTCCGGGGCTAAAGTGGTTAATGCCATCCCATAATACCTCTGATAAAACACTGTCCTCATATAATAAGGGCAAATACCTATTGACAGTGTCACTTACTCGGTGAAACTCCAAACTAAATGGAGTAACCAGTGTGGGCTTATGGGTAACTCCAGAACAGGGTGCCCATGGCTTGCTGAGAAGGTCCTGCCTATTCTTCGCCTTTGCGATATTATATGTCCATTCCAAGGTCCAAATGGGATAAGCCCATTATATGAACCTGCTTTACAGACTAGAGGCCTCTCTTTCGAAGTCAGCATCCTTACTACAATTCTCCATATACGGATAAATTGTCCCACCGGTATGCCCTTAATAGTATGTGTAGCACCCTACAGGTAGGTGCTAGGTAATTGCATAGTGGGCCTTTTCTGCCGAACAGCAGGGCCATGATTTCTTTTTGGTTAGGGTGTCATGGCTTCCAGGTGTGTCTGCTGAGAGAGGAGTCTCCCCACTGGCTCTGTGAGAGGCTTCTCATAGGGTAGTGGAGAAAACCCTATCAGGGACAAATTCAGGCTTGTAACTACCCCAGAAGGCAGATTCTGCCGCAAGGGATTCTGGGAGTGGGTATAAGTCTGAGGGGAGTGCATGACTCAGCGTCTTTGGCGGGAGCAGAGTCCCAGGAGGGAGAGAACAACTATCTCTCCTCCGGTTTGAGGAAGTGGATGTCTCGGGGTGCTGACTGAGAATCCAGAGGATGCTGAGTTGAGCTGCGGGGATCCGGTGTACCGAGAACAAGCGGAGGGAAAGAGGGGTCCAGTCCCAGGAAAGCCTACACAGGTTGTGAGTACTGAGGATTGCCCCTGGGGGTCTGCCTAGTGTCAGTGGGGACCACTCCAGAGAAGGTTCTAGGATCCAAGTGTCAGCTAGCTGTAAAGGGGGTACCTAGGTAGAGGACCCTGAAGTGACAGTGGGGGATAACTAGTCAGGGGTCCCTGAAGAGTTAAAGGTGGCGCCTGCATTTTGGGCCCTGAAGAGTCACTGCACAGTGCGTAGTGCATCAGTTAAAAGTTGCAGCCATACAGGAATTCACAACAAGCTACCTCAAGCCAATGCAAGGCTGGAGGGAGTAGTCAGTGACTTGTGAGTGCCAACAGTGTCAGAAGTTCAATATTCTACAGTCCTTAATCTTCTGGACTTAAGTCGGAGTTCCAGCACAGCTTTCAGAGATAAGGTGTGTTCAAAGCGCCAGTAAGCGTTGGCTAGCGTCGGCTGGCGTCAAGACAGCGCTAATGGGCATTTTTGCTATAAAAGTCCCAGAGTTGTAGTCGAGCCAAAGGAGTATCCCACTCATTCCCTTCTCCCATCCCCTAAAAATACAATAAAACAACCAAACAAAGATGCCAGAGTTGTCAATGTCTCAGTTCTCACACCCAGGGTCGCAGCTCACATGGGCTGGAGAGGTAACCGGTAACAATGGCAGACCCACATCAGGCCCAATGCCTGGAAAACCTGCTACATATGTTTTGGATGATTTGACTGGGCCAACATGAGACTATTCCTTGCCAATGGTTTCATGTATAGGCGTGTTACAACATGGTTCCCCATTGCTACCAGTAGTACATCCAAGAAAGGGATTGCCTGATGGTCAGCATGTACCATAAAAAATAGATTCTCCGTATTAAGATTTAAGTAAGACAAGAAGGAGTCTAATTGCCCCATTCTGGTGTC
Organism: Pelophylax lessonae; assembly: GCF_965119305.1. Taxonomy (NCBI): domain Eukaryota; kingdom Metazoa; phylum Chordata; class Amphibia; order Anura; family Ranidae; genus Pelophylax; species Pelophylax lessonae. The sequence continues at coordinate 579,016,927 of NC_138768.1, read as the reverse complement.
ACAAATAAATAGGAGATCATCGATGTAATGACAAAAAAAGTGAATAAAGGGTCTGTATGGATTGGAATCCCATAGATGTGGGACCGTTCCCACCAACCCATAAACAAATTCGCCAGGGATGATGGGAACTTGGCCCCCATCGCGGTCCTGCACCGTTAAAGGTAAAAGGGGCCATCAGAGATAAAGGAGTTATGAGTAAGTAGTCTAGTACTTCAATTATATATGAATGCTGTATTGATGGTAAATTCGTATGAAATTCCAAATAAAAAGACACTACCTCTTTTGGTAAACCATGCGGAATATTGGAGTACAAACTAGTAACATCGCATGTAACCCATAAGAATTCAGGCTCCCAAACTATATCCCCTATAATTAAGGAGATAATTGGTATCTTTGAAATTACTAGGTAAGGAACATACCAGGGATTGCAGTTGACCATCAAACCATTGTCCCAAACGTTCATTTAGGGAATTAATGCCAGTAACAATCGGTCTACCCTGTAAAAGATTAAGACCTTTGTGTGTTTGGGAAGATGGTGGAATGTGAGCAAGACAGGACATTCCGTAATCAAAGCCTCAGCCTCATGAATATGGAAAATACCTAAATAAACACCTTTGTGAACTCATTTAAACAAAATACTTTTGTAAAATTTTGTAGGATCACTTCTAAGTACACTGCAAGTGGTTGTATCTGACAGTTGTCTTAGAGCTTCATCCTAGTAACAATTGGCATCCATTATCACTACTAAACCTCCCTTGTCTGCATTACGGATTACAATGGAAGGATCCTTCTGCAAACATTGCAGAGCTGATCTCTCCTGTGCATTGAGCTTATTCCCTGCACCACTAGAAACAATGGGATCCATCGCAAGACGAGTAAGATCACACTCAACACATCTCTGAAAACTACCCATGCCCACAGTACGAGACTGCACAGGGTAAAAATCAGAATGAGTGTTAAGCCTGACCCTGTGCAAACCTGTGTTGACAGTGTCACCCAATGAAGAAATATGTGTATTCTCCATCAGTAAGGTGTTTGGAAATACAGTGTTCCTCAAAAAAAAAATTATAGTTGGGGGTAAATGTAGTAGATGAAACATTAAGTGTAACCTCATCATCATCTTCTAGATCTAGAGGGTCATAGTAATGCTTTTTAATAGTGATAGTATGAATACATCTATTGATGTCCAACAAAGTCCTGAAAAGGTCAAAATGTTGGGTTGGGCAAAACTTAAGGCCCTTAGATAATAGAGATATCTCATCAGACGTCAGATCACGTTGGGATACATTAAGCACATTAAATGATTTTTCTGAATCTGTGGTCTGAGAGAACCTCCTCCTTCTCTTTTTGAAAACTTGTGCCTGTCAAGGATAGAATTATATGCCTCAAGAAAAGGTTGTGAAAGTAGGGTGGATCCTTCAGGGCCTGGAACTTTGTATGCTTTAGTATAAAGTGTAGTTCATTTTTAAGTTGCCATTCTATTAATAGTATCTCAGGCTAAGGTCAAGGTTAAGTATTGCTCTGATACATTGCCCTGATACATGGAGCAGTCATCTGCCCTGATACATGGAGCAGTCATCTGCCCTGATACATGGAGCAGTCAGAAAGGTAATAGAATAATTCTTAATAGTCATTGAAACAGCTGGCAATGTATTTGGTTTATTAACCATTATGCCTTGACCTGTGTCGATCTTTTGGATAAAGGAACAAAGGTGGATTTCACACAGGGCCCGAGATAAGGCTTTGGGGTCAATTCAAGAGATAACTATGTATTGAAAAAATTCTGTAAAATAACGCATGCGGAAACAATTGTACAAATGTTTAATTCCTTAAGGATTTTCCGGTAAATAGCTCATGCAGTAAAATAACGGTAATGCCGCAAATACCACATATTTCCATGCGGTAACTTATTGCACGGTAGCTGGTTGTGCCCTTAACAACATATGACGCAACTGAATGCAAAAAAAAAACATGACAGCAATTTAAAATTATTATTTTCCCTGGCCATGTTGATGGGGATAAGGGCCTCTTCCCCACAACCCAGGCTGGTGGTTGTGGGGATCTATGAGTGGGGGGGCTTATCAGAATCTGGAAGCCCCCTTTAATCCCCCCAGCCCCCAGATTCTGGCCCCCAACAAGTGACTAATTAGGGGTACATACCCCTACTCATTCACCAAAAAAGTGTAAAAAATTCAATAAAAACACAACACAAGTTTTTGACAATTCACAAGGGGAGGCCAGATCCAGGGGCCCACAGGTTAGGGTTGTGGGGAAGAGGCCCTTGTCCCCATCAACACCCCCCAATGTTGAGGGCATGTGGTCTGGTATGGTCCAGGTGGTGTTTGCTTGCCCCCCCCCCCATTTCCTGGCCTGCCAAGCTGCATGCTCGGATAAAGGTTGGATTTGGATTTTGGGGGGATCCCACGTTGTTTTTTAAATTTTAGCGTGCGATTCCCCTTAAAATCCATACCAGACCTGAAGGGCCTGGTATAGATTGGGGGGGCCCCCACACTGTTTTTTTTAAATAAATTTTAATTGCTGGGGCATGTTTTTTTTACATTCAGCTGTCAGCGAGAAACCTGCTGACAGTCGATGAGTCATCCGTTGTAAGGGACGCGGCGGCCGGCTTCCCTGCCCACAACCAGCTATTTGGGGGGACCTCCACACTGCATCTGATCAATACCACATGTAATACCGTCAGAAAAACCCTGGTGATTGCATCTTTTTTATTCTCTGTTTCGTTTATGAATTAGACTTAACAGCTTACCACATGTTTTTTTGGGATAACCGCATAATCGTTATTTTTTATTTTTTTTATGAATTGGACATTTTTTAACCTGCATGCAATAATTTATGCAAATGAGTCACGTGATCATGTTAACATCATGCGGTAATTTTTATTGAATTGACCCCTTTGTCTGTTTTATTACTGTATTCATAAAAGGACCTTTTTTGGTCCTGACTTGTTGTCAGGATTTCATTTTACATACGAGTTGATTGACCAGTTGAGCTTCTAAGTGTAGAACTTCATTCATGCAGCAGTTTCTTTGTGTAGAGTTTCTAATGCAATAATTTGTAATAATACAACTGATATCCTTTTAACCCTAGCTGCTTTGAGTTTTGAGCCCTCAGGGTTCCCCCTATCATACACACCATCAGAGGGGAGGTATCAGAGAGTGGATTGGCTTGCAGTACATTTTCAGTTTCCTCATTCAATAACCTTAGTGGTTTAGGGACTTATTAATAGTCTAGTGCCACCTATTGGTGGCCTCATCACCAAAGAGAAAGAAAAAAAGAACTACTGGAAGGCTCCAGACCAAAGAATAAAAGAGTCCAAATTCATTCATTGGTTTATACTAAAAACAGTCAACGTATTTTAGGAGTCAGAAAAAACTCCCTTTATCAGAGGGGAGTATTTAGAGAAAGAAAAAATATATATTGCCACTTGTGCAAGGGTAAACCAGAGAGATGCACATGGAGGCGTACTTGGATGCATATGGAGGCTATACCAAAGAAATGCACGTGGAGGCTATACCAAAGAGATGCATATGGCGGGGTATTTGGGTGTAGTTATTAATGCACTTATATGTACACATATGTATGTGCATGTTATCAGTGATTTTTTATGATTGCTAGACTTACGATTATATCAGTCACATTTTTATTTATATTATTTTGTGTTTTGTTGTAGAACTGATGTAGGGGAAGTTATTCCGACCCCTGAAACACAGTGTTTTTTTTTTTTTTAGTATAAACTAATAAATTAATTTTGACTCTTTTATCCTTTGGTCTGGCGCTCCTTCCATTATTGCATGTTTCTTTCTGGTAACATGCTTGAGTACCCACTGGAGGGTAGCCTTGTCTGTTGTGAGCAACCTAACCTGAGCCAGTGAGTTCTTCACAATGTTTTTGTTCTCTCACTGCTTTGTATGAACTCACATCAAAGTCCCAGTGCCTCTTGGATGCTTTTTTCTTCATTGGAGTCATCACCAAAGAAGGCCATTGGAACATGGTCAGATATGGTGAAGATGCCAATTATTACAGAATAGACGATGTGAAGGTCAGCTTGTTTCACAAATAAAAAGTCAATCCTGATGTAGGATTGGTGAGCTTTAGAGTAGAAGGTATACTTCTCTGTCATTTATGTGACTGAAGCTTCAGTCATCAACTAGACCTTTAGAAGTCTAGGTGCAATGTTAAAGTTACAATCCCTCACAACCACAAAGTCGGAGAGTTTGTCAACACAGTCTTCTATATGATTAATGTGAGGGCATAGATATTTACTATGTTAACCACCTGGTTATTGATGAAGGCTTTGAGGAATAGACACCTGTGTTCATCATGGGGGAAGGGTAATAGGATAAGGGAGGGCAGTAGGAGCTGATCTTACATAGAGATTAGGCTAGGTAGTGTGGAAACTGGTAGGGTAAATTAAAATAGGTTGTTATTCAATTCAAGGTTTGTTATAGAGACAGAGAAGAAAGCTCTCTAATGAAAACCTTGCTAGCCTAAGTGGCCAGTAGGAGGCCTAATGGGGGAAGCAGAAGAGCATTAGAGAGAACAATATTCCAGGTTCTTGATGAAAGATGTATTCGAACTAAGACCTGCTGTAAATTGAAAATCGCATATGAATTTAACAATGCAAATGCCCTTGATAGTTTATAGCAGTGATGGCAAACCTTGGCACCCCAGATGTTTTGGAACTGCATTTTCCATGAGGCTCCACTACACTGCAGTGTGCATGAGAATCAGGGGAAATGTAGTTCCAACACATCTGGGGTGCCAAGGTTTGCCATCACTGGTCTATAGGGACTAGCCTTCCTCCACTGCCAGATACACAACCCATTCTCCACCCCACAGCGCAAATCATTGTGTGGGAAGGGTGAGAAACTAAACTTGTTGCTTCCTAGCCAGGGCCACTTGGGCAACGGCCGGTGCATAGATAAGGAGAAAAGGAAGAAAGGATGCAGCTACCGAACAACCACTCAGCACAAATTAAAACATTGGCATTTCTTTTCATATACAGACTTATTTTCAATTCCATCTACTGGGACTTTCCTTTCAGCATTTAGGAATTATAAATTTCACTTCAGAAATGGTTTTATTAACAATGTTAAAAACATATGAACAATATTCCATCAAAGTCTATAAAAACAATGCATATTATCATTAAATCGCTATTACATGTTAGTAAACTCCCATCATAAAAGTCAAAAAAACATATATTAGCAGCTTCAATTAAGGCTGGCCATACAGTACATTATACAATTCTCTTGTACAATTTTCCTTTAGATTTACCAAAACCATATAATATGAGGTCAAACCTAAACGTTTTCAACTTGTATGCAATCAGCAGGCCCTTATACTACATAACTGAAGGTAAACTTAAAGGAAACTGAGCAAGAAAATTGTATAATGTATGGCCTGCTTAATGCTGGAAGATTATATGACCATGCATTTTGCAGACAAGTGTTCTAAAAGTCAAGTGTCCTCATCTAATTCGATCATTGAGAAATATAAATATTAACAATGTCAATATGTATCATAGTAGATGTAATACCTACAGTGTATATAGAATTATTCTTTATTTACATAAAAATTACACTGCAATTGACTATAGCTCAGATCATTCCAAGCTCTCTTCTGTCCCAACAAGTTGGTCTTGGGTCCCCCATTCTTACCAGAACGCCACAAATTGATTGCAAGACAAATGCAAATATGAGCCAATGGGATCAAGAAAGTATTAGGGTATTAGAATGTACTAAAATCAAGATTTATCTGCTAATACGGTATATCCAGCACCTTCGCCTGGAAATTGTAAATGGGGAATTTGTTTTTTAGAATCAGTAGGGACAGGTGTAATAGCGGCCTCTCCAGTAGACGTCCTCTGACGAAACACGTCACTTTCGTTACGGAGTTGAGGGCCGTGGAAGGCGGAAGCTTCCCGGCGCATGCTATACTGATCCAGATCAGCACAACGAGTGAGTCTACACTGTTCGATTGTTTTAACTGCCTTGGAATTTTTTACAAACTATGGGGTTGTATCTCTGTTGGAGCATATAGATCATCACTTCATAGCCCATCAGAAGCGGAAAACAAACCCCAGAGCTGCATCAGCCCATCGGCCCATATACAGGTCATGTTACAAGTGTGCCATCTAGTGGTTTACACGGATATGCACACGTTCTTTTTTCTCTTTTTTCACACTCTCACACCTTTCATTTTAATATTGAGGATTCATTCCTTGTTGATATATTTTCTGATTTTTTTGAGTTTGTGATAAGAGAAGCTTGCTAATCTATCACTACACAGTGATCGTCACACATTATTTGGGAGGAAATATTCACTATCCTTTTGGGAATTGCCCAGAGGTTTTTGTTTATAATATGTGCACTTATCTATAGGTAGCGCCTGTACCAGCCTTCACGCACAATTTTATTCACATCTCACCCTTGCACCCCAGGGTTCGGTTGGTGGCAGCTTACACCTAATTTTTATGGTATTTATATCCTTTATATATTTATTCTAACTTCATGGCGCTGGTCACCTTTTATTTGTTATATGATACTAATATTTACCCTAAAAAAGGCAATAACCTTTTATGCATGTTTTATTCTGCATGGTTGTAAAAGGACAACCTAACTTTAGCATCTTAAAACCCTTCAAAATACATTTCTTGTTCTGCTGTCTAAAACATTGATGAGCTGTTATCTATCAGCGGAAATATTTTAATTGTTGGGTCACACGGAAGAAGGCAATTAAAGGTGGTTAGTTATTTTATAGATCATGATCACCTGATGGTGCCAGGATGGAAGAGGTCAGAGAAGTAAGGGTTCTTTCACATGGATGTCTCTTCTCTGTTCAGCAGGGGATCCAAGTTGTAAATTAATAAGATATCTGTACCACACAGCATGGGCATCTCTAGAATAACACTCTAAAACACATTCTGCTCATAGAGATACCACACGTGTGAGATGTTTTCGGAGCCTAGCTGCATAGAAGGGCCCAAAAATACAAGAAGCACCTTCAGGGACATAAATGACACATCTAATTTCCTGACTACCTATCACATTTTGGAGGCCCTGGAGCACCAGGACAGTAGAAACACCCACAATATGACCACATTTTGGAAAGAAGACATCCAAAAATATTTTTAAGAGGTATAGTGAGCCATTTGAATATTTCATTTCTTGCCATACATTTTTGGAAAATGAAGAAAGAAATTATTATTATTTTTTTTTTAAACAAAGTTGTCAATTATTATCCAAAAAAAACCCCCAAAATTACTCATATTGGGACTTTGAAGTCAACTTACTGTCCATAGTAAGTTTAAAATATCAATGTTAACTTTTTCAGTTAAGAAAACCTTTTCATGTATATTTTTATCACATATATAACTTAGGTACGTATAAAAAACATATTTTACAGTACAGATTGAAACATCACAAGACACATATCCAATGATATCCCCCCACAGCTGTCAGTCAACCTGCAACTATGAGACATGATTGTGGGCACGCTCCGCCCTGGGGACTTATGTATCTTGTGATGTTTCAATCTGTACCATAAAATATTTTTTTATACAGTAACATGAGTTATATATGTGATGAAAATATATGTGAAAAGGTTTTTTAACTGAAGAAATAAACATTGCTATTTTAAACTTACTATGGACAGTAAGTAGCCTTCAAAGTCCCAATAAGAGTAATTTAGTTTTTTTTTTTTGGATAGAAGTTAAAGGGATGGTGGCAACCACACCCAAAGTCACACAAATCCATTATGTAGTTGTCAATTGATAAGATAGTCCTAACAAGCAGTATGGGTATACATAGAATTACACTCCAAAACACATTCAGCTACTCCTCCTGAGCATGAGAATACCACAAACGTGAGACTTTTTCACAGCCTAGCCACATAGAGGGGCCCAAAATCCAATGAGCATTTTCAGATCTTCTAAATTACGCATCTAATTTCTTTACTACCTATTACATATTGGAGGCCATGGAGCCATGGAGCACCAGATGTCAAGGTCTTACCTTGCCTTCCTGTTGGCAGCCATCTTGGACATGTGCAGACTGCTGTCTCTTATAAACTCTGTTTGCATCATCTCTTGCCTGCTGCCTGTGCGTCGCTCAGTGATGATGTTGCACACCGGACTATATATATCACCTGATAGCTTGCAGTCCTTGCCCTTGTGTTTGTGCTCCAAGGTGCATCACTGCTAGCAGTCTTCTGTTTTCCATGTTCCTGTGTGCATGACCTGGGTTGGCTGATGACTTTTCCGGCTCTCGATCCCACATTGGCAGATGACCCCCGCATCGGCAGACGATCCAGCATTGGCAGGCTACCCGATACTGAACTCGACCCCTGATTTCCCTTCTCACTCTTGCTGTGCATTTATTGTTGCCCTAATAAACTGCTTTATTTTCCTTGCAACTTCATGTGGTCTTGTTTCCTGGCACCCTGATATTACATAAGGGCTTGAATCTTGACGATGCAGGTGCTCCTACGCTCCCTATGCTGGTTACCAGGTTCGGTCAACAAGATCACCTTTTGGGTCACTTCACTCGTTGGTTGAATGCACAACACACCTTGCTCCTGGTGCTGCTAGGCCAGTGGTTCTTCCTGCTGCTGCTCCTCTTGCCGCTCTTGCTCCTGCAGCTGGAGTTGCTGTTACCAGAAGGATGACTGGTTCAGCCCCCCTTATGGAGCGCTATGGGGGAGAATCAAGTCAGTGTCGTGGCTTCCTAAACCAAGTGGCCATTTATTTTGAGAAGGTTCCTCAGGTGTTTCCCTCTGATAGGTCCAAGGTAGGCTTCCTAATCTCATTGCTCTCGGACAAGGTGTTGGCCTGGGCAAGTCCCTTATGGGAGAATGATAAATCCTGTGATACTCGATTACCCGAGTTTTGTTGCCTCCTTTTGTAGGGTATTCGATGGGCCTGCTCGCTCTGCCTCTGCTGCTAAGCTGTTCCTGTCCATGCAACAGGGTATATGAAGTTCGTACCTTGGAAGCAGAGGTGAGCTGGAATAATGAGGCTCTAGTGGCTGCGGTCTCATGGTCTCTCTGATGCATTGAAGGACGAGGCTCTCATATCTTTCCTGATTTTGATCGATACCAGGCTCAGGGAGAGACCTTCGTTTAAGTAGCACCTGCAGAGGCCTCCTACCAGATTGGCTCCTACATTTTCTTCCCCACCCATTCCTACCTCACCTCCCACACCTCCTGGGGATGGGGTGCAAGATTCAGGAATGCGTTGTACGGGGTGCAAGGTTCAGGATTGCGTTGTACAGGGTGCAAGGTTCAGGAGTGTGTTGTACAGGGCACAAGGTTCAGGAATGCGTTATGTACAGAGTGCAAGGTTCAGGAGTGCATTGTACGGGGTGCTAGGTTCAAGAGTTCGTTGTACGGGTGCAAATTTCAGGAATGCGTTATATGGGGTGCAAGGTTCAGGAATGCATTGTATGGGGTGCAAGGTTCAGGAATGCATTGTACGGGGTGCAAGGTTCTGGAGTGCGTTGAACGGGGTGCAAGGTTCAGGGGGGCATTGTAGGGGGTGCAAGGTTTAAGGTTCAGGAGTGCATTGTATGGGGTGCAAGGTTTAGGAGTGCTTTGTACGGGGGAAAAGGTTCAGGAGTGCATTGTACGGGGTGCAAGGTTTAGGAGTGCGTTGTACGGGGTGCAAGGTTCAGGAATGCGTTATGTACAGAGTGCAAGGTTCAGGAGTGCGTTGTACGGGGTGCAAGGTTCAGGAGTGCATTGTACAGGGTGCAAGGTTCAGGAGTGCGTTGTACGGGGTGCAAGGTTCAGGAGTGCATTGTACAGGGTGCAAGGTTCAGGAATGCGTTATATGGGGTGCAAGGTTCAGGAATGCGTTGTACAGGGTGCAAGGTTCAGGAATGCGTTGTACGGGTGCAAATTTCAGGAATGCGTTAAATGGGGTGCAAGGTTCAGGAATGCATTGTATGGGGTGCAAGGTTCAGGAGTGCCTTCTACGGGGAGCAAGGTTTAGGAGTGCGTTGTATGAGGTGCAAAGTTCAAGAGTGCATTGTACGGGGGCAAGGTTCAGGAATACGTTATATGGGGTGCAAGGTTCAGGAATGCGTTGTACAGGGTGCAAGGTTCAGGAATGCGTTATGTACAGAGTGCAAGGTTCAGGAGGGCGTTGTACAGGGTGCAAGCTTCAGGAGTGCGTTGTATGGGGTGCAAGGTTCAGGAGTGCATTGTACAGGGTGCAAGGTTCAGGAATGCATTGTACGGGGTGCTAGGTTCAGGAGTGCGTTGTACGGGTGCAAATTTCAGGAATGTGTTATATGGGGTGCAAGGTTCAGGAATGCATTGTATGGGGTGCAAGGTTCAGGAATGCGTTGAATGGGGTGCAAGGTTCAGGAGTGCATTGTACGGGGTGCAAGGTTTAAGGTTCAGGAGTGCATTGTATGGGGTGCAAGGTTTAGGAGTGCGTTGTACGGGGTGCAAGGTTCAGGAATGCGTTGTATGGGGTGCAAGGTTCAGGAGTGCTTTGTAAGGGGTGCAAGGTTCAGGAGTGCATTGTACAGGGTGCAAGGTTCAGGAGTGCATTGCATGAGGTGCAAGGTTCAAGAGTCGGTTGTACGGGGTGCAAGGTTCAGGAGTGTGTTGTATGGGGTGCAAGGTTCAGGAGTGTGTTGTACGGGGTGCAAGGTTCAGGAGTGTGTTGTAGGGGATGCAAGGTTCAGGAGAGCGTTGCACAGGAGCGCAAGGTTCAGGAATACGTTGTACAGAGTGCAAGGTTCAGGAGTGCATTGGCCTGGGCAAGTCCCTTATGGGAGAATGATAAATCCTGTGATACTCGATTACCCGAGTTTTGTTGCCTCCTTTTGTAGGGTATTCGATGGGCCTGCTCGCTCTGCCTCTGCTGCTAAGCTGTTCCTGTCCATGCAACAGGGTATATGAAGTTCGTACCTTGGAAGCAGAGGTGAGCTGGAATAATGAGGCTCTAGTGGCTGCGGTCTCATGGTCTCTCTGATGCATTGAAGGACGAGGCTCTCATATCTTTCCTGATTTTGATCGATACCAGGCTCAGGGAGAGACCTTCGTTTAAGTAGCACTTGCAGAGGCCTCCTACCAGATTGGCTCCTACATTTTCTTCCCCACCCATTCCTACCTCACCTCCCACACCTCCTGGGGATGGGGTGCAAGATTCAGGAATGCGTTGTACGGGGTGCAAGGTTCAGGATTGCGTTGTACAGGGTGCAAGGTTCAGGAGTGTGTTGTACAGGGCACAAGGTTCAGGAATGCGTTATGTACAGAGTGCAAGGTTCAGGAGTGCATTGTACGGGGTGCTAGGTTCAAGAGTTCGTTGTACGGGTGCAAATTTCAGGAATGCGTTATATGGGGTGCAAGGTTCAGGAATGCATTGTATGGGGTGCAAGGTTCAGGAATGCATTGTACGGGGTGCAAGGTTCTGGAGTGCGTTGAACGGGGTGCAAGGTTCAGGGGGGCATTGTAGGGGGTGCAAGGTTTAAGGTTCAGGAGTGCATTGTATGGGGTGCAAGGTTTAGGAGTGCTTTGTACGGGGGAAAAGGTTCAGGAGTGCATTGTACGGGGTGCAAGGTTTAGGAGTGCGTTGTACGGGGTGCAAGGTTCAGGAATGCGTTATGTACAGAGTGCAAGGTTCAGGAGTGCGTTGTACGGGGTGCAAGGTTCAGGAGTGCATTGTACAGGGTGCAAGGTTCAGGAGTGCGTTGTACGGGGTGCAAGGTTCAGGAGTGCATTGTACAGGGTGCAAGGTTCAGGAATGCGTTATATGGGGTGCAAGGTTCAGGAATGCGTTGTACAGGGTGCAAGGTTCAGGAATGCGTTGTACGGGTGCAAATTTCAGGAATGCGTTAAATGGGGTGCAAGGTTCAGGAATGCATTGTATGGGGTGCAAGGTTCAGGAGTGCCTTCTACGGGGAGCAAGGTTTAGGAGTGCGTTGTATGGGGTGCAAAGTTCAAGAGTGCATTGTACGGGGGCAAGGTTCAGGAATACGTTATATGGGGTGCAAGGTTCAGGAATGCGTTGTACAGGGTGCAAGGTTCAGGAATGCGTTATGTACAGAGTGCAAGGTTCAGGAGGGCGTTGTACAGGGTGCAAGCTTCAGGAGTGCGTTGTATGGGGTGCAAGGTTCAGGAGTGCATTGTACAGGGTGCAAGGTTCAGGAATGCATTGTACGGGGTGCTAGGTTCAGGAGTGCGTTGTACGGGTGCAAATTTCAGGAATGTGTTATATGGGGTGCAAGGTTCAGGAATGCATTGTATGGGGTGCAAGGTTCAGGAATGCGTTGAATGGGGTGCAAGGTTCAGGAGTGCATTGTACGGGGTGCAAGGTTTAAGGTTCAGGAGTGAATTGTATGGGGTGCAAGGTTTAGGAGTGCGTTGTACGGGGTGCAAGGTTCAGGAGTGCATTGTACGGGGTGCAAGGTTTAGGAGTGCGTTGTACGGGGTGCAAGGTTCAGGAGTGTGTTGTTAAGGGCACAAGGTTCAGGAATGCGTTATGTTCAGAGTGCAAGGTTCAGGAGTGCGTTGTCCGGGGTGCAAGGTTCAGGAGTGCATTGTACAGGGTGCAAGGTTCAGGAATGCATTGTACGGGGTGCTAGGTTCAGGAGTGCGTTGTACGGGTGCAAATTTCAGGAATGCGTTATATGGGGTGCAAGGTTCAGGAATGCATTGTATGGGGTGCAAGGTTCAGGAATGCATTGTACGGGGTGCAAGTTTCAGGATGGCGTTGTACAGGGAGCAAGGTTCAGGAATGCGTTGTACACGGTGCAAGGTTCTGGAGTGCATTGTACGGGGTGCAAGGTTTAAGGTTCAGGAGTGCATTGTACAGGGTGCAAGGTTTAGGAGTGCGCTGTACGGGGTGCAAGGTTCAGGAGTGTGTTGTACGGGGTGCAAGGTTCAGGAGTGCGTTGTACAGGGTGCAAGGTTGAGGAATGCGTTGTACAGAGTGCAAGGTTCAGGAGTGCATTGTACGGGGTGCAAGGTTTAGGAGTGCGCTGTACGGGGTGCAAGGTTCAGGAGTGTGTTGTACGGGGTGCAAGGTTCAGGAGTGCGTTGTACAGGGTGCAAGGTTGAGGAATGCGTTGTACAGAGTGCAAGGTTCAGGAGTGCATTGTACGGGGTGCAAGGTTCAGGTATGCGTTGTATGGGGTGCAAGGTTCAGGAATACGTTGTACAAGGTGCAAAGTTCAGGAATGAGTTATACGGGGTGCAAGGTTCAGGAATGCGTTGTATGGGGTGCAAGGTTCAGGAGTGCTTTGTAAGGGGTGCAAGGTTCAGGAGTGCATTGTACAGGGTGCAAGGTTCAGGAGTGCATTGCATGAGGTGCAAGGTTCAAGAGTCGGTTGTACGGGGTGCAAGGTTCAGGAGTGTGTTGTATGGGGTGCAAGGTTCAGGAGTGTGTTGTACGGGGTGCAAGGTTCAGGAGTGTGTTGTAGGGGATGCAAGGTTCAGGAGAGCGTTGCACAGGAGCGCAAGGTTCAGGAATACGTTGTACAGAGTGCAAGGTTCAGGAGTGCATTGTACGGAGTGCAAGGTTCAGGAGTGCATTGCACGAGGTGCAAGGTTCAGGAATGCGTTGTATAGGGAGCAAGGTTCAGGAATTAGTTAAACTGCAAAGACACCAATTAGTTAAACATTGCACACTTATCTTAAACTCTTGATTAGCAGCATACAGGAGCGGAGGGAACAATGGTGGCATCGGATGAAAGATAAATGAGTGCAGCCGAGTAGGACATTCAGCAGTGTAACATCTATCCAACACTGCCAGGTATTGGTGGGCAAGTCGGGGACGGCAGCAATGAGAGTGATTGGAGCTGTCAAATTGAAGCGGTGATGTTGGGGATGGGCGGTGCCGATATGCTGGGCCCTGCCCCTTTGTTCCAGCCAGCCTCGTGGCATGTATACATTGCTGGCCGGGGAGGAAGGTGGCAGGGGGGCAGGACCAATTGTAACTACTGTACAGTATGTGCGCACCCACAGCGGTGTATAATTCAGGATTATACACCACTGTGGATGCACATACAGTAGTTACAATCGGTCCCACCTCCTGCAAACTTCCTCTTCGGCCAGTGGCTGTTTGTCTATAAAGTAAACGGGACAAAGGGACAGAGCCCCACATATGGGCCCCAACCACCCCAACATCAGTGCTTTATTTTGACAGCTCCACTCACTCTCATTGCGGCTGCCCCCGACTTGCCCACCAATCACTGGATGCTAAATGGATGTTATACTGCTGAGGTATTTAGCCCCGAGTTCCCGACCAACCCCAGGCCTTGGGACTCAGGGCTAATAATTTTAAATAAGCAATACGAGACCCAGGACTTTTTGGGGGCCCGCTCAGGGCTATAGCTCCGGTTAAGCCCCCCTCCCGATGCCACTGGCAACCCCCCTTGGCCTGCGCCCCTGGTGGGCACTGGTTTTGTCAACCCCTTGGTACACCCCTGATATCTAGGGATGCCCTTTGGCTTGTGCAATGTGCCCCCTGTCTTCCAGGAGTTAATCAATTATGTCTTTTGTGATATGTTGCAGCAATGCCTAGTAGTCTATTCGGACGAAATCTTGATTTACTCTGACTCAATTCATTTACACTACTTGGATGTCAGAAGAGTGCTGCAATGGCTGCATGAAAATGGGCTTTTCTGTAAGCTTGAGAAATGTGAATTCCACCTGTCTCAGGCGGCCTTATTGGGCTTCGTAATTTCTGCTGAAGGGTTCTCCATGAACCCTCAGAAGGTTTCAGCTGTTCTACAATGGCCTCGCCCTAGTGGTCCCTGTTTTATTCAGTGTTTCCTTGGGTTTGCCAACTGTAACGGAACCTCAACCCACACTGTGCTTGTGGGCTTTCGTCAGTATACGGCTTCCTTCAGTCTTGAACATAGATATCAAATATTCCAGCTGCCCCCATACAAAACTAGCCGACAACTTAGCTTGTACTGGAACCTTCTCCTTTATTGAACATTCTCACACAGTTTATATACAGCATGGACATCCCCCTCCTGATTAAATTATCCCATCAGTTCAGAGGTTGCCTGATTACATTATCATATGCAGATGAAATTGTATACAGAAATAGAATTAACCTGAACTAATTATCTAGCCATCTGGACAGAAACAATGTCTTAGCATCACACAGAGGCTCACACCCTGTCAGGCCAGACAGGCCTTATTCTTGTATCGTTTAACTATGTGGTCCCGTATTTGCCCAGCTCCAAGATCGTTAAAGCTGATGCCTTGTCTCGCCAGTATTCTGAGTTGTCCAGGGAGGACTTCGTGCCGAAACCGGTCATACCTTAGGATCATATCCTGGCTGCCATCCGCACCAACTTAACCTCTCCTCAACAGATCTTGCCTGCCCAACCTGATGCTCCCACAGAGAGACCTGCTGGCAAATGTTTTGTACCCGAGGGGTTGCGCATCAGACTGTTGCACACGTACCACAATTCCAAGACTGCCGGTCATCCTAGTAAGAAAAGCTATTTCAGAATTTCAGTTCTCGTGGCCATCTCTCTGCACTGATGTTGCTGTGTATGTGGCTGCTTGTTCAGTCTGTACCCAGAACAAATCTCTGTGGCACCTTCCCTTGGGCCTACTGCATCCCATTCCTAGTGGGGAGTGTCCCTGGTCTCACCTGGCCATGGATTTTATTATGGAAATTTCTGCGTATTGAGGTTACACGGTTATCCTCATGGTTGTCGACCAGTTCTCCAAAATGTGCCACTATGTTCCATTTAAGTGTCTGCCTACCACTCAGGAGCTTGCCTCTGTGTTTGCCAGGGAGGTTTTCCGCTGACACGGGTTGCCTAAGGAGATTATTTCAGACCATGGGAGCCAGTTTGTCTCCAGGTTCTGGTGCGCCTTTTGCTCCCAGTTGGGTATTCGACCCCCCTTCTCCTCTGGCTACCATCCGCAGTCCAATGGTGCCGCTGAGCATTCCAACTAAGCTCGGGAGAAATTTCTCTGCTGCTATATCTCTGACCATCAGGACAATTGGGTAGATCTGCTACCCTGGGCAGAGTTTGCCAGGAACTCTGACATCAACTCATCTTCCAGAATGTCTCCATTCATGGCCATTTATGGGTTCCAACCCATTGTGTTGCCTGAGTCGTTCTCGCCACAGGACATCTCGGCTGTGGAGGATCATCTTCGTGCCCTCCGTTCCTCTTGGGTACAGATTCAAGAGTCTTTACGGGTCTCTGCATAGCGTCAGAAGCTCCAGGCAGACCAGAGACGTTTATCTGCTCCTTCATACCAGGTTGGGGAGAGGGTTTGGTTGTCGACCCGTAATCTCAACCTTAGGGTGCTCACTCCTGTCTCTTATAAACTCTGTTTGCATCATCACTTGCCTGCTGCCTGTGCGTCCCTCAGTGATGATGTTGCACACCTGACTATATATATATCACCTGATAGCTTGCAGTCTTTGCCCTTGTGTTTGTGCTCCAAGGTGCATCACTGCTAGCAGTCTTCTGTTTTCCGTGTTCGTGTGTGCATGACCTGGCTTGGCTGATGACTTTCCCGGCTCTTGATCCCACATTGGCAGACGACCCCCGCATCGGCAGACGATCCAGCATTGGAAGGCTACCCGATACTGAATTTGACCCCGCCTTGGATGACTACCTGCTTCTAGACTCAATCCTAAGCTTGTATGACTACCCGCTTCTGGACGTGACCCCGGCTGTTCCTGTTTTCGCTCCTCACTCTTGCTGTGCATTTATTGTTGCCCTAATAAACTGCTTTATTTTCCTTGCATCTTCATGTGGTCTTGTTTCCTGCGTGCATGACCTGGCTTGGCTGACGACTTTCCTGGCTCTCGATCCCGCATCTGCAGACAATCTGGCATTGGCAGACTACCCGCTACTGGACTTGACTCCGGCTTGAACAACTACCCGCTTCTAGACTCAATCCCCGGCTTGGATGACTACCCGCTTCTAGACTTGACCCCGGCTGTTCCTGATTTCGCTCCTCACTCTTGCTGTGCGTTTATTGTTGTTGCCCTAATAAACTGCTTTATTTTACTTGCATCTGCGTGTGGTCTAGTTTCCTGGCACCCTGACACCAGGACAAAATGACCACATTTAGGAGTGTAAACACCCCATTGTATTTTTTCAGGGGCATGGCGAGTCATTTGAAGTGATCAATGTTTTGCCACATGTGGAAAGAAAATGAAAATGTATTTTTGTACACAAAGTCGTCGATTTAATAAAATATTTCTAGCACATAGCATGGACACACTTTCACCGCAAAACACATTCTGCTACTCCTCCTGTGTTTGGAGATACTACATGAGTGAGACTTTTTCACTGTTCTGACTAATTCTCTACCAGATATTGTATCTTGTGTATCACAAAAATCAACCAACATTATAAGAAAAACAGCATACTATAATTGTTGCCACTGCACCAGTGGTCAGGCAAGTTAGCTTAGTGTAGCACTATATATAGCAGTCCCTGTTCCTATAAGCAAAGCAAGCCTAGCCTATTGGAACATGGCTACCCCCATAAATGCCATTTTCACTGGCCAGGAAGTACAGAAGGCTGAACAAAGGGTGAACAAAAGAGTTTCTGTGGTTCCAGGAGTGGAGTTATCTGCAGGAGATGATTGGGACTGGTGTCTCACAGGATCATAGTCAGCAGGATGTGCAGATGGCTAACTTCAAGTGGCAGGCAGAGACATGGTCAATAAAAAGGTTGAGGATTTGTCCATACAGCTGGCAGAAATGTGGCCAATAAACAGGCCAGGGTCAGCACAGACAGCAGGCAGTGGCAGCACTGCACTGTTTTGGCAATTTTCAGGAACATTGTTGATGGCTTACACTGCTCTGATGACACTGAGACTGGTGTGGCTAATGATCAAGGACACTGTTGGTGACCTACACTAGTCTGGTAAAACTGGGGCTGGTGTGGCAGTGTTTCTGGCAGCAATGGTCTGGTGACACAAGGACTGGTGTGTAGAGAGTGTTCTATTTTGTTGTTTTAAAGTGATAACACTGCTCCTCTATAGATATAACACAGAGTTGCCCTAAAATTATTATTTATTTTTTTTTTAAAGCAAAAAAATGTATTTTTTTTTTCATAAATCAGCCAGAACTGACAGCAGCCGGTAAATACATGTCAAATACATATAGGGTCCATTCACACATCTGTAAAATGGGTCCGCATCCATTCCACAATTTGGCAGAATGTTTACAGACCCATTGATTTTCAATTTCAGTCTGAAAAATTAGGCATTCACAGGATAAAGAAGTAAGTGTCGGCCATTCCAGGCCCCAAAAATTAGCCCACATGTGTTTACCTGACAGCTAAGAACATTATATTCTATGGCTGAAGGTACATTAGGCATTCACAGGATAAATAAGTAAGTGTCGGCCAGTATTGGCCCCAAAAATTAGCCCACATGGGTTTACCTGACAGCTAAGAACGTTGTATTCTGTGGCTGAAGGTACATTAGGCATTCACAGGATACAGAAGTAAGTGTCGGCCAGTATTGGCCCCAAAAATACTCTCACATAGGTTTACCTGACAGCTAAGAACGTAGTATTTGGTGGCCGAAGGTACATTAGGCCTTCACAGGATACAGAAGTAAATGTCGGCCAGTATAGGCCCCAGTTGGGTTTACCTGACAGCTAATAACGTAGTATTCTGTGGCTGAAAGTTCATTAGGCATTGACAGAAAAAATAATTGTCGGCCATGAAAGGCCCCAAAAATTTGGCATTCAATGGACATGAAATGCCTTTTTTGCCTCTGTATTTAGCGAAGACAAGGACACAGAATTGTTGTGGGTGGATGGTGGTCTGGCGGATATTTGTGGCCTGTCATGAAGAATTTCAATGAAACATGGTCTACTGGTCACATGTGTTGAATTCCTCAGAGATCCATGCCTCATTCATTTTTATAAATGTGAGGTAGTCTACACTGTCATGAGCTAGGCGAGTGCGCTTATCGGTCACGATTCCCCCTGCTGCGCTGAACATCCTTTCGGCAGGACACTGGACGGGGGGGCAAGCCAACAGTTCCATTGCAAATTGTGCAAGCTCTGGCCAGAGGTCAAGCCTGCCCACCCAGTAGTCCAGGGGTTCATCACTCCTCAGAGTGTCCACATCGGCCGTTAACCCGATGTAGTCAGACACCTGTCAGTCTAGGCATTCCCTGATGCTGGATCCGGAGTACAGCTGTCGATGGGTCGGCTGAAAGAAGGATCTCATATCTTAAGTGACCAAGACATCTTCAAACCGCCCTCTTCTTGCAGGCGCTGTTGGATTGCTACCCGCAACTGTCTCTCTGTGACTGGAATTCCTCTGCCAGCGCACGCAAAAGCAGAATGCAGCATTTCTCGCAGCAAGGCCTGGAAGTGCTGCATTCTGATCGCCCTCTGTGATGCTGGTAACATTTCCGCCATTTTTTGTTTGTACCGGGGATCTAAGTATGTTGCGGGGTCTCCCTTTAAACACTGGAGCATGTAGGCCCCCATTCGCACTAACTTGGAAGCGGTGTAGTGGCCTGGCTCCAGCTCATCATCCAGGATAATGTCGTCCTCGTTCTCCTCCCCCCATCCACGGATAACACCAGGGATCCCAGAAAGGTTTAAAGCATGATCTTCTTGCTCCTCCTCATCCACCCCAGCACCATCCTCCTCTGACTCCTCTTCAGACTCCTGTTGTTGACTTGTCTCAGATGGAGTAGCACCCACTGGGAATTCATCCTACATTGCGACTTCCTCATCTTCCTGCTCCTCGACGGCTTGATCAATGACACAGCGCAATCCACACTCCAGAAAGAAGGCGTAAGGTACGATGTCACTGATGGTGCCCTGGCCGTGACTGACCAGTTTGGTGATCTCATCGAATGGCCGCAGAAGTCTGCATGCGTGCCGCATGAGCAGGCACTGGTGAGGTGAAAAAAACCCAAGCTCCCCAGAACCTGTCCTGCCGCAGAGTTCGTACATGTAGTAGTTACCTGCACGTTTCTGCTGGAGCACCCTATCAAGCATATGCAACGTAGAGTGCCATCACGTCGGGCAGTCACAAATAAGACACCTGACAGGCAGGTTGTGTCGCCGCTGAATGTCAGCAAGGTGAGCCATGGCTGTGTAAGATCTTCTGAAATTACCCAAGATTTTCTTGGCCTGCCGCAAGACGTCCTGGACCCCAGGGTATTTGGCAAGAAATCGCTGCATGACCAAGTTCAGGTCGTGTGCCATGCATGGCACATGTGTTATTTTTCCCTGTTTCAGCGCGCTCAGCAGATTGGCACCGTTGTCGCACACCACTTTACCAACTGTCAAATTGAGCGGTGTCAGCCACTGATCTGCCTGTGAACCCAAAGCTGAAAGGAGTGCAGGACCAGTGTGGCTCTTGGCTTCCAGGCACAACAGACGCAGCACAGCATTGCAACGTCTCACCTGGCATGTGGAATAGGTTCTGGGGATCTTGGTCAGCGCAGCGGAAGAGATGGTAGCAGCAGAAACGGAGGAGTCAGCCGAGGAGGAGAGGGAGGATGGAGGAGGAGGAGAAGAAGAGGCAGGCCTGCATGCAATCCGTGGCGGTACAACCAAATCTACATGGGTGCCACGGGTTACATGCTTGATGACCATCAGAAGGTACACCCAGTGGGCAGTAAAAGTGATATACCTTCCCTGCCCGTTTTTGCTAGACAATGTGTCTGTGGTCAGATGTATCTTGGCACCAACACTGTGTGCCAGAGATATATTCACTTGCCGCTTAACATGGCCATACAGCTCTGGAATGCCCTTCTGCGAAAAATATTTCCTGCCTGGGACCTTCCATTGTGGTGTTCCAATGGCCACAAATTTACGAAAGGCCTCCGAGTCTACCAGTTGATATGGCAGTAGTTGGCGGGCTATCAGTTCCGACAAGCCAGCAGTCAAACGTTGGGCGAGAGGGTTATCTGGCATCATCATTTTTTTCCACTCCAACACTTGGGCCACAGAAGCCTGCCTTTTTCCAGAACAACATGACGACAACATCATGGAAGGTGGAGTGGAGGACAATTGTGAGGAGAGAGGTGAAGGAGAAGAGGCTGGATGGTGAGAGGCTGGAGTGTGGCTTTGTGGGTTCTGACGGTGTTGCTCCCACTGGGCTCGGTGATGGGAGTTCAGGTGCCTTCTTAAGGCGGTCATCCCTAGGTGAGTGTTGGGCTTACAGCGACTTATGCGTTGACTGCAAAGGCTGCACATGGCAACACTGTTGTCAGCAACAGACACATTAAAAAAAGCCCACACTGCGGAGCCATGTGCCGGCGTCCTGGGAGTGCCAGATGTGACTGTACATGGTTGATGGCTCGCTCCTGATACATTTGCAGTCTGCTTTGTACCTCTTGTGCAATGCAAGTTCCGCCTGCCTCTCCTCCCTATCTGCTGGTCCGTCTCTCCCTCTGAACTCCCCTCCTCTTCCTTTCTTGTGGCCACCCACGTGATGTCCATAGACACATCATCATCCACGTCACCTTCCCCACCACTAACATTCAAGATCTCGGAGTAGGAAGCAACAGCGGGGACCAACCTCCTTGGGCTGATCTGGGTACTGTCGTCAGACTGCTGAGTGGTGGCTGTTGCTACCTCCTCTTCCTGATCTGATGCCAACAATGGCTGCGCATCGCAAATGTCTTGTGATGGATCGGAAAATAATTCCAGTGACTCAAGCGGAGGTTATATGGTGGTGGTGGTGTCTTTGGGGGTGCAAACAACAGAGAGTGAAGAGGGTGCAGATAGAGAGGATGAGGAGGGTGCAGAAGAGGAAGGCTGAGTGAGCCACTCAACCAAGTCTGGTGCGTCCTTTGACGTAATCGAACGCACCTTCTGAAACTTCACACTTTGGCTCCGGCCTACTGCTCCTGCCCTACCGCTACAAACCCTCCAGAAGGGCCTGCCTCTTCCTCTGCCTGTCATTTTTTTAATTACCCTGTGACAGAAGTCTCTAGAGAATCCCAGTATATCTGGAAAAAGGAATATAACACCCCGCTTCAATCTGTGGTATTGGGGGGCCACAGGTTTATCACACCAGTTCTACAAATAATTGTTGTTACTGTGTGTAGCACAGTTAAGACAGCAAAAGAGGCCACATTTTTGCAGGACTAAAATACACTCTTAGAAAGGTATACTGTTAAATAACACCCCACTTCAATATGTGGTATTGGGGGGGCCACTGGTTTATCACACCAGTTGTTCAAAAATTGGCCAGGGAGTTTGGCACTGTGTGTATCAGAGTTAACACAGAAAAAGAGGCAATATTGTTGCAGGACACAAATACACTTATGAAAGTATACTCCGATAACACCCCACTTCAATATGTGGTATTGGGGGGTCACTTGTTTATCACACCAGTTGTTCACAAATTGGCCAGTGAGTTTGGCACTGTGTATATCAGAGTTAACACAGCAAAAGAGGCAATATTGTTGCAGGACACAAATACACGTATGAAAGTATACTCAGATAACACCCCACTTCAATATGTGGTATTGGGGGGGGGCACTGGTCTATCACACCAGTTGTACAAATAATTGGCCAGTAACTGCTGTCACTGTGTGTAGCACAGTTAACGCAGCAAAACAGGACAAATTTTTGCAGGACTACAATACACTCTTAGAAAAGTATACTGTTAAATAACTTCCCACTTCAATATGTGGTATTGGGGGGCCACTGGTCTATCACACCAGTTATAATTAGGGTTGAGCGGACACCTAGATGTCCGTGTTCGACGGGTTCGGCCGAACTTTAAAAAAAAGTCCGGGTCCGTGTCCCGGACTTTTACCGAACTTTTCCCGGACACCGAACCCCATTGAAGTCAATGGGGACCCGAACTTTAAGGCACTAAAATGGCTCTAAAACACCAAAGGAAAGGGCTAGAGTGCTGCAAATGGCAGCAAAACGTAATTAAGAGCATGGCAAGTGCTCTGCAAACAAATGTGGATAGGGAAATAACTTAAAACAACAAAAAAAAACAGAAAAATAAAACAATGTTCTTCTTCATCTCTGAAGGACGAGGCCCATATGGAGTAGGAGGGAGGTTGAGGTGGTGGTGGATGTGGCGGTGACATAGGCGTGCGCACAGGGTGTGCTGGGTGTGCCTGGGCACACCCTAATCACCTAGGGCACATAGCATTGCCAGTGAGGAGATGGGAAAGATCTCCCTGGGACCTGCTCTGCTCTATTTCTCCTTGCCTACAGGTACATGGCCCCGATACATTACTCTCCCTGTTGGCAAACACATGCATGTGTATTTCAACTTTGGGGTGCACACCTTAATGCAATAGGCTGCGCACACCTATGGGCGGTGTAGGTGGAAGCGGCGGTGGAGGAGGACCAGGGCCGGATTAACAGCATCATGGGCTTGGTGCTGAGGATTTTGAAGGGCCTTAGGGCCGTGCCTTGCCATGCACCCAGAGGAGGAAGGGTGCAGCCATGCATGCCTAATTCAACATGGGATGCTGTCTCTGAAGCCCATAAACACATCCATGCATCGCCAACTGTCCCTCCTTGTCCGGCCTTCACGCTGTGTGGGGAGGTTCTGAGGGTGCTGCCTGGGGAAGCGAGCATAGAAGCCAGACTTCTGTGTTTACAAGTGACAGAAGAGCGGTAACAGTGAATATGGCCAACCCGGGGCCTATATAAAAGGTAGGGGCCTGGAGCTGCAGCTCCAATAGCCCCTACATTAATCTGGCCCTGAGGAGGAGGACGAGGTAGCCAACACTGCTTCTTTTCACAAATTTTAAATGAGGGTACACCCCAAAAGAGTGAGAAAGAGCAAAAATGGAACAATGGGTGGGTAAGGTCGGTATCCATTGCTATTCTGCACAAGGTACGGAAAAGTCCCGTGGGATCCATGCCTGGTTCATTTTAATGAACGTGAGCTTGTCCACATTGTCTCTGGACAGGCGGCTGCGCTTGTCTGTTATAACGCCCCCAGCCGTGCTAAATACCCGTTCAGATAATACACTGGCTGCAGGGCACGCCAGCACCTCCAAGGCGTAAAGGGCAAGCTCAGGCCATGTGCCTAATTTGGAGACCCAGAAGTTGAAGGGGGCAGACCCGTCATTCACTACATGTAGGCGTGTGCACACATACTGCTCCACCATGTTGGTAAAATGCTGCCTCCTGCTAAGACGTTCCATCTGAGCTGCTGGTGCTGCTGTTTGTTGTGGCGTGCTGACAAAGCTTTTCCACATTTCGGCCATGCTAAC
Source organism: Pelophylax lessonae (assembly GCF_965119305.1). Classification (NCBI taxonomy): domain Eukaryota; kingdom Metazoa; phylum Chordata; class Amphibia; order Anura; family Ranidae; genus Pelophylax; species Pelophylax lessonae. Next base: position 578,992,717 of record NC_138768.1, on the reverse strand, counting down.
CCTGCCTTCTGAGGTGCTGGCGGTGCCCTGGTTGCGTTGGCGACCTCCTCCTCCTCCTCCTCTGCCTTGTGCTTCCACTGTGGCCCCGCTGTCAGATGGGAATGCCAGCAGCATGGCGTCTACCAGCGTGCGCTTGTACTCGCGCATCTTGCGATCGCGCTCCAGTGAGTGAATTAAGGACGGTACGTTGTCCTTGTAACGGGGATCCAGCAGCGTGGCCACCCAGTAATCAGCACAAGTTAGAATGTGGGCAACTCGGCGGTCGTTGTGGAGACACTGCAGCATGTAATCGCTCATGTGTGCCAGGCTGCCCAGAGGCAACGAAAGGCTGTCCTCTGTGGGAGGTGTATGGTCCGTGTCCTCTGTATCCCCCCAGCCACGCACCAGTGATGGCCATGAGCTGGCCTGGGTGCCACCCTGCTGTGAACATGGTTCCATCTCCTCCTCCAGCTCCTCCTCCTCCTCATCCTCCTCATCCTCCAGAACTGTGCCCCTGCTGGACAATTGCGTCCCTGGCGTTTGCGTGTGCAGGAACCCACCCTCGGAGCCCCTTGCGAATGACTGCCCTGAAAGCCTTGGAAATGTTACCTCTTCATCCTCCTCCTCCTCCTCATCCTGTGCCACATCCTCTTCCATCATCGCCCGAATTGTTTTTTCAAGGAGGCATAGAAGTGGGATAGTTAAGCTGAGAACGGCGTCATTGCCACTGGCCATGTTGGTGGAGTACTCAAAACAGCGCAACAAGGCACACAGGTCTCGCATGGAGGCCCAGTTATTGGTGGTGAAGTGGTGCTGTTCCGCAGAGCGACTCACGCGTGCGTGCTGCAGCTGAAACTCCACTATGGCCTGCTGCTGCTCGCACAGTCTTTCCAGCATGTGCAAGGTGGAGTTCCACCTTGTGGGCACGTCACATATGAGGCGGTGAGCGGGAAGGCCGAAGTTACGCTGCAGCGCTGCCAGGCGAGCAGCAGCAGGGTGAGAACGCCGAAAGTGCGCACAAACGGCCCGCACTTTCTGCAGCAGCTCTGACATATCGGGGTAGTTTTTAAGGAACCTCTGCACCACCAAATTCAGCACATGCGCCAGGCAAGGGATGTGCGTCAAACCGGCTAGGCCCAGAGCTGCTATGAGATTTCGCCCGTTATCGCACACCACCAGGCCGGGCTTGAGGCTCGCTGGCAGCAACCACTCATTTGTCTGCTGTTCCATGCTCCTCCACAACTCCTGCGCGGTGTGTGGTTTGTCCCCCAAACAGGCAAGTTGTAAAACTGCCTGCTGTCGTTTACCCCTGGCCGTGCTGAAGTTGGTGGTGAAGGTGTTACGCTGTCCGGATGAGGAGGCGGTAGAGGATGAGGAAGCGGAGTAGGAGGAGTTAGGAACAGGAGGCAAACTGAAGCGCCCTGCAATCCTCGGTGGTGGAAGGACATGCGCCAAATTGCTATCCGCCTCAGGCCCATCCGCCACTGCATTTACCCAGTGTGCCGTTAGGGAGATATAACGCCCCTGACCGTGCTTACTGGTCCACGTATCCGTAGTTAGGTGGACCTTGGCACAGATGGCGTTGCGCAGTGCACACCTGATTTTTTCCCCCACTTGGTTGTGCAGGGAAGGGATGGCTTGCCTGGAAAAGTAGTGGCGGCTGGGCACGACGTACTGTGGGACAGCCACCGACATAAGGTTTTTAAAACTGTGCGTCTCCACCAGACGGAATGACAGCATTTCAAAGGCCAATAATTTTGAAATGCTGGCATTCAGGGCCAGGGATCGCGGGTGGGTAGGGGGGTACTTCCTCTTCCTCTCAAGTGTTTGGGAGATGGAAAGCTGAACGCTTCCACGGGACATTGTGGAGATGGTTGTTGGTGACCCAGGTGGTGGTGTTGCTGACAGATCGTCTGTTTGCGGGGTGGCAGGTGCCGGTATCACTACAGATGTGGCTGGAGCGGCCGAGACTGCAGCAGAAGAGGAAGCAGGATGAGCCAGAGACGTTTCTTGGTTTTGAAGGTGTGTACTCCACTGCAGCTCGTGCTTTGCACTTAGATGCCTGATCATGCAGGTTGTGCTCAGGTTGAGAAGGTTCATGCCTCGCTTCAAGCTCTGATTGCACAGGGTGCAAACCACTCGTGTCCTGTCATCAGCACATTTTCTAAAGAACTTCCACGCTAGAGAACTCCTTTGAGCTGACTTTGGTGCGCTCGTTCCCTTGCTGCGTTGGGCAGTAGCGGGCGTAGTGTCTAGGGCACGGCCGCTCCGCTTCTGCACCCTGCTCCCTCTTCTGCTGTGCTGGTGGCTCTGTGCGACCACCGCCTCTTCCTCCAAACTACTCAGTTCACCTGCATGACGTTCATTCCATGTGGGGTCGAGGACCTCATCGTCCTCCACATCATCTTCCACCCAGTCTTCACCCCTGCCCTCCTTGTCGGTCTCCACAATGCTGAACGCCGCAGCAGTTGGCACCTGCGTTTCGTCATCATCGGAGATGTGCTGCGATGATCCTTGCATGTACTCATCTTGAGAAATAAGTGGTTGGGCATCGCTGCACTCAATCTCTTCCACTTCTGGGGCAGGGCTAGGTGGATGGCCCTGGGAAACCCTGCTGACAGAGTCCTCAAAAAGAATAAGAGACTGCTGTATGGCTTGGGGCTCAGACTGCTGGCCTGATTTGCAAGGGGGTGAGGTGAAAGACGGTTGGACATTGGCTGCAGGTGCCAACTCTGACCTTTCTGCAGTAGACTGGGTGGGAGACAATGTGAAGGAACTGGAGGCACTGTCAGCAGCAAACCAATCTACTATCGCCTCAACTTGTTCTGGCCTCATCACTTCTAGGGGCGTTTGATGCCCTACCAAATACTGATGCAGGTTCTGTCGCCTACTCACACTTGAGGAAGGTGTTTCACTTGTGCGTGTAGCTGGCACAGATCGACCATGTCCTCTCCTTGCAACAGGAGCTCTACCAGCAGCACCACGACCCAGGCCACGGCCCTTATTTGACGGTCTCCTCATATTTCTGTAATTTAAGATCTTGCCCTAGAAAGGTTTTTATTGAATAGCGGAATAGAAAATATGATCCAAAAAAAGTGTATGTATATCACACGTACACAACCACACTAGGCCCCAATTACTATTGTTTGTACCCCTAAAAGGCTAGATGAGGAGTAGGGGGGGTATGGAACAGGCAGCACCCTCAAACCTTCAGAAGTATGAGATGAACCCCAACAACTTGGAAAGGTGGATCTCTCTCACACGTACCGACACAGACTATCCCGCAATTCAATTGATCCTCAAAGGTTTTTATTGAATAGCGGAATAGGAAATATGATCAAAAAAAGTGTATGTATCTCGCACGTACACAACCACACTAGGCCCCAATTACTATTGTTTGTACCCCTAAAAGGCTAGATGAGGAGTAGGGGGGGTATGGAACAGGCAGCACCCTCAAACCTTCAGAAGTATGAGATGAACCCCAACAACTTGGAAAGGTGGATCTCTCTCACACGTACCGACACAGACTATCCCGCAATTCAATTGATCCTCAAAGGTTTTTATTGAATAGCGGAATAGGAAATATGATCAAAAAAAGTGTATGTATCTCGCACGTACACAACCACACTAGGCCCCAATTACTATTGTTTGTACCCCTAAAAGGCTAGATGAGGAGTAGGGGGGGTATGGAACAGGCAGCACCCTCAAACCTTCAGAAGTATGAGATGAACCCCAACAACTTGGAAAGGTGGATCTCTCTCACACGTACCGACACAGACTATCCCGCAATTCAATTGATCCTCAAAGGTTTTTATTGAATAGCGGAATAGGAAATATGATCAAAAAAAGTGTATGTATCTCGCACGTACACAACCACACTAGGCCCCAATTACTATTGTTTGTACCCCTAAAAGGCTAGATGAGGAGTAGGGGGGGTATGGAACAGGCAGCACCCTCAAACCTTCAGAAGTATGAGATGAACCCCAACAACTTGGAAAGGTGGATCTCTCTCACACGTACCGACACAGACTATCCCGTAATTCAATTGATCCTCAAAGGTTTTTATTGAATAGCGGAATAGGAAATATGATCAAAAAAAGTGTATGTATCTCGCACGTACACAACCACACTAGGCCCCAATTACTATTGTTTGTACCCCTAAAAGGCTAGATGAGGAGTAGGGGGGGTATGGAACAGGCAGCACCCTCAAACCTTCAGAAGTATGAGATGAACCCCAACAACTTGGAAAGGTGGATCTCTCTCACACGTACCGACACAGACTATCCCGCAATTCAATTGATCCTCAAAGGTTTTTATTGAATAGCGGAATAGGAAATATGATCAAAAAAAGTGTATGTATCTCGCACGTACACAACCACACTAGGCCCCAATTACTATTGTTTGTACCCCTAAAAGGCTAGATGAGGAGTAGGGGGGGTATGGAACAGGCAGCACCCTCAAACCTTCAGAAGTATGAGATGAACCCCAACAACTTGGAAAGGTGGATCTCTCTCACACGTACCGACACAGACTATCCCGCAATTCAATTGATCCTCAAAGGTTTTTATTGAATAGCGGAATAGGAAATATGATCAAAAAAAGTGTATGTATCTCGCACGTACACAACCACACTAGGCCCCAATTACTATTGTTTGTACCCCTAAAAGGCTAGATGAGGAGTAGGGGGGGTATGGAACAGGCAGCACCCTCAAACCTTCAGAAGTATGAGATGAACCCCAACAACTTGGAAAGGTGGATCTCTCTCACACGTACCGACACAGACTATCCCGCAATTCAATTGATCCTCAAAGGTTTTTATTGAATAGCGGAATAGGAAATATGATCAAAAAAAGTGTATGTATCTCGCACGTACACAACCACACTAGGCCCCAATTACTATTGTTTGTACCCCTAAAAGGCTAGATGAGGAGTAGGGGGGGTATGGAACAGGCAGCACCCTCAAACCTTCAGAAGTATGAGATGAACCCCAACAACTTGGAAAGGTGGATCTCTCTCACACGTACCAACACAGACTATCCCCCAATTTAACTGATCCCCAAAGGTTTTTGATTAAATAGCGGAATAGAAAATATGATCCCAAAAAAGTGTATGTATATCACACGTACACAACCACACTAGGCCCCAATTACTATTGTTTGTACCCCTAAAAGGCTAGGAGTAGGGGGAGTATGGAACAGGCAGCACCCTCAAACCTTCAGAAGTATGAGATGAACCTCAACAACTTGGAAAGGTGGATCTCTCTCACACGTACCAACACAGACTATCCCCCAATTTAACTGATCCCCAAAGGTTTTTGATTAAATAGCGGAATAGAAAATATGATCCCAAAAAAGTGTATGTATATCACACGTACACAACCACACTAGGCCCCAATTACTATTGTTTGTACCCCTAAAAGGCTAGGAGTAGGGGTGTATGGAACAGGCAGCACCCTCAAACCTTCAGAAGTATGAGATGAACCTCAACAACTTGGAAAGGTGGATCTCTCTCACACGTACCAACACAGACTATCCCCCAATTTAACTGATCCCCAAAGGTTTTTGATTAAATAGCGGAATAGAAAATATGATCCCAAAAAAGTGTATGTATATCACACGTACACAACCACACTAGGCCCCAATTACTATTGTTTGTACCCCTAAAAGGCTAGGAGTAGGGGGGGTATGGAACAGGCAGCACCCTCAAACCTTCAGAAGTATGAGATGAACCCCAACAACTTGGAAAGGTGGATCTCTCTCACACGTACCAACACAGACTATCCCCCAATTTAACTGATCCCCAAAGGTTTTTGATTAAATAGCGGAATAGAAAATATGATCCCAAAAAAGTGTATGTATATCACACGTACACAACCACACTAGGCCCCAATTACTATTGTTTGTACCCCTAAAAGGCTAGGAGTAGGGGGAGTATGGAACAGGCAGCACCCTCAAACCTTCAGAAGTATGAGATGAACCCCAACAACTTGGAAAGGTGGATCTCTCTCACACGTACCAACACAGACTATCCCCCAATTTAACTGATCCCCAAAGGTTTTTGATTAAATAGCGGAATAGAAAATATGATCCCAAAAAAGTGTATGTATATCACACGTACACAACCACACTAGGCCCCAATTACTATTGTTTGTACCCCTAAAAGGCTAGGAGTAGGGGGAGTATGGAACAGGCAGCACCCTCAAACCTTCAGAAGTATGAGATGAACCCCAACAACTTGGAAAGGTGGATCTCTCTCACACGTACCAACACAGACTATCCCCCAATTTAACTGATCCCCAAAGGTTTTTGATTAAATAGCGGAATAGAAAATATGATCCCAAAAAAGTGTATGTATATCACACGTACACAACCACACTAGGCCCCAATTACTATTGTTTGTACCCCTAAAAGGCTAGGAGTAGGGGGGGTATGGAACAGGCAGCACCCTCAAACCTTCAGAAGTATGAGATGAACCCCAACAACTTGGAAAGGTGGATCTCTCTCACACGTACCAACACAGACTATCCCCCAATTTAACTGATCCCCAAAGGTTTTTGATTAAATAGCGGAATAGAAAATATGATCCCAAAAAAGTGTATGTATATCACACGTACACAACCACACTAGGCCCCAATTACTATTGTTTGTACCCCTAAAAGGCTAGGAGTAGGGGGGGTATGGAACAGGCAGCACCCTCAAACCTTCAGAAGTATGAGATGAACCTCAACAACTTGGAAAGGTGGATCTCTCTCACACGTACCAACACAGACTATCCCCCAATTTAACTGATCCCCAAAGGTTTTTGATTAAATAGCGGAATAGAAAATATGATCCCAAAAAAGTGTATGTATATCACACGTACACAACCACACTAGGCCCCAATTACTATTGTTTGTACCCCTAAAAGGCTAGGAGTAGGGGGAGTATGGAACAGGCAGCACCCTCAAACCTTCAGAAGTATGAGATGAACCCCAACAACTTGGAAAGGTGGATCTCTCTCACACGTACCAACACAGACTATCCCCCAATTTAACTGATCCCCAAAGGTTTTTGATTAAATAGCGGAATAGAAAATATGATCCCAAAAAAGTGTATGTATATCACACGTACACAACCACACTAGGCCCCAATTACTATTGTTTGTACCCCTAAAAGGCTAGGAGTAGGGGGAGTATGGAACAGGCAGCACCCTCAAACCTTCAGAAGTATGAGATGAACCTCAACAACTTGGAAAGGTGGATCTCTCTCACACGTACCAACACAGACTATCCCCCAATTTAACTGATCCCCAAAGGTTTTTGATTAAATAGCGGAATAGAAAATATGATCCCAAAAAAGTGTATGTATATCACACGTACACAACCACACTAGGCCCCAATTACTATTGTTTGTACCCCTAAAAGGCTAGGAGTAGGGGGAGTATGGAACAGGCAGCACCCTCAAACCTTCAGAAGTATGAGATGAACCCCAACAACTTGGAAAGGTGGATCTCTCTCACACGTACCAACACAGACTATCCCCCAATTTAACTGATCCCCAAAGGTTTTTGATTAAATAGCGGAATAGAAAATATGATCCCAAAAAAGTGTATGTATATCACACGTACACAACCACACTAGGCCCCAATTACTATTGTTTGTACCCCTAAAAGGCTAGGAGTAGGGGGGGTATGGAACAGGCAGCACCCTCAAACCTTCAGAAGTATGAGATGAACCCCAACAACTTGGAAAGGTGGATCTCTCTCACACGTACCAACACAGACTATCCCCCAATTTAACTGATCCCCAAAGGTTTTTGATTAAATAGCGGAATAGAAAATATGATCCCAAAAAAGTGTATGTATATCACACGTACACAACCACACTAGGCCCCAATTACTATTGTTTGTACCCCTAAAAGGCTAGGAGTAGGGGGAGTATGGAACAGGCAGCACCCTCAAACCTTCAGAAGTATGAGATGAACCCCAACAACTTGGAAAGGTGGATCTCTCTCACACGTACCAACACAGACTATCCCCCAATTTAACTGATCCCCAAAGGTTTTTGATTAAATAGCGGAATAGAAAATATGATCCCAAAAAAGTGTATGTATATCACACGTACACAACCACACTAGGCCCCAATTACTATTGTTTGTACCCCTAAAAGGCTAGGAGTAGGGGGGGTATGGAACAGGCAGCACCCTCAAACCTTCAGAAGTATGAGATGAACCCCAACAACTTGGAAAGGTGGATCTCTCTCACACGTACCAACACAGACTATCCCCCAATTTAACTGATCCCCAAAGGTTTTTGATTAAATAGCGGAATAGAAAATATGATCCCAAAAAAGTGTATGTATATCACACGTACACAACCACACTAGGCCCCAATTACTATTGTTTGTACCCCTAAAAGGCTAGGAGTAGGGGGGGTATGGAACAGGCAGCACCCTCAAACCTTCAGAAGTATGAGATGAACCCCAACAACTTGGAAAGGTGGATCTCTCTCACACGTACCAACACAGACTATCCCCCAATTTAACTGATCCCCAAAGGTTTTTGATTAAATAGCGGAATAGAAAATATGATCCCAAAAAAGTGTATGTATATCACACGTACACAACCACACTAGGCCCCAATTACTATTGTTTGTACCCCTAAAAGGCTAGGAGTAGGGGGAGTATGGAACAGGCAGCACCCTCAAACCTTCAGAAGTATGAGATGAACCCCAACAACTTGGAAAGGTGGATCTCTCTCACACGTACCAACACAGACTATCCCCCAATTTAACTGATCCCCAAAGGTTTTTGATTAAATAGCGGAATAGAAAATATGATCCCAAAAAAGTGTATGTATATCACACGTACACAACCACACTAGGCCCCAATTACTATTGTTTGTACCCCTAAAAGGCTAGGAGTAGGGGGAGTATGGAACAGGCAGCACCCTCAAACCTTCAGAAGTATGAGATGAACCCCAACAACTTGGAAAGGTGGATCTCTCTCACACGTACCAACACAGACTATCCCCCAATTTAACTGATCCCCAAAGGTTTTTGATTAAATAGCGGAATAGAAAATATGATCCCAAAAAAGTGTATGTATATCACACGTACACAACCACACTAGGCCCCAATTACTATTGTTTGTACCCCTAAAAGGCTAGGAGTAGGGGGGGTATGGAACAGGCAGCACCCTCAAACCTTCAGAAGTATGAGATGAACCCCAACAACTTGGAAAGGTGGATCTCTCTCACACGTACCAACACAGACTATCCCCCAATTTAACTGATCCCCAAAGGTTTTTGATTAAATAGCGGAATAGAAAATATGATCCCAAAAAAGTGTATGTATATCACACGTACACAACCACACTAGGCCCCAATTACTATTGTTTGTACCCCTAAAAGGCTAGGAGTAGGGGGGGTATGGAACAGGCAGCACCCTCAAACCTTCAGAAGTATGAGATGAACCCCAACAACTTGGAAAGGTGGATCTCTCTCACACGTACCAACACAGACTATCCCCCAATTTAACTGATCCCCAAAGGTTTTTGATTAAATAGCGGAATAGAAAATATGATCCCAAAAAAGTGTATGTATATCACACGTACACAACCACACTAGGCCCCAATTACTATTGTTTGTACCCCTAAAAGGCTAGGAGTAGGGGGAGTATGGAACAGGCAGCACCCTCAAACCTTCAGAAGTATGAGATGAGCCCCAACAACTTGGAAAGGTGGATCTCTCTCACACGTACCAACACAGACTATCCCCCAATTTAACTGATCCCCAAAGGTTTTTGATTAAATAGCGGAATAGAAAATATGATCCCAAAAAAGTGTATGTATATCACACGTACACAACCACACTAGGCCCCAATTACTATTGTTTGTACCCCTAAAAGGCTAGGAGTAGGGGGAGTATGGAACAGGCAGCACCCTCAAACCTTCAGAAGTATGAGATGAACCTCAACAACTTGGAAAGGTGGATCTCTCTCACACGTACCAACACAGACTATCCCCCAATTTAACTGATCCCCAAAGGTTTTTGATTAAATAGCGGAATAGAAAATATGATCCCAAAAAAGTGTATGTATATCACACGTACACAACCACACTAGGCCCCAATTACTATTGTTTGTACCCCTAAAAGGCTAGGAGTAGGGGGAGTATGGAACAGGCAGCACCCTCAAACCTTCAGAAGTATGAGATGAACCCCAACAACTTGGAAAGGTGGATCTCTCTCACACGTACCAACACAGACTATCCCCCAATTTAACTGATCCCCAAAGGTTTTTGATTAAATAGCGGAATAGAAAATATGATCCCAAAAAAGTGTATGTATATCACACGTACACAACCACACTAGGCCCCAATTACTATTGTTTGTACCCCTAAAAGGCTAGGAGTAGGGGGGGTATGGAACAGGCAGCACCCTCAAACCTTCAGAAGTATGAGATGAACCCCAACAACTTGGAAAGGTGGATCTCTCTCACACGTACCAACACAGACTATCCCCCAATTTAACTGATCCCCAAAGGTTTTTGATTAAATAGCGGAATAGAAAATATGATCCCAAAAAAGTGTATGTATATCACACGTACACAACCACACTAGGCCCCAATTACTATTGTTTGTACCCCTAAAAGGCTAGGAGTAGGGGGAGTATGGAACAGGCAGCACCCTCAAACCTTCAGAAGTATGAGATGAACCCCAACAACTTGGAAAGGTGGATCTCTCTCACACGTACCAACACAGACTATCCCCCAATTTAACTGATCCCCAAAGGTTTTTGATTAAATAGCGGAATAGAAAATATGATCCCAAAAAAGTGTATGTATATCACACGTACACAACCACACTAGGCCCCAATTACTATTGTTTGTACCCCTAAAAGGCTAGGAGTAGGGGGAGTATGGAACAGGCAGCACCCTCAAACCTTCAGAAGTATGAGATGAACCCCAACAACTTGGAAAGGTGGATCTCTCTCACACGTACCAACACAGACTATCCCCCAATTTAACTGATCCCCAAAGGTTTTTGATTAAATAGCGGAATAGAAAATATGATCCCAAAAAAGTGTATGTATATCACACGTACACAACCACACTAGGCCCCAATTACTATTGTTTGTACCCCTAAAAGGCTAGGAGTAGGGGGGGTATGGAACAGGCAGCACCCTCAAACCTTCAGAAGTATGAGATGAACCCCAACAACTTGGAAAGGTGGATCTCTCTCACACGTACCAACACAGACTATCCCCCAATTTAACTGATCCCCAAAGGTTTTTGATTAAATAGCGGAATAGAAAATATGATCCCAAAAAAGTGTATGTATATCACACGTACACAACCACACTAGGCCCCAATTACTATTGTTTGTACCCCTAAAAGGCTAGGAGTAGGGGGGGTATGGAACAGGCAGCACCCTCAAACCTTCAGAAGTATGAGATGAACCTCAACAACTTGGAAAGGTGGATCTCTCTCACACGTACCAACACAGACTATCCCCCAATTTAACTGATCCCCAAAGGTTTTTGATTAAATAGCGGAATAGAAAATATGATCCCAAAAAAGTGTATGTATATCACACGTACACAACCACACTAGGCCCCAATTACTATTGTTTGTACCCCTAAAAGGCTAGGAGTAGGGGGAGTATGGAACAGGCAGCACCCTCAAACCTTCAGAAGTATGAGATGAACCCCAACAACTTGGAAAGGTGGATCTCTCTCACACGTACCAACACAGACTATCCCCCAATTTAACTGATCCCCAAAGGTTTTTGATTAAATAGCGGAATAGAAAATATGATCCCAAAAAAGTGTATGTATATCACACGTACACAACCACACTAGGCCCCAATTACTATTGTTTGTACCCCTAAAAGGCTAGGAGTAGGGGGAGTATGGAACAGGCAGCACCCTCAAACCTTCAGAAGTATGAGATGAACCTCAACAACTTGGAAAGGTGGATCTCTCTCACACGTACCAACACAGACTATCCCCCAATTTAACTGATCCCCAAAGGTTTTTGATTAAATAGCGGAATAGAAAATATGATCCCAAAAAAGTGTATGTATATCACACGTACACAACCACACTAGGCCCCAATTACTATTGTTTGTACCCCTAAAAGGCTAGGAGTAGGGGGAGTATGGAACAGGCAGCACCCTCAAACCTTCAGAAGTATGAGATGAACCCCAACAACTTGGAAAGGTGGATCTCTCTCACACGTACCAACACAGACTATCCCCCAATTTAACTGATCCCCAAAGGTTTTTGATTAAATAGCGGAATAGAAAATATGATCCCAAAAAAGTGTATGTATATCACACGTACACAACCACACTAGGCCCCAATTACTATTGTTTGTACCCCTAAAAGGCTAGGAGTAGGGGGGGTATGGAACAGGCAGCACCCTCAAACCTTCAGAAGTATGAGATGAACCCCAACAACTTGGAAAGGTGGATCTCTCTCACACGTACCAACACAGACTATCCCCCAATTTAACTGATCCCCAAAGGTTTTTGATTAAATAGCGGAATAGAAAATATGATCCCAAAAAAGTGTATGTATATCACACGTACACAACCACACTAGGCCCCAATTACTATTGTTTGTACCCCTAAAAGGCTAGGAGTAGGGGGGGTATGGAACAGGCAGCACCCTCAAACCTTCAGAAGTATGAGATGAACCCCAACAACTTGGAAAGGTGGATCTCTCTCACACGTACCAACACAGACTATCCCCCAATTTAACTGATCCCCAAAGGTTTTTGATTAAATAGCGGAATAGAAAATATGATCCCAAAAAAGTGTATGTATATCACACGTACACAACCACACTAGGCCCCAATTACTATTGTTTGTACCCCTAAAAGGCTAGGAGTAGGGGGGGTATGGAACAGGCAGCACCCTCAAACCTTCAGAAGTATGAGATGAACCCCAACAACTTGGAAAGGTGGATCTCTCTCACACGTACCAACACAGACTATCCCCCAATTTAACTGATCCCCAAAGGTTTTTGATTAAATAGCGGAATAGAAAATATGATCCCAAAAAAGTGTATGTATATCACACGTACACAACCACACTAGGCCCCAATTACTATTGTTTGTACCCCTAAAAGGCTAGGAGTAGGGGGAGTATGGAACAGGCAGCACCCTCAAACCTTCAGAAGTATGAGATGAACCCCAACAACTTGGAAAGGTGGATCTCTCTCACACGTACCAACACAGACTATCCCCCAATTTAACTGATCCCCAAAGGTTTTTGATTAAATAGCGGAATAGAAAATATGATCCCAAAAAAGTGTATGTATATCACACGTACACAACCACACTAGGCCCCAATTACTATTGTTTGTACCCCTAAAAGGCTAGATGAGGAGTAGGGGGAGTATGGAACAGGCAGCACCCTCAAACCTTCAGTATGAGATTGTGTTCACTGTACCCCACAAAGATTGAGTTCACTGCACCCCACAATGATTGTGTTCACTGCACCCCACAAAGATTGTGTTCACTGCACCTCACAAAGATTGTGTTCACTGTACCCCCCAAAGATTGTGTTCACTGCACCCCACAAAGATTCTGTTCACTGTACCCCACAAAGATTGTGTTCACTGCACCCCAAAAAGATTGTGTTCACTGCACCCCAAAAAGGATGTTGTTCACTGCACCCCAAAAAGGATGTTGTTCACTCCACCCCAAAAAGATTGTGTTCACTGCACCCCACAAAGATTGTGTTCACTGCACCCCAAAAAGATTGTGTTCACTGCACCCCAAAAATGATTTTGTTCACTGCACCCCAAAAAGGATTTTGTTCACTGCACCCCAAAAAGGATGTTGTTCACTCCACCCCAAAAAGATTGTGTTCACTGCACCCCAAAAAGATTGTGTTCACTGCACCCCACAAAGGATTTTGTTCACTGCACCCCAAAAAGATTGTGTTCACTGCACCCCAAAAAGGATGTTGTTCACTGCACCCCAAAAAGGATTTTGTTCACTGCACCCCAAAAAGATTGTGTTCACTGCACCCCACAAAGGATTTTGTTCACTGCACCCCACAAAGATTGTGTTCACTGCACACCAAAAAGGATTGTGTTCACTGCACCCCAAAAAGATTTTGTTCACTGCACCCCAAAAAGATTGTGTTCACTGCAGCCCAAAAAGATTGTGTTCACTGCAGCCCAAAAAGATTGTGTTCACTGCAGCCCAAAAAGATTGTGTTCACTGCAGCCCAAAAAGATTGTGTTCACTGCAGCCCAAAAAGATTGTGTTCACTGCAGCTCACACACAGAAAAATGGATGTGGATCACTGACACCTGCCTATCTCCAATCCCACACCACACAGCAATATCGATTGTAGTTTGTAGAACACAGTTTCCCTAAAATTCAGCAGACTCTGTCCCTAACAGGATTGAGAAGAGATCGTAGATCAGGATTGAGTGCAGACCCCACCCCCCACACAGCAATATCGATTGTAGTTTGTAGAAGACACTGACCCTATATAATTCAGCAGACTCTATCCCTAAAATGCCTACAACTCGCCCTGCCTAAACACTCCGACCTGTCCCTCAATTCTATCCGGACACAAATGGTTTTTTCCTGCCTATCTTTCCCTAATCAGCAGCCAGCACGTTGATGTGTGCTCTGTCCCTGAATCTAAGCAGCATAATGACGCCGCTGCGGCTGCCTCGAACTTATAAAGACTTGGTCACATGCTTCAGACGGCCAATCACAGCTACTGAGACATTTGCAGGCATGGCTGGGATGGCTTAAGGCACACCAGTTAAACGATTGTTGATTGGCTGTTGAAAGCCCGCCATGAAAAGAGCGCCAAAGCATGCAAAACCCGGAAATAAAACGACCGAACACGGATTTTTACCCGAACATACAGTAAAGTGTCCGTGTCCGTGTTCGGGTACAAAAAATCCAATTATTCGGTACGAACACGAATAATACAGTCCGTGTTCGCTCAACACTAGTTATAATACATTAAAAGTGCTTTTGTCACTGTTTGTAGTATTGCTGCAGAAATGCTCACCACACCAGTCACAATGCTGCACAGTGCACAATACAAATCCGCTATAATATGCTTTCTATATTACAAAGTATATTATACGTGGATTACACCCCTATATAGTGCACTGCACGCCTATACCAAATAGCAGCCCTTAAAATTACTTTTGTGGACCAGAGCGATTTGTGTCACTGACAATCTGTCCCTGGTGCACACAGCATGCCTGTCCCTAAACTGAAAAGAGACTGCAGACCTATACCAAATACCAGCCCTTAAAAGGACTTTTGTGGATCTTAACAGAGCGATTTGTGTCACTGACGATCTGTCCCTGATGAACACAGCATACCTGTCCCTACACTGAAAAGAGACTGTAGACCTATACCAAATACCAGCCCTGAAAAGGACTTTTGTGTATCTTAACAGAGCTATTTGTGTCACTGGCAATCTGTCCCTGATGCACTTGCCAACCTCTCCGTATGTTGACAAAAAGCAGAATGTGAAATGGCCGCCAGCTCTGGTCTATTCATAAGGTAGGGGGCATGTTCATGTGCTGAAATGTTTCAATTGGCTGTCCCGTTCCACCTGATGGCTGTATCATGGGTCAAAGTTCTCCCCAATGTAAACTAATATGGCCGCCGCAAACAACGCCATGTGATCACAAAATTGGCAGGCTGTGAACAAGCAAAATTCGCCGCGAACCGCCCACCCCTAATGGTGAATCTTGATCCCCAGACACCACCAGAGACTGGGGATTTAATAGACTTTTCTGCTGAGGAGGAAAAAAAACGGTGAGCCTCCTGCAGAAGAGCTGACTTCAGTGCATGGCGCTGTTGACCCCTGCATACAACAATCGGCGGCCCTGAAGGATTTGTGCAAGGCCACTGATGTTTCAAATTACTTCCCAGTGGAACAGCTGGCAGCTGGGCAGAACGTTACTAGACTCTGCCCACAACAATTAACTCTGCAGGAGCTCCAGGGAGAGAATGCAATCGGCACCTCACAACTGCAGCTTAAGCTGATATCAGTGGATAGGACTGCGGTATTCACTGACAGCACTCTAACAGAAGAGATGGCAACAGGGCAGAGTGCTGCTGGCCTCTGCCCACAACTAATAGAAGATGAATTTCCTGTGGTAGTGGATGGGACTTTGGTTTCCACTAACACAACCCCAGAAAAAGGTCTAGCATTGGGACAGGAGGATGTTACCATTGTTTAACAAGCACTGGTGGATTTTCATCGAGAAAAAGTGGATGGGACCACAGTCTTGTCATGGATACCCTAGGAATGCTGGGATTCCTAGGGCTGGGCTCACTCCATCATCCTGTTGGGGGAATGCCCCAACAGGATGATGGAGTGAGCCCAGCCACCCTGTCTTCTCTCCAGCGGCTAAATGGACTCCAGGGAGAAGGGCCAGTCCACGCTTCTCCCCAGCAGGGGATATGTTCTACGAGAGAGGCAGAGGTTGGCTGGGTAAGTAACGATCTGTTTGGGGTACTGTCTGGGTACAGACATTGGGGGACTGGAAAAATGGACTAACTACGAAGTCAACCCGTTTGGGGTCTCCTTCTGTGTTAGTCTCCTGCCAAAAGGGGAGATATGTGACAGGAGTCACTTTGGCTGGGGGGGCTCGTGGAACCCAGATTATTTTAGAGAGGTCAGGAAACTTCTTGTCCAGCTTCCCCAGCCCTTCTTATGTGTAAGTCACCCTGTCTCTATTAGGGGCACAGTGTGACCAAGAACCCCAGTCGGGTCTGCATTAATCAGACTCGCTGTACAACCACACTGGACTCAGCATTTCCTGTTACCCCGGTTATCCTGGGTTCTATATGTGTGGTTTGTGTTGAAAGAGTGAAGGGCCTCTTTTACTTGGGACAATAATATTTCTGGACAATGTCCCTCAAGAGATAGACAATTTGACTTTTCAGATTGCTAGAATATTGCAGGAGTGTCTCATAGATCCTTGCTAGATAGTGAGGTGGGGTGGGGATTGTTATTGTTAAGTACCTGTATTCCATTGTTCTATTGTTTTTGTCTGCCTTAAAATCCACCTATTATGGGGTGTATATGTGTATGTGGACCGGATGCTAAGGGGGAGGGGGTTGTCTCACAGTGTATATCTCTTTGTGCCTGTGTTTGAATAAACAGTTCTTATTCTGGAAGGTTCCTTAACTTGTATAAGCTAAGTTGTTGGCTAGCTTTGTATGGGGACGGCTAGGATTTGATATCCATGTTTGTGACTGCAAGGAAGCAGTATACTGACGGAAGACCACAAGTGCAGTGTGGGTTGAGGTTCTGTTACACCCAGTATGGTTGTAATATGTGCCTGTCTAACTGCAGTGGTCCCTGAAGTAGAAAAAATGCAAGCATACCAGCAATAGATGTGAATATTATATGAAAATGGCACTGTAAACAAAAAGACCCACCACTGTTTTTATGTGATTACATCTACTTCAACCACTTCATGTCCATGGCAATTTTGTAATTTCTCACACAAGATTAAAATCTGCATTGCTAGAAAATTTCCTAAAACCTCCAAGCAATTATATATTTTCTGAAAGCAGAGGCTCAGTAGAATAAAATGGTGGTAGTTATAAACTATGTAGCTCAATATTTATGCAACTGTATGTAAAACGCATATTTTCAATAAAAATACACTAAGATGTCCCACTCTTTGGAAAAATATAAAAGTGCAGTCTAGGTTTAACAGTGAATGATGGCCCTAAAGTTATATATCTATTTCCAGTGTTCACGGCAAAAGGTCACATGTCTGGGTTACTACTGTTCACACACACATGAATGCCCCACAAGCATGTGTGCAGGGCAACCAGGTTGCTTTTTTTTTTTTTTTTTTTGCTTAATTTTTTATTTTATTACAAGTTACACTTTTTTACACTTTATTGCTATCACAAGGGTGCTAACAAGGCCTATGTGATAGCACAGGCAGGTGACAGGTTCTCTTTATGACAACATGAGTGGTCTATTAAACTCCTAATATCCCCCCTGTCCTCCACTGCAGCTGATCAAGCACAGAACTGTGCTTAAATAGCTCTGAACCCACAAATGTTGAGAGCTGAGCACTTCTAGGTTCATTCACCACAGAGCAGATCAGGACCCTGATGTTTCCTAATCTGCTTCAGCTCTTCATTCCAAATCTATTTGCCATGGTTTAAGGCTCCCTGGAGGTTTGGGAGAGCCGAGGAACCATGGGTGGCAAACGGGGAGGGTGTGGGTTTTGGGGAAACCTTCACAGTACTATAATAGTGATCGAATGGCTCTACAACTTCTTAACAGTCAGCTTAGCAGTTCACCCCAGTAATAGTAAAACAATTCTTTCCCAATAGATGGCAATTAGACTTCAAAAAACCCTGCAGGACATTCTGGGACTTGAAGCTAATTAAAAAAATGATCCAATGTATTGGATCATTTTATATTTTTGTTTACAAAATATGCAAAATGCAAAGTATAAAGTGGGTACAAATACAGTGCGAATAGCAAAAGAATAATGGTCAAGATATACATGCAGATCAAGCAAACGATAACATGAGAAAGCTCTTAACCAATTTAGAAGACACAATGCAAGCATCACTGAATACAATGAAAACCATCAGCAAGAAACCCAAATAGCCCACTTGGCCTGAAATATTGGCACCGAGTTGTGTAAAGAGTGATAAATTCTTTCCGAGATCTTTATGCACTCCATTCTAGAAAGCACCTGAGACCAGACCAGGGTGTCTGATCGCCAATTAAAGGCAATCATCCAGTAAATGGAGCACATCAACATGTGGATCAATCTGGAGGTTGAGCTGGGGACACCAGGGACCTTTGTAAAGAGTAGACAAACTTTTGGGGAAAGGGAGATATGTGAACCCACCATTCATGATATAAAGTTTTGGGCTTGATCCCATATGGGCTGCAAACGACTGCAGCTCCAGAAGAGATGAAGTAGAGTACCCTCCTCTGAGCAGCCCCTGAAACAAGAGGGTGATACTGAGCCGTAGAAAGAGTGCACCAAGGAGGGGGTCAGATACCATCTGGTAAAGAGTTTAAGAGGGGACTCTCTACACGCACTTGAGCGTGAGCATTTACGCAGATTGCTCAACATATGTTGCCATTCAAGAACTGAAAAAACACAGTCAAGGTCTTGTTCCCATTTAATCATATATTTATGTTTCTCCGGGAGAGGGGAATTGATCAGGTGCGAGTACAGTAATTATATAAGACCTCTGCCTCTAGGGAAGGAGGAACAAATGTTTTCAAATACTGTGAATGGTGGGTTCAGTGATAGAGAACTTGTGACTGAAAAAATTATTTTATAAGGATATAATGGCCTAACTCTGAGCTGGGGAGCTTATGCAAGTGTTCAAGTTTCTCAAAGTACAAAATGTGTTACATACAGATAAAGCTTTAAAGGAGACCAGATTTCTGGAAATCCAGGGTTCTAAATCCGCTCTGTTCAACGGGAAGGACGGGGAGTCTATATGGCCCATATATGAAGTCAAAGGAGAAATCTGGGATACCAACTTAAGAGAGACTTTCAACCTTGACCACATCTGGTATAGATGATTAATTATTTTGTTGGGAAATGTGCTATATTTAAGCGGTCGTGAATCATCCCATAGAATAGCTTGAAGAGAACATGGGGCAATTGAGGCCTGTTCAAAGGCAAGCCATGGGATACTATTTTATGTGGCATTCCATTGTGCCATCTGCAAAATGTTAGCTGAAAGATAGTAAGACCACAAATCCGGAAGTCCTAGACCGCCAACGGATTGAGGGGCATAAAGAACGTGTTTCTTATATCTGGATCTTTTTCCACACCAGACAAATTTCGACACTTCCCACTGAAAAGAGACGACGTGGGATTTGGGTACGTTGATAGGGAGGGCTCTGAAGAAAAATAAAATCTTGGGAAGTATAATCATTTTTATAGCTAAAACTCTTTCTAACAATAACCCTCATTTTTTAAACATTTGAGGAAAGTTTAACAAGAATAGGGAGTCATAATGTGGGGTAATCTGAACCCCCAGATATCTAAATGATTTAGTACACCATGAAAATGAGAAACGCACCCTTATGGAGAACTGCATCCAATTTGGTAAGTTGATCGGCATAAGAGAGCATTTGGAAAGATTGACCCCTAAACCCGAAATGGAGCGAAATCTCTCCAGTTCTACTAGTAGTTGAGGTAGAGATATATGAGGGTTAGATAAGAACAATAGTACATCATCAGCATAGAGACTAATTTTAAATTCTTTCCCTTCCTTATGATATCCACTTATCTTAGTATCATTTCTAATAGAGGTTGCCAGGGGTTCGATGGCCAGGGCAAACAGAAGAGGGGAGAGAGGACACCCCTGTCTGATACCCCTCTTCAGATGGAAAAAGTCGGAATTACATCCAGGCAGGCAGACCCTCGTCTGAGGGGATTCATACAGGGCTCTAAAGCCGTGAATGAACCCGGCCTATACCTGGGTAAGAGATGTTCCAAATAAGACCAACTGACGCTGTCAAACGCCTTGTGGATGTCCAAACTAACTAGGCAAGTAGGAGATTTACTAATACCAGTATCCTGAATTATATTAATGACCAGTCTGATGTTATCTGTAAGTTGTCTACCTGGGATAAAAACAGTTTGGTCTGGATTAATCAGTTGGTTAATGTTGTTAGCCAGTCTATTAGCAAGAAAACGGCCAAAAAGTTTAAGGTCATTATTCATGACCGAGATGGGTCTAAAATTTTGCGGGAGGGAGTGATCTTTATCGGGCTTGGGGATGAGGGACATATTCGCGAAAAGCATCTCTTCCGGAAAGCTGCCACCCTGAAGGACATGATTAAATAGTTTAGTTAATCTAGGGGCCAAAATTGAAGCAAAGGATTTGTAGTAAGAAGAGGAAAAACCGTCCGGCCCAGGGGCCATGGATGACTTCAAGGACTTTATTATGTCCAGCACCTCTTCGTCTGTGCAGGGTGCCTCTAATGCCTCTTTTTGAAGATCTGAGAGGGACGGGATAGGTAATTTATCAATCCAAGCATTAAACTCAGTCAAAGGCACAGTAGAAGACACCGAAAGGAGATCTTTATAGAAGTTCGTAAAAACATCCAGAACTTCATTGGGGTGAGAAACCATTTTTCCATCGGGTCTTCTAAATTTATATACATGAGTGGGTTTAGCTGCTTGTGTAAGTTTTTTGGCAAACATTGTGGACGTGGCGTTACTATTGAGAATAAAATTGGCCTTGGACCACCTAAGCGCTTTTTCAGTGTCATTGGAAAGAATTTCATCCAAGGCCTTTCTTTTGGTGGAAATCTGATCCAACAAGGTTGCGGAAGGAGAGAGATTATGCAGGTTATAGAGCCGATCTAGTTCTTTAGTTAGGGATTTGATATTAGCTAATCTAGATTTATTTCTGGCCGAGGCCAGCGCAATAAGTTTACCCCTAATCACTGCTTTATGTGCTGTCCAGATAACGGGCAAGGGAGTGTTCTTATTCTCATTAATTGTAAAGTATTCTTCTAAAGAGGAGGAAATTTGGGCAATCAGCGTAGGATCATTAACTAATGAGTCGTTAAGTCTCCAATTGAACGTTGCACTCTCCAAACCTACACCGCAGGCCTGAAACAACACAATCTGATGATCGGACCACGGGCAAACGTGAATACGCGCATCAGAAGAGTTCGCTAGCCAAACCGGTGTGCAGAAGATATAATCCAATCTAGCAGAACTATCATGTGGGTGTGAATAAAAGTTGTATGCCTTAACACCGACATTATGAGCACGCCAAGCATCTATCAGTTGCAGGTCGCTAAGAGCACGGGTTAAACTCTTAGGGAAGACTTTGGAAGAGGCCGTTACTCTTCCCCTGTCAAGCGATGGGTGAGCCGACAGGTTAAAGTCCCCCCCAACCACCATGTGAGGGGACTCAAACCTGCCCAGCACCTCAAAAAAGTGTCTAAAAAACGTAGCATGAGCATCATTGGGGGCGTACAAAGACGCAATAGTAGTCATATTGCCAGCTATGCTGCCTCTAAGGATCAGAAATCTGCTTTTGGGATCACAATATGTGGAAGAGACATCAAACATGATGCTGTTGCGGATAAAAATAGCGACCCCTCTTGTTTTATTCTGGAAAGTGGAACATTTGAATTATCGAAAGGATTTATCAAAAAATTTAGGGGGTCTGTCTGATGCAAAGTGAGTTTCTTGTAAAAGAATTATATCTGCACCTAGCCGTTTATATTGTCTGAAGGCCTTATGTCTCTTATTAGGAGAATTGAACCCCTGAACATTATGTGAGAGTATTTTGAGACCCATAACTAAACGGGGGGGGGGGGGGGGGGAGCTACTATCAAACTGAGATATCTGAAGGATAGATTTTAGGAGCAGAAAAAGGTGAGCCAGACAGGTCACTAATCGTGCAAACAAAGAGGAAACCTGATATAAAGTGGATATCAGCACAATATATGTGAATGAGCGTGCAGCAGAATGGTGGAATTTGAGCTAACCATTAGTCCAAAGGACGTAAACCAGCAAATTGACCAAAGTACAAATAATGGCACTGTAAAGACCTGAATGTATGACTTCCTTTTTTTCCAACATTTTGTCATAAAAAAACAACAAACAAAACATGAGAGAATCGTAAAAATTATTTGAAGTGAAAAATACTTCTTGGGGATGGGCAGAAAAAGTGAACCCATCCAAAAATTAACATCCCAATGGACAGTTACATCCAACCGCCATTCGTGGGAGTCCGGGCCCCATACTCTGGGAAACGGAGGCCCAAACATGAGCCCGCTCACGGCAGGAGTACAAGCACCCACGAAACAGCTCATAGGGGACAAACCAGCAGGAGGGGAGAGAGAAAAGCAGGGAATAAAAGTTGACATTATACTTCACATGAAATAAAGCAGTCAGCGATATATATTAAAGGCAGCAGCCCAGGTGGGCACAGCCGTCACCACATGCCCACCCTATCTAATGAAGGGCGGCCATGCATCGACGGGGCCCACCAGATTCACCAAACACCTGGAGGAACACACCATCTCATAATGGTAGAACAAATAAAGGTCTCAACACAAGTGTACAGGGTCAGAAAGATCCATCCCTGAAGGGATTGCGCCATCTTCGTTGATCTCTTCTCGTCGCAGGGGTGGACCAGGTAGGCGAGGGTCTAGGAGTGACCTGTGGGCGAGCTTCTGGTGCAGCCTCCAAAAGGCCCAGTTTAATAAGCAATTCCTTTCCTGCAGATACATTATAGACCACGTAAACAGAACCGTTGTGTGGGACTGTAAGCTTTAAGGGAAAGCCCCATCTATACCGGATCTGAGCCGCCTGCAATACTGAGGTAACTTCCTTCATTCTGCGGCGCTTCTCCAGCGTGGCCTGGGATATATCCGGGAAAATTTGAATCCGATTACCCTCCAGTAAGATGTTTGGAGTGTTTCTGGAGGCATGCAAGATGTCCTCCTTGACTAAAAAGTCCTTAAGACATAGTATCACCACTCTTTGAGGCTTATCAGGGGGTGGTTTGGGGCGCAGGGCTCTGTGAACCCTATTGCAAATGAAGGCAGACTCAGGCTTGTCAGGGAGAAAATCACTGAAGAGTTTGGACACAGCAGGGACTAGCTCAGTCACTGATTCTGAGACGCAGGGTTCCTATTGTCCAAATCCTCCACTTGTGATTGCAGCAAACTATAGTTGTCAGATAAAAGCTCAAAGTCCTTCCTGAGATCATTGTGTGCAATAGAGAGTTCATCATGTTTAGCCTCTAATAAATCAGTGCGGCTTCCCAAAGCAGCGATCTCCTGTGTCAGGGTATTAGTTGATTTGTGGATTTCAGATTGAAATTTGTTTGCCAACTTTTCATAAATGGCTGCAAACCCTGCATCGAGATCAGCTTTAGTGATACCGTTAGAGTACTCACAATCCCCAGCCGGTGTAGTGGAGGAGGAGGGTGGTGATGAGGTCTCTGCCTGCAGCGTGGGGAGAGCCTGGGCGCCATCTTTGGTCATCTTGGAGGCCTCTTTAGTGCGTAGGAGATAAGTTGTCAGGGAGTGCTGCGGAGGGCGTCCCCGGTTTCTTGGCAGACGGCATGCACGGGATGTTCCCACGGGGGTGCTGAAGGTAAATGGCTTATAAATTTTAGGTCTGGCCCCAGGGATTACGCTTGTCTCTCTCCCCTCCGACGGAGCCGAGACACCTAGCGACCATCCAGCTTCGCGTCGCGCATGCGCCCACTGGATCATTTTATTTTTAGGAATTTTGGTTCAAAACTAGGACAATAGATCTCTAAATAACTAGTGCACTGCATACTAGGAATGTAAGTGACAAAATAGAACTTTGTTTCTATAAGTGGCACTGGGAGTAGATCCCTGACTGGAAGTATTTGAGCACACTACACTTACCTATACATGCTTAAGAACTTTTTATGACATTAAGGTGCTACGTTGAGGGTAATTGTGATTCCAAAAGAAAAGATAATTTTTAGGTGGAACACCTTCTGAATCTGGTACAATTGGATTGGTCCCTATTCTGAAATTGAACACACCAATAGATGTTACTTAAATGTTTTGATGCACACATGTGTGCTCACAGAGTGTGCCGGATGCGCCTTGGCACACCCTAATCACCCGTGCAGTGCCGATTCCCCCTGCTTTCTGTCTCCCCCTGCAGTGAGCCAACTTCCCTCCTCTCCTCTCAGGAGCAGGGAAGGGGCTAGTAAATATTTCATAAACCAACCCCTTATTTTTTGAATGGACGTAGTGAGTGATCTATACTGATCGCTCCTGTCTTCATTCTTAACTGAAGCATAGTAAACTATGTTTACTGAAGGCTGCAGAGAAAGGGGCTGAGGAATGTCTGTCCTTAGTTTCTTTCTCTGTCTCAAAAGTGAGACATCAGGGGTTGTTAAAACCATTTATATTTCACCAAAGCCCTAAAACAGGGCTCCTAAAAAAAAAATGTAAAAAAAAAAAAGTAAAAAATAATATTGTAAAAAGTAACTTAAAAAATAAATAAAAAAACTACTGACACTGTCCAATACCCTACTGACACCAATCTTTGCTCTACTGACACTGTCCACTGCTCTGCTGATATATACACGTGTGTTTGCGCTCTGGGTGCACCTCTTAATGCAATGGGCCGTGCACACCAAGGAATGCACTGAATTTTCATCAAATGTACTTGCTATTTGCACCAGGCATTTTATAACATATGTATTTGAACATTTCTAAATGATGCGCTGCTTATTGTTTAATACAAACAGGCACAGCTGGGAGCTGGAAGCTGGAAGCTGTCACTGAATTAAAGTCAAGTGAAGATTAGAATAATAATTTACCTGCTTGTCTACATACCATTCTTGAAAAGGTCACGCATTAAATATATTATTGAATTATTTCACACTGCTATGTACAAGGCAATTCAGACTGCTGTTAGTTCTGCTCATGTCACCTAGAGTCCTAGATGATCCAAGTGGAAGTGGGATCAGGTACTTGTCAAAACTAGGTAACCAAAAAAACTGCCCAATACACACGGAGTAGAAGGTGAAGGGGACAACACTTAAGAACTTCCTGTAGTAAGTGACTTTCCACTGTAAGCAGATTCATTATTCATTTACAAACAATAAAAAATTCTCCCACAAGGGGTCTACCTCACTCCATGTTACTGGCTGCTGTCCAGGTTATGTAAACTTTGCTATGTGTTCTAAACTAGGTAAAGCAAACATACCAGTTAGAACACAAAAGGAATGACATGACTTGTTCTGTTCTGAAAAAAAAAAAAAAAATGTTTGACTATGTCTTTTCTACACTAGAGGACAGTGTTTTTTTTTCATTATGAGGCCACAGGACATTTTATTTAGGCTCCAATGCTCATAACGTTGTTAAATCCAGTACTGGTGGGGATAAATAATTGGTGCTTAGAATGCCCTTAAAACATGAACAACCTAATCCGGGCAGTCTGTAACCATAAACATCCAACCTATAGTAATAAAAAATACACTATATTACCAAAAGTATTGGGACACCTCCTTTACACACACATGAACTTTAATGGCATCCCAGTCTTAGTCTGTAGGGTTAAATATTGAGTTGGCCCACCCTTTGCAGCTAAAACAGCTTCAACTCTTTTGGGAAGGCTGTCCACATGGTTTAGGAGTGTGTCTATGGGAACGTTTGGCCATTCTTCCAGAAGCGTATTTGTGAGGTCAGGCACTGATGTGGACGAGAAGGTCTGTAGTCTTCGCTCTAATTCATCCTAAAGCTGTTCTATCAGTTTGAGGTCAGGACTCTGTGCAGGCCAGTCAAGTTCCTCCACCCTAAACTCGCTCATCCATATCTTTATGGACCCCCCCCCCCAAAAAAAAAAACAACCCCACACTATAATCTCCCTTCCAACAAACGATTTGGACCAGTGCACAAAGCAAGGTCCATAAAGACATGGATGAGTGAGTTTGGGGTGGAGGAGCTTGATTGGTCTTCACAGAGTCCTGACCTCAACCTGACAGACCACCTTTGGGATAAATTTGAGGGCAGACTGCTAGCCAGGCCTTTTCTCAAATATCCGTGCCTATCCTCACAAATACGCTTCTGGAAGAATGGTCAAACATTCCCATAGACACACTCCTAAACCTTGTGGGCAGCCTTCCCAGAAGAGTTAAAGCTGTTATAGCTTCAAAGGGTGGGCCAACTCAATATTGAACCCTGCGGACTAAGAATGGTGTGATGGGAGTCACTTTGGGCGGGGGGTGACCAGGAAACTGGGGGGCACTGGGGATATGGTTTGGATTGCTCCAAACGAGACAGTGATATTCAGGAATGATGTCTCTCTTGAAATATGAAGATTTTATTCCCTGTACATTGTGAGGTCTATGACCAGGAAGTACAACTCCTAATATGGGCATTCCAGGAAGTTTAATGTGGAAACCGACTATTGCTTAACGATGTTGCTTTTGTCTGAATAAGTAAATTGTGATATTCTTGTCTGAGGTTGCTTTCCATTCACCTATTGTTAAGTGTGCTAATGAACTCACTTGTTGTCTGCTAAGTTGTCTGCTCAGAGTAATGTGTATTGGGGGCTCGTTATGTAACCATTGTGTGATGTTGGGGGCTGGCATTGGGTCATTGTTCATGTAGTGACTGCATTACTTCTAACGTGTATATAAACTGTGTATTCCTTTTCAATAAACAGTATGATTCCTGCTTGACCCTCAATACAGAGCCTTGTCTCGTATTTGGGGGGTTATTCGTATGGGTTTCTTGTTCGGCAGAGTGGAGTGTCCGGTAGCTGCCTTTGTGTTCGGGAATGAAATGTCCTAAACGACTGTAACCCCTTTCATACCCGGGGCGTCGTTACAAATGGGATGCCAATAAAGTTCATGCGCATGTAAAGGCAGGCGTCCCATTACTTTTAGTAATATAGTGTAGAGCATATGAGGATGAGGACATTTTAAAGGGCCTAAATTACCCCTCAATTCTTGGCAGCCAAAAACTGTAAAATGCAAAACCACATTTCAAAGCACTGGTAAATAACCTGGCAATTTGTTCTGTTTGGGTCCAATGTAGGTGCTACTTTTTGGACAGAGTGCACTTTTGAAAAGTCATATTAAAGTGATTCTGCTTCTTAGGAATAACCATGTTTTAAGTTTTCCACCCTATGGAATGAATATAAGAATTCAAGCACCATCATCTGCTATACATGGAACAAATCATTTATTCTCTAAACCTTCCCATTAGAGATTGATCAGATGCCAGTGTTTGGAAGGGTGTGGCCCTTTTTCAGCTGTGACAGACAGCATAACTTAGTAGAGCATTAGACTTTTAATCTGAGGGTCCAGGGTTCAAGTTTTTGTTCAGGTAATCTTGTTTCTAAAGCTGGATACACATTATACAACTTTTGCGGTTAGATTTCTTTTAGATTTACCTTAAAATATGTAGTGCAGGGGCCTGCCTGATCGCATACAAATTAAAAGTGTTTAGATTTGACCTCATATTATATGGTTTTGGTAAATCTAAATGAAAAAATCTAAAGACAATTGTATAGTGTGTATGGCCCATAAGTCATCCAAGTACACACCCACCGCTTAAAATGCCAGTAACTGTTACAAGTCCGTACAATTGAAAGTAATATTAATTACACTTGTTATATTTTCCTGCTCTGTACAGCGGTTTTGCACAGAGCAGCCCCGATCCTCTTCTTCTCGGGTCCCCCTGCTGGCGCTCCTGGCTCCTCCAACAATATCAAGCCGCTTGATGTGATTGACAGTAGTATCAGCCAATGGATCCTGCTGCGGTGCCTCAACCAATGTGTATTAAGAAAAAGGAAGGAAGAAATTGGGTCAGGAGAAAAAATAGGCCAACATCCCACTACACACTAAAAAGCAAAGAGGAAACCCCTGAGAGGACTTTTTAGGCCAAATATATGTGTTTAAAGTAGAAATGTAGCTAAATGTAGTACATACAGCAATATAAATTTTATTTAAACATGAGCATAAAAACAAAAGATTGGCTGATGTATTTGGTTAATGCATCTACAATATACCGGTACAAGCCATGATAAACATGTAACTATAGTTCTATAACGTCCTAATGATGTCACGATACATATACTGAGACCAGAAACAAACAGGATCACCTGACGCATTTCAGAAACATATTCTTTCCTTCTTCACGGGTGTATATTAGTAGAACAGAGGTTACTTCTATAAATAAACACATGAAAATAGAAGTCCCTTATAGCACAATATAATTCACAGTTCATTAATATAATAGTATTTACATATCATGTAGAAATGCATTGTTTAGGCAAAGTTAAAAACATGCAATGGTGCCCATCCTGATGCCAGGAAGAAGTGACAAGTCAATAGTCCCTTCCCTCTTTCTCCTTTGGCCTGGGCAATGACACATGGTGTATTCTGTGTCATTTATGTGTTAATATTATTGTACATGGAATATCTCATTATTTAGAGCGTGCTTTAACATTGGTAGTCATCATGCTGACACCTTAAATTTTCATGCACCCCTATATTGATCAAGCATTAACATGCTTTATTTATGTCATCTATTTTGGAGATATACAGCACTAAGGATATCTATATATATTTTCTCTTATACCAGACTGTCTTCTACTGGCCTTTTTGGGCAGTTCACCCTGAGAGAATACTGGTGTGTCTTCCTGGGTGGTACTTGTTTGATCTCTCTTGGCGGGACTGGAGACTTGTCACCTCTCCCTGGCATCAGGTTGGGCACCATTGCATGTTTTTACCTTTGTTGGCTGTGTCTAAACCAGGGGTGTCAAACTCAATTTAATCGCGGGCCGCATCAGCATTATGATTGCCCTCAAAAGGGCCGATTGTATCTGTAAGACTAGATGTCAAGAGCATC